>NC_137018.1:37711321-37866321 GCF_032717465.1 Coenobita brevimanus
TCTTCGGTGAGCCTGACTAGCATCTTTTTCCTGTTGTTGTTACGGCTTAACAGTCAAGATGGAAAGATGGCAATTTTACGCCTCCCTAAAGTGAACTGAGTAGCCTACAGTTGTCCCGAGATGCAGCAGAGAGGGTTAGTGGTGAAAGTATTAACATCCAGGCTCTGATGACTCGCTGTCAGCTTCATGATATCGTCTGGCGTCAGCTGGAATAGAATACTAGAGAAAACACAGCCATGAGAGGGGTAATAGTGAACATCTCAGGCTCCCAAGACTTGCTTTCAGCCTAATAAAGTCGTCTGGCGTTATGTGGAATAGAATACATGACCATGAGAGGGACTGTGGTGGTAATAATTATCGTTATTGTTATTATAATTATCATATAAGGAATTTAAAAAGCTGTCAGATAATTACATTTTTTAAAAGAAGTATTATTAATGTTAACATTTCAAGGCAACACCCAAGTATAATAAGATCTGAAGTCCGGGTTACAGCAGTTTCTTTTGACGTCCGTCGTGGACGGTGACGTCATCAGTGACGCCAACGGAAACGGTCTGGGGTGTCGTATGCACGCGGCGACTTAAACTGGAAGTTACAGGTCCGCTCAGTGCGCATGCGTCGAATGCCATTTTAGCTGCTGTGCTGAAAGTATCCGCACGATATCTCAAGTATCGTGCCATTTATCAACAACGTTTTATGAAATATGTGTCTGGGAGATAGTTGGATGTCTTATCGACCTATTGGTAACTATAGCTCGATATATTACCTATAAATACAGTTCACACACACACACACACACACACACACACACACATATATATATATATATATATATATATATATATATATATATATATATATATATATATATATAATTTTACAGGCAGATTGTGAAATTAGTCATTTCTCTGTCTACTTCTTCCTTAGCCTTTATCATTCTTTTTCTGTGCCTGCCCTCCTCTCTTCCTATTTCTTCCATCTTTCCTGTCACTACTTAATGCTTTTATTTCCGTTGCAGGTGGCTGTACATTGAGTGACAAGCCAATTGGTTTCCTGTAAGCCAAGAAACCATTTACAACGCTGGGTGGTAACCATATAACCAACCATACGTGCTCCCTACGTGTCAAGTGGGTTGGTGGAGGGTTAGTGTCCCTCCCTGTAAAACAAATAACTCGGTCAAATGGCCACCCCGTACGGGATTATGGCGTCTGGCAATAGATAGATAGGTAGTGAATTATGGTTAGTTTAGGTTTATTTAGGCTGATCTAGGATAAGGTTAGGTTAGGTTAGTTTAGGTTTGGTTAGGTTAAACTATTATAGGCTAAATAGAAAAAGGAACGGTAACTTACTGCATAAGTCACTCCGTGCATACGACACCGGTCAAACGGAGGCTTTATGTTACACGACAACCATGGTACGAGCGTGAAGTGTGCAGTTAACATTAGTAACCGCTGATTAAATTCTTAGACAATACAGTCCTACGTTTAAGGTCCACAGATATCCACAGATATCTTCCATAACCGTTAAACATTAAAATGTTACTGTTATTAATACCAAACGATTTTTGTGACCACAGTACGTAATGTCCAACACAGCATTTAATTTCTGACTGGTGAAAAACTTCCAATAGGACGCATATGTCAGTTGATGAAGGACCGAAAATTCATCATATACCCAACCGCAGATGTAACACATGCGAAAGTCCGTGTTGGTAGGCTACTGTACACATGACTGTGAGTGCATTATAAAATTTATTCCGTGACAGACGTAGTCTGTTCACTACCAATCATAATTCAAACTTCCATGAATCATGAAGAAAGCATACAGTATTGCAGTGATCAGGACATTTGGTCAAGTACTGTATATTCCTTTAGTGTGCCACCATACCTGTATCTATCTATCTATCTGTCTATATAATTATATATAATACCAAACAGGGCAAAATTGGAATGGAATTTATCCATCATTTCTTACACAAATTTTACATATAACACACACACACACACACTATATATATATATATATATATATATATACCTGTACAGGTATACTGTATAGGCCCTAGAGAGAGAGAGAGAGGAAAACAGGATCAAAGTGGGTATTCCTGGTTGAGTGATGGCTATACTGTCACGCAGTTGCCTTATCAGTCACAAATATTTCACATTTCTAACAATGTGGTAGAATGTCGTTGAACTTAACTCAGACTTACCTCCCTAGTCGACGAGCGTTATTCTCATTCTTCGTCTCGTTTATCTTTTCAAAATCGAAACAGACTGTGTAACAAACGAAAGACTTAACACGTCATAGAAAAAATCAGCTATGAAATAAGAAAAATTTAAGGCGACCTCCTTCAACCCTTCACTTTGAGGACTTGTACCCGTAAACACGACTTGACCGTGCATTCCTGCACACCTGCAAGCAGACTATTACAACACATGCATACCACCAGATGAATTTATTCAACATGATTATTTCTCGTACCGAAGTGATTTAATGAAAGTTAGCTGGAGCACCCTCCTTTCAAAAAGGGAATGATAGGCAACTGTGAGTTTGATGGGCGGAGCATGTGACTCGGGGGAGGGGACTGGGAGGAAGGTTATAAATACACAACCCAGCGCACGCATTGCCAGTCAGACGTTTGTGCTCTAACTCTGAGATATCGTCTGTTGCAAGTAACCCTGCTAGCACCCTATCGTAAAAATATTCCAGTTGCGAATTTTCAACAGCCTCAGCAAGCAACGTTTTATTAGTGAAAGACGCTTATTGTTGCAAATACAACTTTCAGCACGGAAAGACCTTTCTCATTGCTGAATACTGCTGGGTATTGTGGTGAGAAAGTAATATTCAGAAAAACTTCATATAAATTAATGGACTCTGCGCGAGAAATTGACCACCTTCTCTCCCTAAACGGAGTCATGGCGCCCCTCACTGAAACAGCTGACGCACCCATCATTGATCTCGACTTGGTGCAGGACGTGATTTTTTCTGGAGACGACATCTGGTCCAGTTCGGATGTGGCATATCACGGCAGCCCGATTTTGGAGTACGACAACGACAAGTTGGCAGGGTCGGAGTTCCTTCAGGCTCCCTCGGTGGAAGTGCAGCCTGCCAACCTCGACCTCGCCGCCTTCAACACGGACTCCAACTTCTCCGGCCCTGCCTTTTTTGAAGACTTTAATCAGATCCTTATGGCAGAACCGCTCAGCACCGTGACAGAACCGCTCAGTACTCAGACCGCTTCACTGACTAGCGACACCGACGGTTCATGTATCGTGGTCCAGGCCATGGAGCAGTCACTGGGTGACTCCTTAATGAACCAAGTGAACCAGCTGGATACCAGCGGACCATCACCCACCCCCAACCAGGTGGTGAACGAGGTGAAACCAAAGAAACGTGGAAGGAAGCCCAAGAGTGAAACCGGCCTCACCCGACGTGAACTCCGTCGCCAGAGGAAAGTGAAAGTGTACGAGATGCCTCCCTTGGAAGACGAGGAGGCGGAGAAGAAGAGGAAGAACGCACTGAATGCCAAGCGACACAGAGACCTGGCGAAGAAGAAAATGGCTGATGTTGAGCAGTCACTTGCAGACGTGATAGCCGAGAGAGATCAGTTGCGACTCGAGGTACAAAGATTGCGGCAGAGTGAAGAAAATCTGCGTCAGCTTCTGAACCAGAGGCAGTGTGCTTTCGTCATGTCCTAAATCAGCTGTTGAGATGCGGATTCTTCACCGTCACTTGGTTTCAGCTCGAATCTGGGTCAGCCTGGAGTCTTCCAGGGGCTGCTAACATGACCTAGCCAGCACATAACCCGAAGACTCTGTCAGGCTGCTGCACTCACGGATTCCGTTGACTATCACACATAGGCCCAGCCACATCTGTCGAACCAAGAAGGACCAAGTTCGAGACCAGGCATCCAAAAGTGGCACCAGTGGCTATCCGACTGCCAGGACCCATTATACTAAAAAAAAAAAAAAAAAAAAAAAAAAAAAAAAGCACCTCTAAACATGCATGGCAAGAGGGGTGCTGTTACCCACTTGCTCTTACACTATACATCACGGTGTGTGGGGGCACTGATTTGTCCCCATGCACTGTCACCACCACAACACCAGCACTTTACCACATTCACTCCAAAGACTTGCTGGCTTAGTTTATTGCTGCCATCTTCAGACGATTTTGTAAGATAGGAAAGGCTCTGTCAGGGGTTACTGTAATTACCATATCTACTTCCGTTGGAAATGTCTCCTAAACTTAAAACGCCTGAAGGTCGCAGGAATTAAGTAGGACGTCATTGCAGTGAAGTGTTTAAGGCGTGCGACTTACTCCACACACAACCAACCACCACACATTCGACTCTTTCCTGCTACATTCATATTAGGTTTTTATTCTAAGCGGCTGTGGGGATTTCGTGAAATATAGAATTATGTGCATTACATCTCAATATTCTGTTGAAGAGACAGATTTGCCAGTGCTTAAATGCAAACAGTCAATATTATAAGTATATAAAAAGCATTCAAGAGAATGTTGACATCCCCAAAGGCTGGCATGGACACAATTGGGTATTCAGGCTTAAATCTATTTTGTTCAGCTGAGGGAATGAAGAGTTCGGAGAATATATAATTCAAATGACCCTCTGGCTGCCGGAATTCCCCACAGTTGAACAGTAATATCTTACGGCAGTTTGAATAAAATTGTTAATGCATCCGAACAGTGCAAAAGGATTATGTCATGGTGCAGGGCAATTATTGCGTGTGAATATTCATTAATATTCAGTAGCACATTTCACGTTTATGTAACTAATTAATATCCAGTAATTAGTATTTCCATTAACTGATAAGTATCCAGCGACAGTTTCTATTCGCACACTAATTATTCTATTATTTCCTTTCCAGGTTGAAGTGAGGTGGTGTGTTTCAGGGAAAAACGAGGGTTCCAGGCGTATCCACGTCACACCCGTCTTCCTCTTCCGGGCACTTCAAATCCAGCTGTTCGTCTTCCCTTAATTAAGCTACCTTCATCTTCAGTCCCGTTGATTTCTCCCTCATCTTTCCAGTTGCCTTAATTCTTTATTCCTTTTTTTTTTTTTAAATTCCTACTCTCTCCCCCTCCTTTGTGTAATTTCAGCGTCTTCCATGTCACTAACCTAACTTGCAGGTCTTCAGAGCTGTATTTAAAGATGAACATTGTGTTCAAGATAATTATTAAGCTCGTTCTCTCGGTAATGTAATTCACTTTCTATGCAATTTGAATGCTTTCCTTGTCAGTCACACAATGCTCGTAAAATAGTAATTGAGCCTGCTCCTTGGTTAATTAATAGTGAAAGCTACATTATGTTGGAAATAAGTTGCTTTGCGCTGTTTCGTATATTTTCCTTCGTTATTGATGACTGTCATATAAGGGATAGATTCATTGTACATTTAGTTTTCTTTACTAACTGCAGCGTAATTATCTGGAGAAACGCGTGAAATTGGGTGGCACTTTCACAGTGGTCAGGATGGGATATGGCAGAAGTTTTAGCGTGGTAGGTTAGGCATTCCGAGGTGGTTAAAATTATGGAAGGTCTGGGGGCTTCTCGGCTGTATAGGTTAGATATCGTATGTTCAGATATAACTATGGTATTCTATGTTGAAAGCATTTTCTTGTGTAATTCATACCAATTTTTCATGCCCGTTGGAAGGGTCGATTTATGTGGGTGAGACACTATTGAATGGTAATACGATTACTTTATTCTCTCATGCTCCATAATATAGGAGTGAAGTCACGTAATTTTTGTGTGTGTTTTAGGTTAACGGTATTAAATTTCAATATACGGGTATCAGGGAAGCAGCGTGATAGTAAACACATACAGTAAGTCTTTCAAATTTGGTCCCTTGTAAACCGAATTATATATACTTGATGTAGTACTCCTACTCCCTTAGCGTTTATCATTCTTTTTCTGTGCCTGCCCTCCTCTCTTCCTATTTCTCCCATCTTTCCTGTCATTTTCTTTACAGGTGGCTTTACATTGAGTGACAGACCTAATTGTTTCCTGTAAGCCAAGAAACCATTTACAACGCTAGGTGGTAACCATATAGCCAAACCATACGTGCTCCCTACGTGCCAGCAAGTGGGTTGGTGGAGGGTTAGTGCCCCTCCCCATAAAACAACTAACTCAAAGTCATCTGGCTACCCCTTACGGGATTATGGCGTCTGGCAATATATATATATATATATATATATATATATATATATATATATATATATATATCGTTATTACTCTAGCCACCATAATGGAATGGTAATCTAGTCAGTCTGTACCTGATGATAGAAACCAGCTGTGATATGTTTGTAGTACAACAACTAAATTTTGCCTTGCATTACTTTCAGTCGTAATTTATAAAAGGCATTTGTTTAAGTGGTGCTAGTATAAGATGTAGTGGTGCTGGCAGTAATAATAGTGGTGGTGGTACTGGTAGTTGTAGTAGTAGTGGTAGTAGTACTAGTGTCAGTGATAGCCTAATATTCAAAAGCAATCTATGTCGTCCTTCGTTCTTTATAACAATCCCATATTAAAATAAACTTTATTGATAATCTTTACCTCACTACCCTTGTTCAAAAGGTTTCTAATGCCCAGTCAGCTAACCCATTTGCTACTATATATATATATACAGTATATATTTTTAAGTTCATTCAATAAGGATATCGTAGTGTGGTTGATAGGAACTCGTAGTCATATGTGGTTTTTAACTACATCACTAAGATTACACAGTATTATTATTATTATTAAATATATTTACTGGAACTGGACGATTTTATTAATAAGGATACCATACCAAAGGGATAATGAACGCCCTCCACCAAACGATTTTATTCTGCCTTCGATATTAGGCTACACGATATCCTGCATGATACTGATGTAGTGGAAGCCCATAGTGATATCTAGGTGGTATAACCCAAGATGTATACAAAATACTTTGTTAAAGAAGAGGCACTACGAAGCCTCCTACGTCATACCGCACCCTAGAATCTGTCAAAAGGCCTAGCATTTGACTTTATCCTGTTACCTTGACCAACAGATGGCTCGAAAAACTGAGTTAATTCATTCTTGCCTTACCCTGAGCCATTCCACCAAGTTTGGTCTATCCCGAATGAAAACAAGTTGACTGGTCTGACCTATTGTTCCCCAAACGTCATCCTCATGGCTGACCCCCAGCACTTCCATCAAGTTTGGTCCAGGTCAAACCAAACATGTTTTAGTTATTTTGCCCACACACAGACGTGGATCGAAATTTGACCTTGCCCTGTGATCTTGACATTTGACTGGTTGTTCTTAAATTATAATACCTTGCCCCTTGTCCTAAAATCAGCCATTCCACCTAGTTTAGTTGAAATCAGATAAAATCTTGACATTACCATGTAACCATATCATGTGACCTCGACCCTTTATTAGTTCTCAAAATTGAATATCTTCATTCTTGGCTTACCCTGAAGCCTTACACCAAGTTTGATCTAAGTCTAAAAAATGTTACGTTCACTTTGTCATGTGACCTTGATCTTCGACCTATAGATCTCAAAGACTGAAGGTCAACCCTCGGTTGACCTTCAGTCTTCCCGCCAAGTATGGTCCCAATCAGATCGAAATTGATTTAGCCGTTTTATTCTCACAGTCATATATATATATATATATATATATATATATATATATATATGATATATATATAAGTCCAAATCTGACTTTGCCCTGTGACTTTGACCTCTTTCCCTCAAGTCTGGCGTGAACTGGATCAGACTCTGAGTTTACTTGACGTTTGACCTTTTGGTCTCAAACAATTACAGATCATCTGGGAAGATCCTCCACTCTTCAGCCCAGTTTGATCCAAATTTAAAATATTTTTGAGTTATTTACACACACACACACACACACACACACACACACACACACACACCGCTCGCTGGTGCAATGGTAACGTTCTCGCTTGCCAACTGGTGGACGGGAGTTCGCGCCTCGCTCAGGTTGCGAAAAGTTTCACTGACGAAGTGGGTGGTTACTGTCCCCCTAGAGCAAGGGGACGGGTGTGTGCGTGTGTGAAGGTCACAGCCTTGCCCTTAGATCGGACTACATGAGTTCTCAGCTCCCTTCCGGGAGGGTAAAAGCTGACGATCACGACCATCAAGTGATCCTGACCGACCCGGTGAATTACACACACACACACACACACACACACACACCTAAAGCTTCCAGTAAAATGTTACCCTGCTATCGCTTCGTGAGCACAGGTAACCAATAATATGACAGGTTCATAACAGATCTTCCGAGTTCTAGGAGTCTAATACAAGGATACTGTATTCCTGCATACACATGCACACACAATAGAGCCAGACGGCAGTTAAGTAAGACAAAAAGACCACAGTTTCAGATGGCGACAGCAGATAAATACATACACAGATATACAAAGGCAACACTTACAAAACAGAGACCTGGGTAAACGACAACAATAGTCAACCTAGGAGATTGGTGAACAAAGAAACAGGAGTTGAGAGCAAGAGATAGTAATTAATAAAGACAGACTTGTGAACAGACATGTAGACAGCAATTAAAAACAAAGTCAGCACTGACAAATTTGTTAAGACGGAGACAGCAGTTAGAGAGAGAGAGAGAGAGGCAGTTGGAGCGGGAGAGCCTGGTGTGAGGCTAGAATGTTTATCAGTGATAAATGTATCAGGCATGACGGCTCTCTCTCTCTCTCTCTCTCTCTCTCTCTCTCTCTCTCTCTCAGACGTGAACAAAGACAGAGACGGCAATTAAAAACAAAGGCAACACTGACAAGACAGGCAGTAAAGACAGCAGTTCACACATACACACACACACAATCATAAATAAAAGTAGTGATCAACCGAAGCTATTTTACAGCTACATCAGAAGCAAAACCAAAGTAAAAAATAAAATTCAATCCATTACAGATGAGGGGATCACCTACACACAAGAGAAGGATATTTGTGAAACACTAAATAAGAATTCCCAATAAGTTTTTACAGAAGAAAATAATTTTAAGAGGGATTATGTGGAACATGCATGCCCACACATGCTACCAGATATACAAATATCAAAAAAAGAAATACAGGAGGAGTTAAGTAAATTAGACATGGTCCTGATGAAATTTCATGTTGGGTGTTACATGATTGTGCAAAGGAGTTAAGTAAACCTTTATCTTTGATTTGCAAGGAATCCTTGAGACAAAATAAACTACCTGATATTTGGAAGAAAGCAAACGTTCCCTTATTCAACAAAGGGAATAGACAAAATCCACTCAACTACTGATCAGCATCACTAACCAGTGTTGTAAGCAAGGTATTAGAAAAGCTGATGAGAAAAGTTTGGGTGAAAATAATCCAAAAGAACACAATATGATAACAGAAAGGCAGTTTGGTTTCAGAAAGGGAAAATCATGTTACTAATCAATTAAGATACTATGACAGAGTAACAGAAACATAACAGAACAAGAAGGATGGGTGGACAGTATCTATTTAGATTTCAAGAAAGCATTTGACAGTACCACACCAAAGGCTTTTATGGAAACTGTATCATCAAGGAGGAATCCGAGGCAAACTATATTGTTGGATGCAAGATTTTCTCAAAAAAAGAGAAATGAGAACAGTACTAAGGGGAAATTACTCATCATGGAGGGAAATGACTAGCGGAGTTCCACAGGGCTCATTGCTGGCACCAGTTATGTTTTTAGTGTATATAAATGATATAAACAGTAACACTGGAAATGAAAGCTATCTGAATATGTTTGCTGATGATGCAAAAATACAAAGGAGAATGACTAACATACTCTTGTAAAGAGCTACAAGAAGAATTAAACAAACTTCATGAATGGAGCCATACATGGCAAATGAAATTCAATGTGGACAAGTGTCATGTAATCAAGTTTGGTAAAAGTGGAAAAAGACCTGATTGGGATTATAAGTTAGGAAGTAAAACGGTACTCTACACACATTAGAAAAGGAGGACCTTGGTGTGATTATTAATAACAGACTATCTCCTGCTGACCACATCAGTGAGAAGGTACGGAACATGTATCCGCTGCTTGCAAATATGAGAATAACATTCACATACATACATGAAGACATGCTAAGAAAGATAACATCATTCATCTAACCAACCCTGGAGTATGCGTCAGTAGTCTAGAGTCCTCATCTCAAAAAACACATACTGTAGATAAGATTGAAAAAGTTCAAAGGGCCGCTGCAAGATGGGTACCAAGCTTAAGGGATCTAAGCTATGAAGATAGACTAGACAAACTGAATCTACCTACACTACAGGAGAGAAGGAAAAGAGGAGACATGATTATGCTATATAAATGCATATCAGGAAAGGAGAAAATAGACATAAATGATTACATAACCTATGGGGATGCATCAGCAAGAGGACACCGCAAAAAAAAAAAAAAAAAAAAAAAAAAAAATAAAGAAGGAAATTTCCCAAATAGGACAACTGATTAGTGGAATGCACTACCGAATGAAATAGTGTGTGCCAAAACAATTCGTAACTTTAAGGATATGTACGATAAAAATGGTTTAAGACGGGACAGTACGAGCTTGATTCATTCCTGTAAAGATACAATTTCGTAAGAACACACACATAGAGGCAGCAGGAAGGTAGGGGGACTGGTGCGAGGCTAGGGTGCGTAGGCTATCGGTGATGACGTACAAGAGACTCTCTCTCTCTCTCTCAACGGTGAACATGGTTGCTTTCTCTCTCTCTCTAAACGGTGAACATGGTTGCTAATCTCTCTCTGTCAACACTGAGCATGGCTGGTAATATCTCCCTCCCCCCTCTCCCTCTCAGCACTGAACATGGGTGGTTAACTCTCTCTCTCTCTCTCTCTCTCTCTCTCTCTCTCTCAACACAAAGCATGGGTAGTAATTTCTTCCTCCCCCCTGTCTGTCTGTCAACACTGGGCATGCCTTCTCTCTCTCTAACACTGGTCATGGGTGGTAATTTATCAATTTATCCCTCTTTCTACTGGCTCACGTCAGCTGCAGAACTAGCCTTTAATATTCTATTCAGCTCAAAAACTCCGTAACCAACTGAATACATACTTTAAAAACCCCCATTATCCTCTCCACTACGATGACTTCAGTATTATTCGTGTTATCAGACAGTTTTATCTAACTCAGTATGGTCCAGCCGTGGTGAAGGGTTCCCTGCTAGTCAGCAGCATAATTGGGAACCTGGATGTAAATTTGATTGTTGCGTCTCGTTTTCCGTGGGAAGATTGGGACAGCAATCAGTGTGCTTTATTTATTTATTTATTATATACTTTTACTATGATCTCTGACACGGACGCATTCACTGAAATCGTATCAGGGTAAGGCCTTCGTACAAGCGATGAAGAAATACTTCACGTAAGAAACAATGAATTTAATCAAAACGATAAAATTGTTCTAGAACTTAACACTTTAAAAATAGTTGAAGTTCTGATTATGGTCGCTTCAGGATCCGCCAATAGAGGACGAAATGACAGTTACGAGGTAAATAAAGAGGGAAAACAAAATAGAGGAAAAGATGGAAAACAGATACGAGAAAAAGAAAGATGGAAAACAGATACGAGAAAAAGAAAGATGGAAAACAGATAAGAGGAAAAGAGATGGAAAACATAAGAGGAAAAGGAAGAGGGAAAACAGATGAGGAAAAGAAAGAAGGAAAACATGAGGAAAAGAGGGAAAACAAGAGGAAAAGAGGGAAAACAAATGAGGAAAAAAGGGAAAACAAATTAGAGGAAAAGAAAGAGATAAACAAATTGAGGAAAAGGACGAACATAAGGTAAAGAAAGAAGAAAAACAAGGAGGAAAACGGTGAACAGAAGGTAATGAAAGATGGAACTCAAAATGAGCCTGGGATTGAATCGATCAAGGATCATCATCGATAAACAAGTCTTCAGTAAAGTTATCATCAGGAATTATTTGTCGCATTTTTACTCTTCTTTCACTCTAGTTTCAGTGTGACGTGTTTGGTATCTGTAAAAAGAAAGAGTCGTATTCTTGCTGGCATAGGAGACATCGTGGCACTTTTTCCTTGGCGATATATTTGCACATGACACGTTCATAGTCCCTTGTATATTACTGATGCAAATTGTCGATTTAAAAAAAAAAAAAAAAAAAAAAAGCATATCCATCATACATGGCAACTGTACGTGAAATAAACAATGAAAACATAAAAAAAATACGAAGTCCCCTTATGTCGTCAAGAACACTCCCCCCACCCCGAGAGAGAGAGAGAGAAAAAAAAAACGCTAAACAAGCGATCATCCATGGAACGTAGCATCTCTTCCACTGTGAATCATTTTGTATATATCTTAAAATCCCCATATATATATATATATATATATATATATATATATATATATATATATATATATATATATATATATATATATATATATATATATATATATATATATATATTGCCAGACACCATAATCCCGTAAGGGGTGGTCATTTGACTGAGTTATTTGTTTTACGGGGAGGGGCACTAACCCTTCACCAACCCACTTGTTGACACGTAGGGAGCGCGTATGGTTTGGTCATATGGTTACCACCCAGCGTTGTAAATGGTTTCTTGGCTTACAGGAAACCATTTGGCTTGCCACTCAATGTAAAACCACCTGTAAAGGAAAGAAAAGCAATAAGAAGTGACAGGAATGATGGGAGAAATAGGAAGAGAGGAGGGCAGGCACAGAAAAAGAATGATAAAGGCTAAGGAAGAAGTAGGCAGCACTACATCAAGTGAGTGGATGATGGTCGCCACCACCTACCACTATATATAGATAGATAGATAGATACTGCATCAGTAACGAGAATATAAAGATGTAAGAGGCAAAATAAATAACATCCGATAACTACAAATACGACCCTTACCCCTTCAGTTCAATGACGCATTTATAGACAGTATTTTATTCCTGTTATCCCCAAACAATTTTATCCACATTAAAAGAGACTTCTGAAACTTAGGGGGTTACATGTAACTTTGATTGACCTCTTCACTACTTCGTATCCTTTCTGGGTTCAACAAAATCGTCTGGTGCTATTCGGATCTGAAAATAAAAAGGGGCGAGGGCGTCACCGTTGTGATGGGGTCAAGCTTATGAAGGACTGTGTACACGGCTCTTGGTAGGTCAAGTGTTGCACTCAGATTGTTAATATATACGTGTCTTCAATCATACACCCGCCATATGTGGAGGTGTATGGTATGTAGAAAGACTGCTGGGCCTTGGGTGCAGGCTGTAAAACCTATGCCCAGAGTCGGACCCCCCCCCCCCCACACACACACAAATAAATAAATAAATAAAAATAAAAAATAAAGGAAACAGACAAAATCCACTTAACTACCGACCAATATCACCGACCAGCGTCGTAAACAAGATGTTAGAAAAACTGCTACGAAAGAATCTGGGTAAATCACCTGGAAAAACAAAATATGATAACAGAAAGACAATATGGTTTTAGAAAGGGAAAATCATGCGTCACTAACCTATTAATTTACTATGACAGAGTTACAGAAGTAATTCAGAAAAGAGATAGCTGGGTAGACAGCATATATTTGCATTTCAAGAAGGCATTTGACAGTACCACATAAAAGACTTTTATGGAAACTGTACAGTTAAGGAGGTATCCAAGGTACACTACGATTAGTTTCAAGATTTTCTAAGTAAAAGGGAAATGAGAACAGTGCTAAGGGGAAATTACTCATTTTGGGGAGAAGTGACACGTGGACTTCCACAGGGCTCGGTGCTGGCACCAATTATGTTTTTAGTATATATAAATGACAGACAGCAACACTGGAAATGGAAGCTACATAAATATGTTTGCTGATGATGCAAAAAGACAAAGGGAAATTACAAACACAGACTCTTGGATAGAGCTACAAAAGGAATTAAATAAGCTTAATGAATGGAGCAATAGATGGCAAATGGAATTCAATGTGAACAAATGTCATGTAATATAATTTGGTAAAGGTGAAATAAGACCAGACTGGGACTGTAAGCTTGTAAGTTCAACCCTACGCACATCAAAAAGGGAAAAGAAATTAGGAGTAATTATCATTAACAGACTATCTCCGGCTGACCACATAAATGAATAAGTAAGGAACATGTACAGTACATAATCTATCTATCTATCTATTGTCAGACGCCTTAATCCCATACGGGGTGGCTACAAACAAATCACCTCCACGTCGCCCTGTCCCCCGCCATTTCACGGACCTGCTCCCAACTCACACCCCCTCTCTCATATGCCTCTTCACTCCATCCCTCCATCTCATCCTTGGCCTCCCCCTCTCCCCCTCCACCTCACTCACATAGACTCTCCTCATCAGTCTCTCACTCTCCATCCTCTCCATATGGCCAAACTACCTCAATGTGTTTCTCCTAACGCTTCGTGTCACATCCACATCCACACCACAACGCTCCTTCACATCCTCATTTGTCAATCTGTCTCTCCATGTGACTCCACATGTTCTCAGATAGCTCATTTCCACAGCTCTCACTCTTGACTTGTATCCCTCCAAAAACGTCCATGCTTCACTTCCATAAGTTAAAGTTGGTATCACAATCCTGTCATGTAGTAACTTTTTCACTTCCATGCTCACTTCCCTGTTTCTTATCACATTTTTCAAGGAACTGCTTGCTAATATGAGGGTAACATTCACGTAATTAAATGAAGACATGATGAGAAAGAATAACATCATTCATCAGACCAACTTTGGAGTATGCATCAGTAGTCTGGAATCCACATCTTAAAAAACACAGAGATAAGACTGAAAAGGTACAAAGGGGCTTTACAAGATGGGCATCATGTTTAAGGGACCTAAGCTATGAAGAACGACCCGAAAAATTAAACCTATCAACATTACAAGAGAGAAGGAAAAAAGGAGACACAATTATGGTATATAAATACGTAACAGGAAAAGAGAACATAGTCGTAAATGAGTACCGGTATATAACCTATGGGGAAGCAACATTAAGAGGACACTGTTGAAAGCTATACAAAAAGAGGTGATAAAGACGTAACGAAGTTAAGTTTCCCAGACTGAGAGGCTGATCAGTGGAATGAACTACCGAATGAAATAGTGTGCCAAAACATTTAATAAATTTAAAGACATGTATGATATAAATAATTCAAAACAGGAGCAAGCATGAGTGTGATTCATTCCCGTAAATATACAGATAGGTAAGGACAATAAGGTAACACACACACACACACACACACACACACACACACACACACAGACAAGATTGAAAAAGTTCAAAGGGCCGCTATAAGATGGATACCAAGCTTAAGGGACCTAAGCTACGAAGAAAGACTAAATAAACTGAATCTACCAACACTACAGGAGAGAAGGAAAAGAGGTGACATGATAATGCTATATAAGTGCATATCAGGAAAGGAGAAAATAGACATAAATGATTACTTAACATATGGAGAAGCATCAGCAAGAGGACTCTGCAAAAAACTGCATAAGAAGAGAGGTGATAAAGACGTAAGAAAATTCAGTTTCCCAAACAGAGCAATTGATCAATGGAATGCACTACCGAATGAAATAGTGTGTGCCAAAACAATTCACAAATTTAAGGATATGTACGATAAATATGGTGTAAGACACGGGACGGTACGAGCTTGACTCATTCCTGTAAAGATACAATTAGGGAAGAACAATTAGGTAAGAACACACACACACACACCCACACACACCCACACACACACACACACACATCTCCGGCTGACCACATCAGCGAGAAGGTACGGAACATGTATACACTGCTTGCAAATATGAGAATAGCATTCACATACATAAATGAAGACATGCTAAGAAGGATAATAACATCATTCATTAGACCAACCCTGGAATATGCATCAGCAGTCTGGAGTCCTCATCTCAAAAAGCATATAGAGAAGATTGAAAAAGTTCAAAGGGCCGCTACAAGATGGATACCAAGCTTAAGGGACCTAAGCTACGAAGAAAGACTAAATAAACTGAACCTACCAACACTGCAGGAGAGAAGGAAAAGAGGTGACATGATAATGCTATATAAGTGCATATCAGGAAAGGAGAAAATAGACATAAATGATCACTTAACATATGGAGAAGCATCAGCAAGACACTGCAAAAAACTGCATAAGAAGAGAGGTGATAAAGACGTAAGGAAATTCAGTTTCCCAAATAGAGCAATTGACCAATGGAATGCACTAGCGAATGAAATAGTGTGTGCCAAAACAATTCACAAATTTAAGGGTATGTACGATAAATATGGTTTAAGACAAGGGACAGTACGAGCTTGACTCATTCCTGTAAAGATACAATTAGGTAAGGTAAGAACACAATCACAGCCGAACCTGAGTGACTATCAAAGTGACAATATACGACAACCAGAACGATACGTGATAATAATTTATGCTGTAAACACTTGTACAGAGCCAGACTATTTGTCAGGATGTTTTATAAATACAGCTGGCGGTGTGGCTTGAGTAAATTGCCCACTCACACGACTCGCCTCACGTCATCACTCCAAGAAAGGAATTTCCTAATGTACGAGAAGCATTCATAATATATACCCGCATGTATTTTGAAATGCACGGTAGTAGATCTTTATTGCACTATTATGCCTGGAAATGTTAAGTATATTACTTATGTTTATAGACTTCAGCCTCATTAGCCTTCCTGTAAATGCGTCCCTGACCACACGATGTGATGTTTGGAATGGAGGAGTTACTCTTAGATATACCGGTAACCTTTCATAAGCTGAATAAAATCATAGAGAGGTAGCTACAATGAAGTAAAAATATGTTACCCGAGTGAAGGTACTAAAGTACGTATATACGCTTTGAAATAATAACTCCATTTTGGCGAGGTTTAAAGTCTGTTGCTTTCTGGGAACTCCTCGCCTCACCCACGTCATCGTCACCCCATTCATGACATTTCCTAGTGTTTGAAAGCTTTACGTACAAGAAGCAGCTTTGCTATTATATTTTTTTTTAAATAGGTTATATTGTTTAAAAAAATAACTCTAGGGTTTGTACAATTCACTTTCAGATGAGGAAAATAGTCTGGCATCAGCTGGAACAGAATGTCAGGGTTCTCCCGACCATTAGAATTACTGGTGAGAGAATTAGCTTCTAAATTTTTATGAATTACTTTCAGGTGAATAAAATTACATGACGTTAGCTAGAGTATAATACCAAAGTTACTTCCGTGACGCGCTATGGTTAAGGATGGTGCGACTGTCCCCTCATATCTTTCTCTATAGCCTACTCTTTGTTGGTACCACCAAACGATTTTATTTAGCTCATGAGAACTTTTCGTATCATCGGGGTTACATATAGAATTTATTAATCCTATCAGTATGAGAGGCTCTAAAGTGAATCAAATCGTGCAGATTTAACAAGAATACAAATAGAAAGAAATTGACCACCGGATTCCCGGGTTAAACTGGGGTGAAGGGGAAGGGGATGGTCGCATTGTCCTTTGTTGTCTTAGGGGAACTCCGCAATATCCACGTTTCCTATATTCTGTCCACTTTAACTTGGCATAAAATTATCATTTCTCCATCTTCAAAGCTGTGCTGTAACTAAAAATTAAAGTTAGAATATGGTGCTGGTCAAGAAAGTGTAATGGAATGAATGAAAACTCGGAGTATTGCTTTATTCTGCAATTACCGATCTGGAACAGGAAGTTAACACACGGATGTGGCGCTGGTCACCAAAGTGTTATGATGAGTGTACCCGACTACCCGTACTGTTGTCTCACTCTGCCATTGGGCTATGACAAGAGATTAACAATAGTATGATGTTCTAGTTACGAACAAAATGTTTTGGAAATGATGTACAGCGTTGTATTGTGTTGCTGTGATACTAGGCTGTGGAAAATAAGGTCCAAAATTACTAAAACCAACGAAGTTAAAATGGGTTAACTATAATGTCTGAATGTTTACAAACGATAAATAATTTTCAGTATTCTGGTTAGTACTTGGATGGGTGACCGCCTGGGAACACCAGATGCTGTTGGCATCCCTACGTGTCAAGTGGGGTTGGTGGAGGATTAGTGCCCCTCCCTGTAAAACAATTAACTCTAAGCCCTTGACCACCCCGTTTGGGATACATGGCGTCTGGCAATGGATGGATGGATGGATGTTCTGAAATGCCGGGTAACATGAACGGTAACAGCCAGTTCTATATTACCCCCGAAGTGACAAATCTGACCCCGAGGTTAGTTTACCATATTCTGGTAAATTACAGGTAGATGAGTTTACTGCTCTTAGTGACACTACGTGATCGAAAATCCTCCTGTCACCAGTTGGGGATCGAATCTCTCCGATACTAAATAAAATCATGTAGAGGCAGCAAAGTACATATCTAAAAATAAGACATCTTTGCTTGGGATAAATTCATTAGTGAATATGACTGCGTTTAGAACTTTCAGTCCGGTGAACTGTTTTACCAATGTATTTTTTTTTTTTCTTAAATCTCACGACTATATTCAGCTTAGGCATTTCAAACTTGCGAACTTAGATACAGCCTTCATTAACCAGTGCAATACGATGCGGCTATCCAGACGAATGCAAACAGCCGGTGGTTGCAAGTATACGTTATAAAAACCTTAGATAAAAACATAGGCAAAGCTACGCTGTTGCAACCCTCTGCTCGACCAATCACATACTTCCCACCTCCCTGCACACCTAACCAAGCACATAATGGGCCTTACCTCCCCCCCCCCCCGTACAACAGACATCAAAACTTAATAACAACACTCTCCTCTGATTTTGTCAAGTGGAGGGTATAACCTGGGCCCTTCAGATCCCTTGCGCAGGTCGCAATGATTTTTTATTTTTTTAATTATCATTATTTAAGACAGCATTCTGCCGCACCAGTTCACTATAAAACACGTAACTATGTGGAATTTCATGGCTATAGTGAATACTTTCTGAGTTATGGCTTCAGATTCCTTGCACAGGCCGCACTGAAATAAAAAAAAAACAAAAAAAAAAAAAACTTAAGACAGTATTCTACCTACCAAAAGGCATCAGTTCACTATTAGACACATAATTGTGAAAATTTCATTATTTTATACCGTAGTTAATATTTTCTGAGATTTGCTCCGGAAATGAAAACTCTGCTTCACCTATTCTTGTTGATCCCAGTGATAACAATGCCCTCTTCTGACTTCGTCAAGTAGAGGGTAAAAAATTACCGGATTCAAGTGGTTTAACTTGTATGAGCGCTTTCATGTGAGTTATATCACAACGGATGTTATCGAAGATATCTGGTGGTCAACTGGTTACAGCGCCCCAGTAGGAGGGCGAACCTCCATAGGTTTGATCTCCAGCAGGTGACAGGAGGATTGTCAATCACGTAATGCCACTAAGAGCAGTAAACTGGTCATCTACCAAATAGTAATATGAGCACAGCGAGTCGCTATCAGCCACACAGGAATATCGGTTCACTGCACGAGACGGCCCGGCAGGGGCGGTTGCTTGCATGCGGTTGATTGGTCTGCTCGATCACAGACGGGTAACACAGTAACAACTACTTGGTAGATTTGGACAGAAATATGATCAATTTCGGTTCATGCATGGACAGGGTTAAATTAGGTTAGAATTTTGAGAGGAAGCTTTACTGGTGTACTTGTGTCTTATTTGATTTTTTTTTTTTTTCCCAATGGTGGAACCTTTCTTGAGGTGTAATTTCCTCGTTTACTAAAAATGGTGAAGGTCGGTAAAAAAAAAAATAATAATAACCCCGAGCATCTTTGTCACCCTAAACCGATTTTATTCGGCTTGAGAAGCCCTTGTAATGAAGGCGTTAAAACAATCTCCATTTATCCCTTCACTAGCACATATCTCCCCCAAAGCTGTATAAATTCGTGTAGTGGCAGGAAGACTATAACAAAAAAGATGTGTCGTCATATAAATGGGGTTAAAAAGAAGGCCGTGAAACGTTCTTGGCCCACTTCCGAGACTTCCCCAGAAAAATGTTGGTCCGTACAGTATTTGTATCCGCGTTGCCTTCAGTGATTTCCCACCACTAATTTTTTTGCGGTGTTTTTTGCACACTGCCCTCTTGCATACTTTTATTATATACCTCTTTAATATCGACAGTTTGCATCAGTAACATACCAGAAAATAGAATTAGATCTACATTTTAGAAAATTTGTTTATTCAGAATGTACAATAGTTTCAACACGAACTGGACCCTTTTCATCTCCAAGTCGGGCCAAAACTATTCTCTTTTTCCAATAAGAGACTGCTCCAAATGAGACTGTATTCTTATATGTAACCAATTCACGGCGCTGTGATATCAAGACATATGAATGATGATTACTCCTAGTATATGATGACGCAGTTTTTATTATAGTCATCTATACAGACGATATATATTTTTTTAAATTAAGGAGAGTTTTGAAATGGAGGGGACAGACTAAGCCTTCGTTAGCCCGTTTACGACCATATGGGGTTCTCCCAAGTTGAATATAATCATCTGCAGGTAGCAAGAATACTGCAAAATGACGTAACCGGATTGACAGGGTTACGACAGACGAAAGAAACAGCTACAGGCCAAAGAAGGATACATGGTGTGAGCAACTGAGAAATTCGTATTTTGAAATGAAATAAATGGGCGACAGGAGTGAGTTTTGGAATTCCTGAGTGGGTTAAAGGAAATGAACTGAGATGGTATGGGCTTATTTAAAGAACGCACTAATGAAAGTGAAAATGAGACAGTGTAATGTAAGACGAGGCAGACCATGTTGGAAAGGAAAAGGACCAGCACATCAGAGGGGAAGGAGGGAGGCAGACAGGCAGGCAAACATCAGGGTAAAGTAGAGTAGCCTAGAAGCCGTTCTCAGCTGTCACAGTAATCCTCTGTTAGAGGTTGTCTGAAGAGAGGAAGGTGTCGGAGGTTATAATACTGAAATTGCAAAATAAGCAGCTGAGGAGGAGGTGTTCAGAAATTCCATAGACTGTAGGTGATGTCGCTGCCTGCCCGTATCCTTGCTCCCATAAAACAGGACAGGGTCGCTGCCATGGGGGGAGGGACATTGATCTCCCCGTTTTAACTACACCCCTTCCCCACCCTCCTTGTTTCAAAGAAAAGTTCTTGTTCCTTGAACGTCATTCAAGACTAGCGCTTCGTACGCCTCTGTAAATAAGTTTGAGAGAGAGAGAGAGAGAGAAGGGAATTTTTCGCCGGGAAGTGGCTCCCCGTTTATCCAGATACCACCCATTGAACTTGTTTTATGCCGAAACCCCTAAGAGCAAGTACAGTGAAAATTTACTCGTACATAAAATACAGATGATTCATTTTGCCAGTAAAAGAACGTATATTCAAGTCTGATAATCGAAAAAGAGAGGCGTCCACCAAGCAAGATTGTATTTTTGACCTCTTCTGGCTACATTTGTCTTATATATAACAGTCAGCAGACGTGATAAACTGATCGAACTGGAGAGGTTAGACAGAGCCTTAAACCCTCTCACAAGATCACCCCATTAAGCTGCATAAAATCGTATGATGGCTGCCTGATAAGATGAAACCTGTCATCGGACTAAGGGATTAATGACAGGATTACATTTACGTAATATTTACGCATTCTATGGCACTCAAATGGCTGTATTCCAAGTGACTGGATATTTCGTAACATCTCATCCACAGCGACATAGTTTTCATATCTCAGTACCCTCTTTTATGTAATTGACACAATGTCGAAATTAAAACGGCATAAGAAGTTGGGGTGTATGTAAAATAACTGGCAAAGGAAGAGATGCCACTAAATCTCTGAAACCACGTAAACACGACCGAAAGCCGACTGTCATTAATACCTACAGTAGTTACTACTGGCTGCCAGATAGTCATTCACGGCTGAGTTTCGTTAAGAACACAAAGAAAGGGCATAAAGGCAGCAGGCAGGTTGGCCCATGCTGGGCAGCTGCTATAAGAGTGATTACACAACGAGAACAAGTATACAATTCTACCCTGTGCAGCAGACTGATTTATTATTTACAGCCGTATTTGTACTTACAAACGCAGTTATGTTGTTTACAAAGGTTATACATTTTTTTTCGAGTGATGTACTTGCAGTCAGGTGTCATTTACGATAACTAATTGCTAATCAGATAGTATTCAGGAGACAACCTACTCTTCTCTGGTTAATGTTCATGGTCGAGACAACCCGATAGCCTGAATGTCTGACATAAGAATGAGAACAGGAGTCAGAGCGAGAAAGTCCTGTGTAGACAAAAAGTTTGGAGGGGCTGTCATGACCAACACTGGAGTTTACACACACACACACACACACACACACAGGTTGCACCACGTCTGTACACTTATTATGAATTTGCTGTACATAAACTACAGATGCCCTTTGGATTGCCCTGCATCAAACTATATATCGCTGTACCTCATTACAGTAGATTATATTATTCACTCTGAAAAACATGTACTACCGAATATTTTTAACGATGCAGCTATTAGAAGGGCCTCTGGTGGCGGGATATGTAACTACTCTCCTCCCACTCCCCTTCCTCCTTAGGCTCCACCCATACACCATGTTGAATATTTTTTGTGCTTTTCTTCTACTGTACTTGCTGACGAATAAAAAGAAAATGCCGCAGGATTTTAAAGTTTGCTACTTTACCTGTACCCTATATACAGCAACTTTTCTTACAGGTCATGAGGTCCTGTTTTTACGTACATTATAACGGATGTTTGTGATGGGGTGTGGCGGATAGGTTAATATAAAGATCGCTAGTCATTTTAGTTAAAAATTCAAAATTCTAACTATACTGTACAGTGAAAATGGGGCAGGAACCAACATCATTACTAATCCCTACAGTATGGAGAAGCAGGGCTGAATTTGTGCTAAAACGTATCCGATGCGTTGGTGCCAAATGTACCGGGCTACGATGATAGCTAACTTTTGTGAATTTCTCACATACTCTATCGGTAAGCAAGTAATAAAACAAACTTATTAAACTTGGAATGAGGATACTAGCGACTCTGAACGTTAATTGTAGTAGTTCCACTGTTCCTTATTTTCCTAGATATGGCAAAATGGTATACGTTCCGGTCAATATTTGCTTCGTGTTCTTTGTCTTCTCAGTTTTATTATTTAACTTAAATATATTGACCTCTGTCTTACCTACTGTACAGCTGTAACTGTTCCGTCATTGCTAGCTGTAATACCATGGGTCTGTCAGTGTTTGTTGTGGGAGGTGTGTGGCAAAGTCCACTACCCCCTTGTTAATACTGTATTATTACCACTGCATAATTATCATTTTGCTTGCGGAGGGTGGTGTGAGGCAAGATCCACCATCTTTTGTTGTATAAGTACTCTGTAACTTTCTCAACAACAAATATCTCATTTTTTTCTACTTATGACGTCGCCGTTAAGACCATAAGTCAGTTGACGTCATCTCTATTGCTCAAGCTCTTCTTAAGCCTTTGTAAATACTTTTCAGAGAGAGAGAGAGAGAGAGATTTCGTATTAATTCCATTTTCTCACATTCTCCCTCGCACTGTTGCCCTGCTCGTTTCTTAGTAACTTCACACACACACACACACACACACACACACACACACACAGAAAGGAGTTAAGTAAATCATTATTTTTAATTTTCAAGAAATCCTTGAGTCAAGGGAAACTACCTGATATTTGGAAAAAAGCAAATATACTCCCCTTATTCAAGAAAGGAAATAGACAAAATCCTCTCAACTACCGACCAATATCACTGACCAGTGTTGTAAGCAAGGTATTAGAAAAACTTATAAGAAAAGCTTGGGTAAATCATCTAGAAGAACACAGTATGATAACAGAAAGACAGTTTGGTTTCAGAAAAGGAAAATCATGTGTTACTAATCTGTTGAGCTACTATGACAGAGTTAACAAACACAATACAGGAAAGGGAAGGATGGGTGGACAGTATCTATTTAGATTTCAAGAAAGCTTTTGACACAGTACCACACCAAAGACTTTTATGGAAGCTGTACCATCAAGGAGGAATTCGAGGCAAACTGTTTTGTTGGATGCAAGACTTTCTCATAAAAAGAGAAATGAGGACAGTACTAAGAGGAAACAACTCATCATGGAAAGAAGTGACTAGTGGAGTACCACAGGGTTCGGTGCTGGCACCAATCATGTTTCTAGTGTACATAAATGATATAAACATTAACACTGGAAATGAGAGCTATCTGAATATGTTTGCAGATGATGCAAAAATACAAAGGAGAATTACTAACACAGACTCTTGTAGGGAGCTACAAGAAGAATTAAATAAACTTCATGAATGGAGTAGTACATGGCAAATGGAATTCAATGTGGACAAGTGTCATGTAATCAAGTTTTTTAAAAGTGGAAAAAGACCTGATTGGGATTATAAGTTAGGAAATAAAACCCTATACACATCAGAAAGAGAGAAAGACCTAGGTGTGATTATCAATAACAGACTATCTCCGGCTGACCACATCAGCGAGAAGGTACGGAACATGTATACACTGCTTGCAAATATGAGAATAGCATTCACATACATAAATGAAGACATGCTAAAAAGGATAATAACATCATTCATTAGACCAACCCTGGAATATGCATCAGTAGTCTGGAGTCCTCATCTCAAAAAGCATATAGACAAGATTGAAAAAGTTCAAAGGGCCGCTACAAGATGGATACCAAGCTTAAGGGACCTAAGCTATGAAGAAAGACTAAATAAACTGAATCTACCAACACTACAGGAGAGAAGGAAAAAAGGTGACATGATAATGCTATATAAGTGCATATCAGGAAAGGAGAAAATAGACATAAATGATTACTTAACATATGGAGAAGCATCAGCAAGAGGACACTGCAAAAAACTGCATAAGAAGAGAGGTGATAAAGACGTAAGGAAATTCAGTTTCCCAAACAGAGCAATTGATCAATGGAATGCACTACCGAATGAAATAGTGTGTGCCAAAACAATTCACAAATTTAAGGATATGTACGATAAATATGGTCTAAGACACGGGACAATACGAGCTTGACTCATTCCTGTAAAGAAACAATTAGGTAAGAACAATTAGGTAAGAACACACACAAAGGAGTTAAGTAAACCATTATTTTTAATATTCAAGAAATCCTTGAGTCAAGGGAAACTACCTGATATTTGGAAAAAAGCAAATATACTCCCCTTATTCAAGAAAGGAAATACACAAAATCCTCTCAACTACCGACCAGTATCACTGACCAGTGTTGTAAGCAAGGTATTAGAAAAACTTATAAGAAAAGCTTGGGTAAATCATCTAGAAGAACACAGTATGATAACAGAAAGACAGTTTGGTTTCAGAAAAGGAAAATCATGTGTTACTAATCTGTTGAGCTACTATGACAGAGTAACAAACACAATACAGGAAAGGGAAGGATGGGTGGACAGTATCTATTTAGATTTCAAGAAAGCTTTTGACACAGTACCACACCAAAGACTTTTATGGAAGCTGTACCATCAAGGAGGAATTCGAGGCAAACTGTTTTGTTGGATGCAAGACTTTCTCATAAAAAGAGAAATGAGGACAGTACTAAAAGGAAACTACTCATCATGGAAAGAAGTGACTAGTGGAGTACCACAGGGTTCGGTGCTGGCACCAATCATGTTTCTAATGTACATAAATGATATAAACAGTAACACTGGAAATGAGAGCTATCTGAATATGTTTGCAGATGATGCAAAAATACAAAGGAGAATTACTAACACAGACTCTTGTAGGGAGCTACAAGAAGAATTAAATAAACTTCATGAATGGAGTAGTACATGGCAAATGGAATTCAATGTGGACAAGTGTCATGTAATCAAGTTTAGTCAAAGTGGAAAAAGACCTGATTGGGATTATAAGTTAGGAAATAAAACCCTATACACATCAAAAAGACCTAGGTGTGATTATCAATAACAGACTATCTCCGGCTGACCACATCAGCGAGAAGGTGCGGAACATGTATACACTGCTTGCAAATATGAGAATAGCATTCACATACATAAATGAAGACATGCTAAGAAGGATAATAACATCATTCATTAGACCAACCCTGGAATATGCATCAATAGTCTGGAGTCCTCATCTCAAAAAGCATATAGAGAAGATTGAAAAAGTTCAAAGGGCCGCTACAAGATGGATACCAAGCTTAAGGGACCTAAGCTACGAAGAAAGACTAAATAAACTGAATCTACCAACACTACAGGAGAGAAGGAAAAGAGGTGGCATGATAATGCTATATAAGTGCAAATCAGGAAAGGAGAAAATAGACATAAATGATTACTTAACATATGGAGAAGCATCAGCAAGAGGACACTGCAGAAAACTGCATAAGAGAGGTGATAAAGACGTAAGGAAATTCAGTTTCCCAAACAGAGCAATTGATCAATGGAATGCACTACCGAATGAAATAGTGTGTGCCAAAACAATTCACAAATTTAAGGATATGTACGATAAATATGGTCTAAGACACGGGACAATACGAGCTTGACTCCTTCCTGTAAAGATACAATTAGGTAAGAACAATTAGGTAAGAACACACACACACACACCAAATAAGTTTACACGGGTATTTTTCACGCACACTCCTTGGCTACTCTCTCCCTATATATATATATATATATATATATATATATATATATATATATACACCCTCTTAAATTTTTTCAACGCATATATTTTCTCTTCCCTTCCGTCCACTTCCTCGCGTTATTCGTTTTCCACTTTCTTTTCATTTGCTTTCTTTTAGTTTGTCTTCATCACATTTAATTCCTTGCATCTTTTCCCTATTCTTCTACCGTTTCTTCATCTTCTCTATCTCTTTCTTTCCCTCTTCCTTACCGCTTCTTTTTTTAATCCCACACATTTCTCCACATTCTATCCTTGTTTGTCTATTCCTTCTCGTTTGGCTGCACATCCTCCACATTCCTTGATTGCCTCCCTTCCCTTCCTTCACATTATTTTCTCCTTTCCTTCCTTCGTTTTTGCTTTCTTTACTTTTTCTTATATTTGTTCTTTGTTGCCTTCTCGTCTTAATTATCTTTCCTGCCTTTTCTTTTCCCTTTCCCACTTTTCGTACCCCTATCCCTTCCCTCAGCAATATGTCTTTACCTTGCCTTTTCCTCCTCCCACCTACTTTTATCATCCCCTGTCGCTTCCTCTCCCGTCACACCAACCCCTCCTCTCTTCTTTCTCATTATGCTCTTTCTTTTTCCTTTACCTTTTTATTATACATACACTCCACAGTACAAACATGAGACTATTATTTCACATCATTAACAAATATTCGGCCATGTATTCTTAAAAACGGAATGCTCCCCGATATCAATTGATATCCTGACGAGATTTGGCACCACCGCGTGACTCATGAGCACCGTTGAGCTGAGGAAATAGTGCTCATACGAACGGGCTTATTACGTCATTCATCATGTATTTCAGTTCACAGATCATTCTATTATTTCACACTGCTATTACATTTGCGGGTATAATCAATTTCCCAAATAATGTGGCTTCTGCACTCAGTTCTACGACGACACCTGACACCAAGCTGGAAATGGGTGTGCTCTAGCATTACATGCGGTCGTGTAATTTACACTGCCTTTTACACATTCCCCAGAGTTCAAATAGTACTCTGCTACTTCACATTATTAATTCATTCTGACAATACATTCCAAGATAATGTTTTCCGGCGTCAGTTAACATCCCAACCATGATGTTCAGATATTTTTCATTTTACATATGTTCACTTGTCCTAACACTACCATTTTCTTAGAAATCCATACTGCGTACTTCGCTATAGTATATTTCCTGGTAATATGGTTCACTATAATTTTTCTTGTTCCACGGAAAACTGGCAACATCGCATTAGGGAGTGGTCTTTATACGTACGATTGCTTCCCGTATTATTCAATATTATGAACACATTCGGTCACATTATATTCCTCGGTAACACTGATATAAAACAATTAAGCTATAGTCCCTTCTATATAGTTATATTCTCAGTAAATATGGTTCTCCTAATTCAGTTTTATTAACGTGGCGAGAGTTGGCACGCCTGTGAGTTATACGTGTATACATACGGCAATCACTATCCCATCGCTCAATATGTATTTTAAAGTCCAAACAATTACCTTATTTCCGATCAATACCACATATGAACATAATGATTGTATTACTTGTTAAAATTGTCCTCCTTTTCACTTTATTTGTCTTGCAAGATTTGGCAGCAATCTCTTGGGGTGTATACTATCGCAAGCATAAGCTATGCATAACATTGCATGTACTTATGAATCTACAAAACAACACACAGTCAAGATAAGGGAAATACTGGTGAGAAAATACGAAAACAAAACGATCTGTAAGAACAGTAAATTTATAGAGGCTTGTTGTTCAGGATTCATAAGTACGGCCTTGAATTTTGTCAGATACCTTAAGACGGTTTTTATTCGAGTGAGTAATACGAGTCTCCAAAAATTCAAAATTAAATCATGATCAGGAAAAACCCGGTTCCCTATTCCAGTTGTGTAAATAATAATAATAATAATAATGTCCCCGGCAACTACTGTTATCTCCGCTTTCTGCCGATACGTACCGGTATGTGTTCACCGGTTTCTGCCCGTGCATTTTCCCCATGTATTGCGTCATCCCCTAATTCCTTCGCTGCGAAGATGCTTTTAATTTATTCTCCATACCACCAGATGCTTTTACTCTGATGAGAAACGTTCGGTAGTGAAAAGACCTAAAATAAATCTTCATAAATCTCTAAAAATATTATGTGTACCAAGTTCTTACTAAGTTGCGTATTTTTATATACTTAAGTCGTTTCAGCAGTATTCTAAAATTTCTTCCTACTCTTAATGACATTACTACAGTATGAGTACCTCTGTCAAAGGGTGTGGCAAGACCCACCCTTTTTATTGTACAAGTACTGGTATATTGTAAGTTTACAGTAAAATGTCAGTCGAGACATCTCCCTTAAGCAGATGTATCTTTGTGGTGGTAGCAAGAAAAGAAAGTCATCGTAGTGATGTGATTAACAAGGACTTTACAGTGAGCTGATTTTTTGTTGTAACAGACTTCAGTGCTCGAGCCTCGCCCGGGCTACCGTTGCCGGGAGGGGTAGCTCCCTCCTGTAACCCCAGCGGGGCTATATATAGGCCTTAGTTGCCTAGCTCGGGGAATTCATTTCTCTCTCTCTCTCTCTCTCTCTCTCTCTCTCTCTCTCTCTCTCTCCAGTATATGGACATAATATCTGAATAATGTACCAGAGATTCCATCCACATTGAGGGTTGGCAACGCAGCAGGAAATTGCGTAGAAACGTTATGACGCCGAGGAAGTAGGCCTATTCATCAAACATCTTAACGAACGTGTCTTTGGACTGCATTCTGAGTGGCATAAGAGGCTTCATAACACCCCTTTCATAGCTATTTAACCTGCATATTACACCCCAGTATCTTGGCTATTATTAATGCACTCTGTACCGATATTAAAACGATAAACCATCTTAATCAACTTATATGTAGGACAGTTTATAAATACGGCATATGGTCAGTACGTACGCCGGCAGTTAACTTCTCGTGACGCCCTTTTCTCTGCGCAGAAACTCTCTGGCTCCTATAATTCACTCTGCTGAATAAAATCGTCTGGCGGCAGCTGGAATAGAATGCGAAATTTTGTCACGAATGAGAAAGTGTTGTATTACTCAGGCCCCAATGACAGCTGAGTAAAATCGTCTGGAGGAAGGTGAAATACAGTAGAATATTAGAGTTGTCCTGATCATGAAAGGCTGTCATCCATTTCATGTTATTATCCCGAAAAATCTTTCAGTATCTATTGCTGACACGTTTGTTTAGCATGACATACATACATACATAGTTGGTTATGATATACACTGTTGAACACATAAGGGAATAATGCCCGAGTTATTTACATGTTGTAACCGCCATTTCATTTACCTTCACAGTGCGATTTGACAGTTGACACACAAGCATGACAAGACAGCTCCGTATTGTGTTGGGCAAGTTTTTATAAAGGTTCTCAACCCCTTCAACCACAGGGCATTTTTTCATTTTAATCTCCCTATCCCCAGTGCATTTTATTCAGTTTAGGATATACTTCTCCAACTACTGGCGTGTTACATTATCGTTTTTCTATGGCATTCCTGCTGATTACATATACAGTTACGTATGTATGGCATATTTCTTGTTATCTTCTCACACACTGCAGAAATCAATTATCATCATCCCCAACTCTTTCATCATACACAAAATATACTTTGCCTAGTAGTGGTGTAGTGGTAAAAGGTCCCTGTCAGAGTGAAAGCCATGCAGATATTCAATGCCGAAGAGATGGCGGAAGACCTGTTTGTATTACGTTATACCTTCAAAGGAAGTAGGCTGATCATCTGTCCATATATGTAATGGTCTACGACAGCCTAGCCACGGGTACCTACACCTCAATGGGGGTATTATGGGAATAACTGTTACCGTTACCAAATAATATTTTTATCGGTAGGTGGGGGCCCCTGCCATCCACTCACTTGACGCAGTGCTGCCTTCTGGTAAGTCTACACAGACTGACAAGCCAAATGATTTTTGTAACCCAGGAAACCATTTACTATATAGAGTGGTAACCATATATCCAGAGATGCCCGGTGGTCTAGTGAATTAAGACGCTCCAACCAGTTGTTACTTATAAGAGTTTACATCCAAGGAATGGTTGGGGTTTCCTGGTCATATAATACCGTTCAGGGAAGAGCGACTGGTCACTTGCCTTAAATGTCAGGACTAGGTAGCCTAGCCTTGGGCACGTACGCCTCCGAAAAGGCATAAAGGAGCGGATGGTAGACAGATGGGTTGTTCTGGATCATCCCTCATTCAATCCTTCGTTGTACCATCACGAGTGCAGGAACCTGGGACTAGGCTGCTAGGTCTAGTGTCTTCTGTAGAGTAGATGTCTTGTGCAGTTTAGTCTTGCTGCTATCTGACTATCTTACTCAGCTCAGGAGTCGCCAATTAATAACAATTTATATGAAGACTTTAATTAAACCTCACCAGTTCGAAATATATTTATCAATCTATCTATCCATCTATCTATCTACCTACACTACAGCGAGATGTCTTAATCCCGGGAGTGGCTACACACGAATCCCCTCCATGCCACCCTGTCCTGCCATCAGGCTGCCCTCTCATATATATATATATATATATATATATATATATATATATATATATATATATATATATATATATATATAATATTGTCTCTGCCACTGGGCTGCAACAAGAGATTAACAATAGTATGATGTTCTAGTTACGAACAAAATATTATGGAAATGATGTACAGCGTTGTATTGTGTTGCTGTGATACTAGGCTATGGAAAATAAGGTCCAAAATGACTAAAACCAACGAAGTTAAAATGGGTTAACTATAATGTCTGAATGTTTACAAACGATAAATAATTTTCAATATTTTCAGTATGTTCTGAGATGCTGGGTAACATGAACGGTAACAGCCAGTTCTATATTACCTCCGAAGTGACAAGTCTGACCCCGAGGTTAGTTCACCATATTCTGGTACATTACAGGTAGATGACGGGTTTACTGCTCTAAGTGACATTACGTGATCGAAAATCCTTCTGTCACCATTTGGGGATCGAATCTCTCCGATGCTAAATAAAATCATGTAGAGGCAGCAAAGTACACATCTAAAAATAAGACGTCTTTGCTTTGTATGGGATAAATTCATTCGCGAATAGGACTGTTTTGAACCTTCAGTCTGGTGAAGTGTTTAATCAATGACTTTTTTTTTTCTTTTTCTTTTTTCTTTTTGTAATCTCATGACTATATCCAGCTTAGGCATTTCAGACTGGCGAACTAAGATACAGCCTTCATTAACCAGTGCAATACGATGCAGCTATCCAGACGAATGCAAACAGCCGGTGGTTGCGTACACAGAAAAAGCAGGTTGCCTGCGTGCTGGCTGCGTTTCAACAGCTGGAACTCCACGGAACATGACGGCGCTTTCGAAAGCGAAAGTGTGGGGAGTGAATGGGGGGTTGTCGCGGCCTCCTTCGCGGTGGTGAGGTGGGTCTCTCTGGCGACATCTGACAACTTTGAATGGTTTAGATCACAGTCGTGTAAAGGTTAACAGAACTCTAAATACCAGGGTATTGTTCTGTGTAATTTGGGAGAGTGAACGCATTTTGAACAGACACGTCATAAATGAAAAGATTTGTTACAATACACTTTTCACTTCAATTAAGTAGTGATTTTCCGCTTAATGAAAGAAAAGGCTATGCGAATCTAAAGAGTACAGATTGAGGGTTTGTTTTCATTCATTCCCGCGAAAATCATACTTCTATGTAGTACTGTACCACCTCACCTCAGCGCAATGATCATATCTTCCAAAGTCATCTTGTTCCATTGCAGTCTTGCACTGCAGGGTCCATTTCGTCTTCAAAATAGGAGGAAATTACAGGAGGAAGCAGCTGTGGCGAAAACAGGATTTGTTGTGATTCTTCATTACGGCTTACATGGTGATTAAATATTTCCAACGTATTTCGGCAATATGCATTTACAATTATAATTTGATGACAAATATTCATGTAACATTAATATTGTTGTCAGTAATGCTCAAAGATACATGACTGCTAAGTATTCTGAAAGAAGGATATCTAGAGTAAAAGCGAATTCGCGCTCCTAGTATTTGGTGGTTTCACTGCTACCCCCACTCTGGGGCGCTGCCCTGATTTGCGGCGCCGACCCACGCTGGTTACCTGCGCGGGTAGGTAGTCACAAAGGAAGCAGGTAACCAGCTCCGACTCGCGCGACGCTGACTGTTTCTTTCACTTGCTTTTGTAATCCAGTGCACTAATGTCAACAAAATATTTTTGTGATAAAGCTTCAACTATCAACCTACATAATCAGGACCAGGTTCACACAATAAAATGCTACTTTGCTTACCTCCACAATCTAATTCTCTGCTTATTTCAGCCCACAGTTTATCCGTTACATTTCTGTTTGCATGGAGCTTACTCCTTTTGTCCCATAATGGTGATCGTTCACATACTTTGGCAATTAGGAGCTCAACGTCCATCTTGCTCTCCACTCTGTACACCTCTACCCACCTCTACGGTCTACCTGTGCGGATAGAGCAGGCAAGAATGGTCCGAGGATTCTGGAAAGCGGGTTGAAGCAGGCTGCCTGCTCCGACACGCTCGACCCCGCTTCTTCTATGACCACCCCCACTTGTTTATGTGGTTTAATTCTTGGCTCAGGTCGGCGCCGGTAACCCGCGCAGGTAAACCCGGTTTTTCTGTGAACGCACCCTAAGTCTAGGTCAAACCTAGCCCTAAGTTATAAGAACATAGGCAACGCAATGCTGTTGAAACCATCTGCTCGACCAAGCACATATCCCCAACTTCCCAGCACATCTAACCATGCGCAGAACTGCCCTCACCTCCCCCCCACCCCCTGTATAACACAGACATCAACACTTAATAACAACACTCTCCTCTGATTCTGTAAGTGGAGGGTATAACCTGGGCCCTTCAGATTCCTTGCACAGGTCGCACTGAATTTTTTTTTTTTTTTTTACTTTTTCATTATTTAAGACAGCATTCTGCCTGTCATAAGGCACCAGTTCATTATAAGACACACACTTATGTGAAATTTCATGGCTATAGTGAATACATTCTGAGTTATGGCTTCAGATTCCTTGCACAGGTCACACTGAAATCTGAATTTAAAAAAAAACAAAAAAAAAAAAACTACTGAAGACAGCATTCTACCTACCAAAAGGCACCAGTTCACTATAAGACACATGAGTATGTGAAATTTCATGATCATAGTTAATACATTCCGAGATTTGCAGCGGAAACGAAATCGCTATGCCACCTATTCTTTTTTATCCCAGTGATAACAATACCCTCTTCGTCAAGTGAAGGGTAAAAAAATACCGGATTCAAGTGGTTTAACTTGTATGAGCGCTTTCATGTGAGTTATATCACAAAGGATGTTATCGAAGGTACAGTATCTGGTGGTCAACTGGTTACAGCGCCCCAGTAGGAGGGCGAACCTCCATAGATTCGATCTCCAGCAGGTGACAGGAGGATTGTCAATCACGTAATGCCACTAAGAGCAGTAAACTGGTCATCTACCAAATAGTAATATGAGCACAGCGAGTCGCTATCAGCCACATAGGAATATCGGTTCACTGCACGAGACGGCCCGGCAGGGGCGGTTGCTTGCATGCGGTTGATTGGTCTGCTCGATCACACAGACGGGTAACACAGTAACAACTACTTGGTAGATTTGGACAGAAATATGATCAATTTTGTTTCATGTATGGACGGTTAAATTAGGTTGCTTAGGTTAGAATTTTGAGAGGAAGCTTTACTGGTGTACTTGTGTCTTATTTGATTTTTTTTTTCCCCAATGGTGGAACCTTTCTTGAGGTGTAATTTCCTCGTTTACTGAAAATGGTGAAGGTTGGTTTAAAAAAAAAAGTAACACCGAGCATCTTTGTCACCCTTAACCGATTTTATTCGGCTTGAGAAGCCCTTGTAATGAAGGCGTTAAAACAATCTCCATTTATCCCTTCACTAGCACATATCTCCCCCAGAGCTGTATAAATTCGTGTAGTGGCAGGAAGACTATAACAAAAAAGAAGTGTCGTCATATAAATGGGGTTAAAAAGAAGGCCGTGAAACGTTCTTGGCCCACTTCCGAGACTTCCCCAGAAAAATGTTGGTCCGTACAGTATTTGTATCCGCGTTGCCTTCAGTGATTTCCCACCACTAATTTTTTTGCGGTGTTTTTTGCACACTGCCCTCTTGCATACTTTTATTATATACCTCTTTAATATCGACAGTTTGCATCAGTAGCATACCAGAAAACAGAATTAGATCTACATTTTAGAAAATCTGTTTATTCAGAATGTACAATAGTTTCAACACGAACTGGACCCTTTTCATCTCCAATTCGGGCCAAAACTATTCTCTCTCTCCAATACGAGACTGCTCCAAATGAGACTGTATTCTTATATGTAACCAATTCACGGCGCTGTGATATCAAGACATATGAATGATGATTACTCCTAGTATATGATGACGCAGTTTTTATTATAGTCATCTATACAGACGATTTTTTTTTTTTTTAATTAAGGAGACTTTTGAAATGGAGGGGACAGACTAAGCCTTCATTAGCCCGTTTACGACCATATGGGGTTCTCCCAAGTTGAATATAATCATCTGCAGGTAGCAAGAGCACTGCAAAATGACGTAACCGGATTGACAGGGTTACGACAGACGAAAGAAACAGCTACAGGCCAAAGGAGGATACATGGTGTGAGCAACTGAGAAATTCGTATTTTGAAATGAAATAAATGGGCGACAGGAGTGAGTTTTGGAATTCCTGAGTGGGTTAAAGGAAATGAACTGAGATGGTATGGGCTTATTTAAAGAACGCACTAATGAAAGTGAAAATGAGACAGTGTAATGTAAGACGAGGCAGACCATGTTGGAAAGGAAAAGGACCAGCACATCAGAGGGGAGGGAGGGAGGCAGACAGGCAGGCAAACATCAGGGTAAAGTAGAGTAGCCTAGAAGCCGTTCTCAGCTGTCACAGTAATCCTCTGTTAGAGGTTGTCTGAAGAGAGGAAGGTGTCGGAGGTTATAATACTGAAATTGCAAAATAAGCAGCTGAGGAGGTGGTGTTCAGAAATTCCATCGACTGTAGGTGATGTCGCTGCCTGCCCGTATCCTTGCTCCCATAAAACAGGACAGGGTCGCTGCCATGGGGGGAGGGACATTGATCTCCCCGTTTTAACTACACCCCTTCCCCACCCTCCTTGTTTCAAAGAAAAGTTCTTGTTCCTTGAACGTCATTCAAGACTGCTTCGTACGCCTCTGTAAATAAGTTTCAGAGAGAGAGAGAGAGAGAGAGAGAGAGAGAAGGGAATGTTTCGCCGGCAAGTGGCTCCCCGTTTATCCAGATACCACCCATTGAACTTGTTTTATGCCGAAACCCCTAAGAGCAAATACAGTGAAAATTAATCGTACATAAAATACAGATGATTCATTTTGCCAGTAAAAGAAGTCTATTCAAGTCTGATAATCGAGAAACAGAGGCGTCCACCAAGCAAGATTGTATTTTTGACCTTCTGGCTACATTTGTCTTTATATATATATATATATATATATATATATATATATATATATATATATATTGTTACGGAACAGAGAAAGATAATGTACACTTTAAGTGAGAATACGAAGAGTCACTACTGTCCCGTAAAGTTCCAGGTTCAAAACAAAAGAGTTAGGTAAAATTAGAAGTTAAAGTTTAATGCTTAAATTAACAACAAAACATTCAGGACTCATAAGGATAATGTAATGGCAAAAACAGGTTAAATATATGGTTAACTGCAATAGCCTCTATTAACACGAAATTAGCAAGAATAAATTTATCTAAGTCAGCCCTGATAAAATGAGATACCAGATAATACTCAGTGAATGCCAGATAAATTATTACAGATACAAACTATTATCAAAAATGACTGACATAAAGAACCCCACACGAATTACAAAAACTTCACTAGGCCTACAAATTAAACTTATGCTATACAGTACAAGAAAAAATGCAGCAACAGTTATACTCAAATTACACACAGCTGCTAGATGGTTGGAGATTTCTTGAGCACTCACAATAATAATATCTGTACAGGGGAGGAAAGAGATGTGAACAAAATGAGGAGCAGATCTAAGTGGCAATGATGCAGAGACTGAGCTCATTATATAGGGGCCAGGAGAGCTTGATACATCTTGTAATAAGGACGCGCAAATGAAGCCATGAGGACAAAGAGAAGACAATCCCGCACTGAATAACAGAAATGTCGACTTACTCTACTATAACGGTAGAAGGGGGAAACAGAGGCAGAACACGCTCGTGATGAAACATGCAGCATACTGAGCGTTAAAATTACACAAAGGATGATGAAATCATAGGCTATGTAACACCTCCCCACAAAGAAAAAAGAAATTTACAAAGGAAATTTCTTATTACTCTAAAACAATCTGTAAATGGCATTATAGAACATGCAAAAGCCTTTCCTAGTGTTACAAAACATGAGATCTCCCTAGCACGTTCAGTCATAGGTACTTGCCAGTATCCCTTTAACAAATCAAACTTACTTATGTACCTAGCCTTTCCGATCTTGTCTATGCAATCTTCCACACGAGGGAGAGGGTAAGTGTCTGTTTTGGTTATCTGATTAACACGTCTGTAGTCGATGCAAAGCCTCTGTGACCCACCTGGCTTAGGGACTAGAGTGACAGGAGAACTCCACTCGCTCTGACAGGGCTCAATCATCTTGTGGTCCAACAGGTAGCCAAGCTCCTTCTGGATGAGAGGAACTTTCACTGGGTTCACACGGTAAGGAGGCAATTTAATTGGCTTTGCGTCTTCAACATCGACATCATGCATCAACACAGTGGTTCTTCCTGGAGTGGCACGGAACACTTGCGGGTACTCCTGCAGTAATGCCGAAAACTCCTGCCTTTCCTTGGGTGGTAGATGAGAAAGCTTAGTCTGGAGATCATTCATGATATCAGGATTCTTCCCCAAACTATCACTCAGGCTCATACTGCATGGGAGAGCTTCACTTGCAGACTCGGGTGGAACAGCTACAGTGCAGACTGGATTATTTTCGTCCCGCCTGTGATATAACTTTAGCATGTTGATGTGACATAGTTGCTTGCTCTTTCTACGATCTGGTGTGGCGATGACATAGCTGACATCACTGAGTTTCTTCTCCACGAAATAAGGGCCACTAAACTTGGCTTGAAGAGGTTGCCCATGAACTGGTAGCAGAATCAAAACCTGATCTCCTGGCTGAAAGTGGCCTAACCTGGACTTCTTGTCATACCAAGTCTTCATCTTCTCCTGAGCAGCTCCTAAATTCTCTCTCGCCAGCTGTAAAGCAGTGGACAGCCGTTCTTTGAACTTCATCACATACTCCAGCAGGTTGACGTCATCTTCCTCCGACAGCCAGCATTCCTTGAGTAACTTAAGGGGTCCTCTTACTTCATGGCCAAACAGTAGTTCAAAAGGTGAGAAGCCCAGTGATTCATTTGGAGATTCTCTTGCAGCAAACACAACGAATGGAAGACCTTTATCCCAGTCTTTCTGATGTTCCAAACAGTATTTCTTGAGCATCGATTTGAGTGTTTGATGATATCTCTCCAACGCTCCTTGGGTCTGGGGATGGTAAGCTGAAGACGTGATCTGGGTGATGCCCAACTCTTTCAGAGACTGCTTGAAAACGTTTGACATGAAATTACTTCCCCGGTCCGACTGTACCTCCTTGGGCAGACCAAACTTTGTGAAGAACCCTAGCATTTCCTTAACCACGTTCTTTGCTGAGATATTTCTAAGTGGAATGGCTTCAGGATAACGAGTAGCCATATCAATCATGGTCAACACATAAGAAAATCCTGAAGAAGTCTTAGGAAGAGGGCCCACAATATCCACCAACACACGGGTGAAAGGCGCCTCAAAAGGAGGAATGGGAACTAGAGGTGCAACCTTTTCGGTCTGATTACACTTCCCCACAACTTGACAGGTGTGACAAGACTTACAATACCAGGAAACATCCCTGAAGATACCTGGCCAGTAGAAGTGTTTCAAAATGCGTGCCACAGTCTTCCTCACTCCAAGGTGTCCTGCCAAACTGGAATCATGAGCCACTCTAATGATATCCTGCCTACAAACACGAGGGATGACAACTTGATGTACAACCTCCCATTCACAGTCGGCTGATGCTGTTGGGGGTCTCCACTTCCTCATAAGTACTCCTGACTTTACATAATAACAAGTAGAAGCACCAGCTGACTCTTCCTCACTGCAAGCAGAGTTAGCTAGACCTTTCAACTCAGGGTCAGCAACCTGCAACTCAACCAACTCTTGACGAGACAAATTATCAACACTACGGGGTACTGCGTCATCTGGTGAGTGGTCCAAATTAGCAAGAAAAGTGTCAGCTAGGATAACATCATCATCATTATTCTCTAAATCACCAGTAACTTTAGACTTAGCCCTAGTGACAGCACATGCAGGGAACACATCAGGGACATCACAATCCCGGGACGCAGCCACTGGCTCACTAGACAACTGAGGAGCTGGACACACTTGACTTCCACCAATATCATTTCCAAGTAAGAAAGTTACACCTGACATTGGGAGTGTCTCAACTAACCCAACCATAACAGAACCATTAACAAAACCAGACTCTAAATTCACTCTGCACAGAGGAACAGAGAAGTAATTATTCCCTACACCTTGTAAGATTACAGTTTCATCAGAGGAATTAAAATTAGAGCCTAGAACACTGGTCAGCATAAGGGATTGGCAAGCACCTGTATCACAATATATTTTAACTGATTTCCTGTCATTACTGTCCAGAGGACTGACAAAACCATCAGACAGGAAATTAGCACATGAACTCTTGAGAGTGTCACCCACGTTACTGCTCAAAAGAGGAGCTCCATCATGAGAATTTAAGTTACCCCTCAAAGCAGGTTCAGTTAACTCAGTTAAAGAATTCTGGGAACTCTCAAGAGTGGACACTAGACCAATTGACTGAATATTTAAAGACTCCTTTTTGTTCACATCACGCTGTCTCCTGAAACATCTCTCCGTAGTATGACCAAGCTTACTACAATAAGTACATTTACTTTTCTGAAATCTAGAGGTGAAGCTGGTATTTACTTCCTGAGAAACATCATCTTTATTCTCTTTCCTGTTACCTGTACTCTGAGTAGAGGCAACGTACTTACTCTCAGCTTTCCCTTTTTCTCTAGAATATCTCTTGTGAGTGAGAACATACTCATCAGCTAAAACTGCAGCATCAGACAAATTATCTATTCTTTTCTCATCAAGATATAGGCTTACATCTTTACTAATACACCTTTTGAAATCCTCCAGCAAAATCATCTGCTTAAATTTACCAAAATCAGAATCCACATTCTTAGAATTTAACCACTGCTCTAACAGATCTTCTTTGATAATGCATACTCAACATGGGATTGCTTATCTTGCTTATAAGTTGTCCTAAATTTTACTCTATAAGCTTCAGGAACAAGCTCATAGGCCTTAAGAATCAAGCTCTTAACTACATCATAATTATCAGACTGATCCTGAGGCAAAGATGCATAAGTTACTTGAGCTTTACCGGTGAGAACAGTTTGAAGAAGTACTGGCCAATACTCCTTAGGCCAATTAAAACCTGTAGCTACCCTCTCAAACAACTGAAAATACTTTGTTAAATCAGATTCATTAAAAGGAGGGACATGTTTAACATTTTTAGCCACATCAAAATCATCAGAGCTAGATGATCCAGTTCCACCTTGTTTCATGCGATACTCATGGTCTGCCTGAATCCTAGCAATTTCAACTTGTGCCTCAGCCTCCTTAGAACGTGCTTGAAATTCAGCCTCCTTAACACGAGACTCCGCCTCCTTAGCCTTAGCCTCCTGCAGGGCTAGCTGTAACTTAGCTAATTCAATCTGCGTTTGCTCATTTGGAGGAGTTACATTAAACAAGCTTTCATTAATCATGTCAACAATCTGATCTTTAGAATGATGAGAGCGAACAACAATTCCCAATTGTTGAGCAACAAGCTTAAGTTCATTCTTTGTTCTGTTTTCTATATCACACACTGTTTGCACATTTGACAAAAAATCTTTGGCTTCATCAAGTGTAGAAATAGTAGCCATCATGAATATATCACAGTCACAAAATATCAAACAATATCCTTATGATAATATCCTGAATATCCTGGCGAGGTCGCCAAATTTATGTTACGGAACAGAGAAAGATAATGTACACTTTAAGTGAGAATACGAAGAGTCACTACTGTCCCGTAAAGTTCCAGGTTCAAAACAAAAGAGTTAGGTAAAATTAGAAGTTAAAGTTTAATGCTTAAATTAACAACAAAACATTCAGGACTCATAAGGATAATGTAATGGCAAAAACAGGTTAAATATATGGTTAACTGCAATAGCCTCTATTAACACGAAATTAGCAAGAATAAATTTATCTAAGTCAGCCCTGATAAAATGAGATACCAGATAATACTCAGTGAATGCCAGATAAATTATTACAGATACAAACTATTATCAAAAATGACTGACATAAAGAACCCCACACGAATTACAAAAACTTCACTAGGCCTACAAATTAAACTTATGCTATACAGTACAAGAAAAAATGCAACAACAGTTATACTCAAATTACACACAGCTGCTAGATGGTTGGAGATTTCTTGAGCACTCACAATAATAATATCTGTACAGGGGAGGGCAGAGATGTGAACAAAATGAGGAGCAGATCTAAGTGGCAATGATGCCACTTATATAGGGGCCAGGAGAGCTTGATACATCTTGTAATAAGGACGCGCAAATGAAGCCATGGGGACAAAGAGAAGACAATCCCGCACTGAATAACAGAAATGTCGACTTACTCTACTATAACGGTAGAAGGGGGAAACAGAGGCAGAACACGCTCGTGATCAAACATGCAGCATACTGAGCGTTAAAATTACACAAAGGATGATGAAATCATAGGCTATGTAACAATATATATATATAATATATATATATATATATATATATATATATGTATATATGTATATATATATATATATATATATATATATATATATATATATATATATATATAAGTCAGCAGACGTGATAAACTGATCGAACTAAAGAGGTTAGACAGAGCCTTAAACCCTCTCACAAGATCACCCCATTAAGCTGCATAAAATCGTATGATGGCTGCCTGATAAGATGAAGCCTGTCATCGGACTGAGGGATTAATGACAGGATTACATTTACGTAATATTACGCATTCTATGGCACTCAAATGGCTGTATTCCAAGTGACTGGATATTTCGTAACATCTCATCCTCAGCGACTTAGTTTTCATATCTCAGTACCCTCTTTTATGTAATTGACACAATGTCGAAATTAAAACGGTATAAGAAGTTGGGGTGTATGTAAAATAACTGGCAAAGGAAGAGATGCCACTAAATCTTTGAAATCACGTAAACACGACCGAAAGCCGACTGTCATTAATACCTACAGTAGTTACTACTGGCTGCCAGATAGTCATTCACGACTGAGTTTCGTTAAGAACACAAAGAAAGGGCATAAAGGCAGCAGGCAGGTTGGCCCATGCTGGGCAGCTGCTATAAGAGTGATTACACAACGAGAACAAGAAAAGTATACAATTCTACCCTGTGCAGCAGACTGATTTAATATTTACAACCGTATTTGTACTTACAAACGCAGTTATGTTGTTTACAAAGGTTATACATTTTTTTTCGAGTGATGTACTTGCAGTCAGGTGTCATTTACGATAACTAATTGCTAATCAGATAGTATTCAGGAGACAACCTACTCTTCTCTGGTTAATGTTCATGGTCGAGACAACCCTATAGCCTGAGTGTTTGACATAAGAATGAGAACAGGAGTCAGAGTGAGAAAGTCGTGCGTGGACAAAAAGTTTGGAGCGGCTGTCATGACCAACACTGGAGTTTACACACACACACACACAGGTTGCACCACGTCTGTACACTTATTATGAATTTGCTGTACATAAACTACAGATGCCCTTTGGATTGCCCTGCATCAAACTATATATCGCTGTACCTCATTAGATTATATTATTCACTCTGAAAAACATATACTACCGAATATTTTTAACGATGCAGCTATTAGAAGGGCCTCTGGTGGCGGGATATGTAACTACTCTCCTCCCACTCCCCTTCCTCCTTAGGCTCCACCCATACACCATGTTGAATATTTTTTGTGCTTTTCTTCTACTGTACTTGCTGACGAATAAAAAGAAAATGCCGCAGGATTTTAAAGTTTACTACTTTACCTGTACCTTATATACAGCAACTTTTCTTACAGGTCATGAGGTCCTGTTTTTACGTACATTATAACGGATGTTTGTGATGGGGTGTGGCGGATAGGTTAATATAAAGATCGCTAGTCATTTTAGTTAATAACTCAAAATTCTAACTATACAGTGAAAATGGGGCAGGAACCAACATCAGTACTAATCCCTACAGTATGGAGAAGCAGGGCTGAATTTGTGCTAAAACGTATCCGATGCGTTGGTGCCAAATGTACCGGGCTACGATGATAGCTAACTTTTGTGAATTTCTCACATATTCTATCGGTAAACAAGTAATATAACAAACTTATTAAACTTGGAATGAGGATACTAGCGACTCTGAACGTTAATTGTAGTAGTTCCACTGTTCCTTATTTTCCTAGATATGGCAGAATGGTATACGTTCCGGTCAATATTTGCTTCGTGTTCTTTGTCGTCTCAGTTTTATTATTTAACTTAAATATATTGACCTCTGTCTTACCTACAGCTGTAATTGTTCCGTCATTGCTATCTGTAATACCATGGGTCTGTCAGTGTTTGTTGTGGGAGGTGTGTGGCAAAGTCCACCACCCCCTTGTTAATACTGTATTATTACCACTGACTGCATAATTATCATTTTGCTTGCTGAGGGTGGTGTGAGGCAGGATCCACCATCTTTTGTTGTATAAGTACTCTGTAACTTTCTCAACAACAAATATATCTCATTTTTTTCTACTTATGACGTCGCCGTTAAGACCATAAGTCAGTTGACGTCATCTCTATTGCTCAAGCTCTTCTTAAGCCTCTGTAAATACTTTTCAGAGAGAGAGAGAGAGAGAGATTTCGTATTAATTCCGTTTTCTCACATTCTCCCTCGCACTGTTGCCCTGCTCGTTTCTTAGTAACTTCACACACACACACACACACACACACACCAAATAAGTTTCCACGGTTATTTTTCACGCACACTCCTTGGCTACTCTCTCTCTCTCTCTCTCTCTCTACCCTCTTAAATTTTTTCAACGCATATATTTTCCCTTCCGTCCACTTCCTCGCGTTATTCGTTTTCCACTTTCTCTTCATTTGTTTTCTTTTAGTTTGTCTTCATCACATTTAATTCCTTGCATCTTTTCCCTATTCTTCTACCGTTTCTTCATCTTCTCTATCTCTTTCTTTCCCTCTTCCATTCCTTTTCTTTTTTTAATCCCACACATCTTTCTCTACATTCTATCCTTGTTTGTCTATTCCTTCTCGTTTGGCTTCACATCCTCCACATTCCTTGATTGCCTCCCTTCCCTTCCTTCACATTATTTTCTCCTTTCCTTCATTCGTTTTTGCTTTCTTTACTTTTTCTTATATTTTTTCTTTGTTGCCTTCTCGTCTTAATTATCTTTCCTGCCTTTTCTTTTCCCTTTCCCACTTTTCGTACCCCTATCCACTTTGCCTCTTCCTTCCCTCAGCATTATGTCTTTACCTTGCCTCCTCTCCCACCTACTTTTATCATCCCCTGTCGCTTCCTCTCCCGTCACACCAACCCCTCCTCCTCTCTTCTTTCTCATTATGCTCTTTCTTTTTCCTTTACCATTTTATTATACATACACTCCACAGCACAAACATGAGACTATTATTTCACATCATTAACAAATATTCGGCCATGTATTCTTAAAAACGGAATGCTCCCCGATATCAATTGATATCCTGACGAGATTTGGCACCACCGCGTGACTCATGAGCACCGTTGAGCTGAGGAAATAGTGCTCATACGTACAGGCTTATTACGTCATTCATCATGTATTTCAGTTCACAGATCATTCTTTCACACTGCTATTATATTTGCGGGTATAATCAATTTCCCAAATAATGTGGCTTCTGCACTCAGTTCTACGACGACACCTGGCACCATGCTGGAAATGGGTGTGCTCTAGCATTACATGCGGTCGTGTAATTTACCCTGCCTTTTACACATTCCCCAGAGTTCAAATAGTACTCTGCTACTTCACATTATTAATTCATTCTGACAATACATTCCAAGATAATGTTTTCCGGCGTCAGTTAACATCCCAACCATGATGTTCAGATATTTTTCATTTTACATATGTTCACTTGTCCTAACACTACCATTTTCTTAGAGATCTATACTGCGTACTTCGCTATAGTATATTTCCTGGTAATATGGTTCACTATAATTTTTCTTGTTCCACGGAAAACTGGCAACATCGCATTAAGGAGTGGTCTTTATATGTACGATTGCTTCCCGTATTATTCAATATTATGAACACATTCGGTCACATTATATTCCTCGGTAACACTGATATAAAACAATTAAGCTATAGTCCCTTCTATATAGTTATATTCTCAGTAAACATGGTTCTCCTAATTCAGTTTTATTAACGTGGCGGGAGTTGGCACGCCTGTGAGTTATACGTGTATACATACGGCAATCATTATCCCATCGCTCAATATGTATTTTAAAGTCCAAACAATTACCTTATTTCCGATCAATACCACATATGAACATAATGATTGTATTACTTGTTAAAATTGTCCTCCTTTTCACTTTATTTGTCTTGCAAGATTTGGCAGCAATCTCTTGGGGTGTATACTATCGCAAGCATAAGCTATGCATAACATTGCATGTACTTATGAATCTACAAAACAACACACAGTCAAGATAAGGGAAATACTGGTGAGAAAATACGAAAACAAAACGATCTGTAAGAACAGTAAATTTATAGAGGCTTGTTCAGGATTCATAAGTACGGCCTTGAATTTTGTCAGATACCTTAAGACGGTTTTTATTCGAGTGAGTAATAAGAGTCTCTCAAAATTCAAAATTAAATCATGATCAGGAAAAACCCGGTTCCCTATTCCAGTTGCGTAAATAATAATAATAATAATAATAATAATAATGTCCCCGGCGACTACTGTTATCTCCGCTTTCTGCCGATACGTACCGGTATGTGTTCACCGGTTTCTGCCCGTGCATTTTCCCCATGTATTGCGTCATCCCCTAATTCCTTCGCTGCGAAGATGCTTTTAATTTATTCTCCATACCACCAGATGCTTTTACTCTGATGAGAAACGTTCGGTAGTGAAAAGACCTAAAATAAATCTTCATAAATCTCTAAAAATATTATGTGTACCAAGTTCTTACTAAGTTGCGTATTTTTATATACTTAAGTCGTTTCAGCAGTATTCTAAAATTTCTTCCTACTCTTAATGACATTACTACAGTATGAGTACCTCTGTCAAAGGGTGTGGCAAGACCCACCCTTTTTATTGTACAAGTACTGGTATATTGTAAGTTTACAGTAAAATGTCAGTCGAGACATCTCCCTTAAGCAGATGTATCTTTGTGGTGGTAGCAAGAAAAGAAAGTCATCGTAGTGATGTGATTAACAAGGACTTTATAGTGAGCTGATTTTTTGTTGTAACAGACTTCAGTGCTACCATTCATTAGTGATGTATTTTGCGGTGCTCAAGTCAGGAATGTACATACCAATACAGCTGTTACGGTAAACTGGGAATGGGTACCTCAGCTAATATAGTCAGGAAATGGAACTCCCTAATTTTCTGCCATGTGCTGTGAACCTCTTATAATCCCTCTTCAAAAGCATAAGAGGTACATAGTCTTTCTGGAGTAGAAAGATTGAATGAGAACAAATAGGATTACAGTGTTCGACTTTTTGGCCCGGCAACGCCGGTTACCCCTGCTAGTCTCTCTCTCTCTCTCTCAAGTTCGAGCCTCGCTCGGGCTACCGTTGCCGGGAGGGGTAGCTCCCTCCTGTAACCCCAGCGGGGCTATATGGCCTTAGTTGCCTAGCTCGGGGAAATCATTTCTCCATTTCTCTCTCTCTCTCTCTCTCCAGTATATGGACATAATATCTGAATAATGTACCAGAGATTCCATCCACATTGAGGGTTGGCAGCACAGCAGGAAATTGCGTAGAAACGTTATGACCCTGAGGAAGTAGGCCTATTCATCAAACATCTTAACGAACGTGTCTTTGGATTGCATTCTGAGTGGCATAAGAGGCTTCATAACACCCCTTTCATAGCTAATTAACCTGCATATTACACCCCAGTATCTTGGCTATTATTAATGCAAACTGTACCGATATTAAAACGATAAACCATCTTAATCAACTTATATGTAGGACAGTTTATAAATACGGCATATGGTCAGTACGTACGGCGGCAGTTAACTTCTCGTGACGCCCTTTTCTCAACGCAGAAACTCGCTGGCTCCTATAATTCACTCTGCTGAATCAAATCGTCTGGCGGCAGCTGGAGTAGAATGCGAAATTTTGTCACGAATGAGAAAGTACTCAGGCCCCAATGACAGCTGAGTAAAATCGTCTGGAGGAAGGTGAAATACAGTAGAATATTAGAGTTGTCCTGATCATGAAAGGCTGTCATTCATTTCATGTTATTATCCCGAAAAATCTTTCAGTATCTATTGCTGACACGTTTGTTTAGCATGACATACATACATACATAGTTGGTTATGATATACACTGTTGAACACATAAGGGAATAATGGCCGAGTTATTTACATGTTGTAACCGCCATTTCATTTACCTTCACAGTGCGATTTGACAGTTGACACACAAGCATGACAAGACAGCCCCGTATTGTGTGTTGGGCAAGTTTTTATAAAGGTTCTCAACCCCTTCAACAACAGGACATTTTTTCATTTTAATCTCCCTATCCCCAGTGCATTTTATTCAGTTTAGGATATACTTCTCCAACTACTGGCGTGTTACATCATCGTCTTCCTATGGCATTCCTGCTGATTACATATACAGTTACGTGTGTATGGCATATTTCTTGTTATCTTCTCACACACTGCAGAAATCAATTATCATCATCCCCAACTCTTTCATCATACACAAAATATACTTTGCCTAGTAGTGGTGTAGTGGTAAAAGGTCCCTGTCAGAGTGAAAGCCATGCAGATATTCAATGCCGAAGAGATGGCGGAAGACCTGTTTGTATTACGTTATGCCTTCAAAGGAAGTAGGCTGATCATCTGTCCATATATGTAATGGTCTACGACAGCCTAGCCACGGGTACCTACACCTCAATGGGGGTATTATGGGAATAACTGTTACCGTTACCAAATAATATTTTTATCGGTAGGTGGGGGCCCCTGCCATCCACTCACTTGACGCAGTGCTGCCTTCTGGTAAGTCTACACAGACTGACAAGCCAAATGATTTTTGTAACCCAGGAAACCATTTACTATATAGAGTGGTAACCATATATCCAGAGATGCCCGGTGGTCTAGTGAATTAAGACGCTCCAACCAGTTGTTACTTATAAGAGTTTACATCCAAGGAATGGTTGGGGTTTCTTGGTCATATAATGCCGTTCAGGGAAGAGCGACTGGTCACTTGCCTTAAATGTCAGGACTAGGTAGCCTAGCCTTGGGCACGTACGCCTCCGAAAAGGCATAAAGGAGCGGATGGTAGACAGATGGGTTGTTCTGGATCATCCCTCATTCAATCCTTCGTTGTACCATCACGAGTGCAGGAACCTGGGACTAGGCTGCTAGGTCTAGTGTCTTCTGTAGAGTAGATGTCTTGTGCAGTTTAGTCTTGCTGCTATCTGACTATCTTACTCAGCTCAGGAGTCGCCAATTAATAACAATTTATATGAAGACTTTAATTAAACCTCACCAGTTCGAAATATATTTATCAATCTATCTATCCATCTATCTATCTACCTACACTACAGCGAGATGTCTTAATCCCGGGAATGGCTACACACGAATCCCCTCCATGCCACCCTGTCCTGCCATCAGGCTGCCCTCTCATATATATATATATACATATATATATATATATATATATATATATATATATATATATATATATATATATAATATTGTCTCTGCCACTGGGCTGCAACAAGAGATTAACAATAGTATGATGTTCTAGTTACGAACAAAAGGTTATGGAAATGATGTACAGCGTTGTATTGTGTTGCTGTGATACTAGGCTATGGAAAATAAGGTCCGAAATGACTAAAACCAACGAAGTTAAAATGGGTTAACTATAATGTCTGAATGTTTACAAACGATAAATAATTTTCCATATTTTCAGTATGTTCTGAGATGCTGGGTAACATGAACGGTAACAGCCAGTTCTATATTACCTCCGAAGTGACAAGTCTGACCCCGAGGTTAGTTCACCATATTCTGGTACATTACAGGTAGATGACGGGTTTACTGCTCTAAGTGACATTACGTGATCGAAAATCCTTCTGTCACCATTTGGGGATCGAATCTCTCCGATGCTAAATAAAATCATGTAGAGGCAGCAAAGTACACATCTAAAAATAAGACGTCTTTGCTTTGTATGGGATAAATTCATTAGCGAATAGGACTGTTTTGAACCTTCAGTCTGGTGAAGTGTTTAACCAATGACTTTTTTTTTTCTTTTTCTTTTTTCTTTTTGTAATCTCATGACTATATTCAGCTTAGGCATTTCAGACTGGCGAACTAAGATACAGCCTTCATTAACCAGTGCAATACGATGCAGCTATCCAGACGAATGCAAACAGCCGGTGGTTGCGTACACAGAAAAAGCAGGTTGCCTGCGTGCTGGCTGCGTTTCAACAGCTGGAACTCCACGGAACATGACGGCGCTTTCGAAAGCGAAAGTGTGGGGGGTGAATGGGTGGTTGTCGCGGCCTCCGTCGCGGTGGTGAGGTGGGTCTCTCTGGCGACATCTGACAACTTTGAATGGTTTAGATCACAGTCGTGTAAAGGTTAACAGAACTCTAAATACCAGGGTATTGTTCTGTGTAATTTGGAAGAGTGAACGCATTTTGAACACAAGTCATAAAGGAAAAGATTTGTTACAACACACTCTTCACTTCAATTAAGTAGTGATTTTCCGCTTAATGAAAGAAAAGGCTATGCGAATCTAAAGAGTACAGATTGAGGGTTTGTTTTCATTCATTCCCGCGAAAATCATACTTCTATGTAGTACTGTACCACCTCACCTCAGCACAATGATCATATCTTCCAAAGTCATCTCGTTCCACTGCAGTCTTGCACTGCAGGGTCAATTTCGTCTTCAAAATAGGAAATTACAGAAGGAAGCAGCTGTAGCGAAAACAGGATTTGTTGTGATTCTTCATTACGGCTTACATGGTGATTAAATATTTCCAACGTATTTCGGCAATATGCATTTACAATTATAATTTGATGACAAATATTCATGTAACATTCATATTGTTGTCAGTAATGCTCAAAGATACATGACTGCTAAGTATTCTGACAGAAGGATATCTAGAGTAAAAGCGAATTCGCGCTCCTAGTATTTGGTGGTTTCACTGCTACCCCCACTACCTCTGGACCGCTCTGGGGCGCAGCCCTGATTTGCGGCGCCGACCCGCGCTGGTATTCACAAAGGAAGCAGGTACCAGCTCCGACTCGCGCGACGCTGACTGTTTCTTTCACTTGCTTTTGTAATCCAATGCACTAATGTCAACAAAATATTTTTGTGATAAAGCTTCAACTATCAACCTACATAATCAGGACCAGGTTCACACAATAAAATGCTGCTTTGCTTACCTTCACAATCTAATTCTCTGCTTATTTCAGCCCACAGTTTATCCGTTACGTTTCTGTTTGCATGGAGCTTACTCCTTTTGTCCCATAATGGTGATCGTTCACATACTTTGGCAATTAGGAGCTCAACGTCCATCTTGCTCTCCACTCTGTACACCTCTACCCACCTCTACGGTCTACCTGTGCGGATAGAGCAGGCAAGAATGGTCCGAGGATTCTGGAAAGCGGGTTGAAGCAGGCTGCCTGCTCCGACACGCTCGACCCCGCTTCTTCTATGAACACCCCCACTTGTTTATGTGGTTTAATTCTTGGCGCAGGTCGGCGCCGGTAACCCGCGCAGGTAAACCCGCTTTTTGTGTGAACGCACCCTAAGTTTTAAGAACATAGGCAACGCAATGCTGTTGAAACCATCTGCTCGACCAAGCACATATCCCCAACTTCCCAGCACATCTAACCATGCGCATAACTGCCCTCCCCCCCCCCTCTATAACACAGACATCAACACTTAATAACAACACTCTCCTCTGATTCTGTTAGTGGAGGGTATAGCCTGGGCCCTTCAGATTCCTTGCACAGGTCGCACTGAAATGATTTTTTTTTTTTTTTTTTACTTTTTCATTATTTAAGACACAGCATTCTGCCTGTCATAAGGCACCAGGTCATTATAAGACACACACTTATGTGAAATTTCATGGCTATAGTGAATACATTCTGAGTTATGGCTTCAGATTCCTTGCACAGGTCACATTGAAATCTCTGAATTAAAAAAAAAAAAAAACTATTCAAGACAGCATTCTACCTACCAAAAGGCACCAGTTCGCTATAAGACACATGAGTATGTGAAATTTCATGATCATAGTTAATACATTCCGAGATTTGCAGCGGAAACGAAATCGCTATGCCACCTATTCTTTTTTATCCCAGTGATAACAATACCCTCTTCGTCAAGTGAAGGGTAAAAAAATACCGGATTCAAGTGGTTTAACTTGTATGAGCGCTTTCATGCGAGTTATATCACAAAGGATGTTATCGAAGGTATCTGGTGGTCAACTGGTTACAGCGCCCCAGTAGGAGGGCGAACCTCCATAGGTTCGATCTCCAGCAGGTGACAGGAGGATTGTCAATCACGTAATGCCACTAAGAGCAGTAAACTGGTCATCTACCAAATAGTAATATGAGCACAGCGAGTCGCTATCAGCCACATAGAAATATCGGTTCACTGCACGAGACGGCCCGGCAGGGGCGGTTGCTTGAATGCGGTTGATTGATCTGCTCGATCACACAGACGGGTAACACAGTAACAACTACTTGGTAGATTTGGACAGAAATATGATCAATTTTGTTTCATGTATGGACGGTTAAATTAGGTTGCTTAGGTTAGAATTTTGAGAGGAAGCTTTACTGGTGTACTTGTGTCTTATTTGATTTTTTCCCCCCCCAATGGTGGAACCTTTCTTGAGGTGTAATTTCCTCGTTTACTAAAAATGGTGAAGGTCGGTTAAAAAAAAAAAAAGTAACACCGAGCATCTTTGTCACCCTAAACCGATTTTATTCGGCTTGAGAAGCTCTTGTAATGAAAGCGTTAAAACAATCTCCATTTATCCCTTCACTAGCACATATCTCCCCCAAAGCTGTATAAATTCGTGTGATGGCAGGAAGACTATAACAAAAAAGATGTGTCGTCGTATAAATGGGGTTAAAAAGAAGGCCGTGAAACGTTCTTGGCCCACTTCCGAGACTTCCCCAGAAAAATGTTGGTCCGTACAGTATTTGTATCCGCGTTGGCTTCAGTGATTTCCCACCACTAATTTTTTTGCGATGTTTTTTGCACACTGCCCTCTTGCATACTTTTATTATATACCTCTTTAATATCGACAGTTTGCATCAGTAACATACCAGAAAATAGAATTAGATCTACATTTTAGAAAATTTGTTTATTCAGAATGTACAATAGTTCAACACGAACTGGACCCTTTTCATCTCCAAGTCGGGCCAAAACTATTCTCTCTCTCCAATAAGAGACTGCTCCAAATGAGACTGTATTCTTATATTTGACCAATTCACAGCGCTGTGATATCAAGACATATGAATGATGATTACTCCTAGTATATGATGACGCAGTTTTTATTATAGTCATCTATACTTTTTTTTTTTTTTAAATTAAGGAGACATTCGAAATGGAGGGGACAGACTAAGCCCTCGTTAATCCGTTTACGACCATTTGGGGTTCTCCCAAGTTGAATATAATCATCTGCAGGTAGCAAGAATACTGCAAAATGACGTAACCGGATTGACAGGGTTACGACAGACGAAAGAAACAGCTACAGGCCAAAGGAGGATACATGGTGTGAGCAACTGAGAAATTCGTATTTTGAAATGAAATAAATGGGCGACAGGAGTGAGTTTTGGAATTCCTGAGTGGGTTAAAGGAAATGAACTGAGATGGTATGGGCTTATTTGAAGAACGCACTAATGAAAGTGAAAATGAGACAGTGTAATGTAAGACGAGGCAGACCATGTTGGAAAGGAAAAGGACCAGCACATCAGAGGGGAGGGAGGGAGGCAGACAGGCAGGCAAACATCAGGGTAAAGTAGAGTAGCCTAGAAGCCGTTCTCGGCTGTCACAGAAATCCTCTGTTAGAGGTTGTCTGAAGAGAGGAAGGTGTCGGAGGTTATAATACTGAAATTGCAAAATAAGCAGCTGAGGAGGAGGTGTTCAGAAATTCCATCGACTGTAGGTGATGTCGCTGCCTGCCCGTATCCTTGCTCCCATAAAACAGGACAGGGTCGCTGCCATGGGGGGAGGGACATTGATCTCCCCGTTTTAACTACACCCCTTCCCCACCCTCCTTGTTTCAAAGAAAAGTTCTTGTTCCTTGAACGTCATTCAAGACTAGTGCTTCGCACGCCTCTGTAAATAAGTTTCAGAGAGAGAGAGAGAGAGAGAGAGAAGGGAATGTTTCGCCGGCAAGTGGCTCCCCGTTTATCCAGATACCACCCATTGAACTTGTTTTATGCCGAAACCCCTAAGAGCAAATACAGTGAAAATTAATCGTACATAAAATACAGATGATTCATTTTGCCAGTAAAAGAAGTCTATTCAAGTCTGATAATCGAGAAAGAGAGGCGTCCACCAAGCAAGATTGTATTTTTGACCTTCTGGCTACATTTGTCTTTATATATATATATATATATATATATATATATATATATATATATATATATAAAGTCAGCAGACGTGATAAACTGATCGAACTGGAGAGGTTAGACAGAGCCTTAAACCCTCTCACAAGATCACCCCATTAAGCTGCATAAAATCGTATGATGGCTGCCTGATAAGATGAAGCCTGTCATCGGACTGAGGGATTAATGACAGGATTACATTTACGTAATATTTACGCATTCTATGGCACTCAAATGGCTGTATTCCAAGTGACTGGATATTTCGTAACATCTCATCCTCAGCGACTTAGTTTTCATATCTCAGTACCCTCTTTTATGTAATTGACACAATGTCGAAATTAAAACGGCATAAGAAGATGGGGTGTATGTAAAATAACTGGCAAAGGAAGAGATGCCACTAAATCTCTGAAACCACGTAAACACGACCGAAAGCCGACTGTCATTAATACCTACAGTAGTTACTACTGGCTGCCAGATAGTCATTCACTACTGAGTTTCGTTAAGAACACAAAGAAAGGGCATAAAGGCAGCAGGCAGGTTGGCCCATGCTGGGCAGCTGCTATAAGAGTGATTACACAACGAGAACAAGAAAAGTATACAATTCTACCCTGTGCAGCAGACTGATTTATTATTTACAACCGTATTTGTACTTACAAACGCAGTTATGTTGTTTACAAAGGTTATACATTTTTTTCGAGTGATGTACTTGCAGTCAGGTGTCATTTACGATAACTAATTGCTAGTCAGATAGTATTCAGGAGACAACCTACTCTTCTCTGGTTAATGTTCATGGTCGAGACAACCCTATAGCCTGAGTGTTTGTCATAAGAATGAGAACAGGAGTCACAGCGAGAAAGTTGTGTGTGGACAAAAAGTTTGGAGCGGCTGTCATGACCAACACTGGCGTTTTACACTCACACACACACAGACACACACACACAGGTTGCACCACGTTTGTACACTTATTATGAATTTGCTGTACATAAACTACAGATGCCCTTTGGATTGCCCTGCATCAAACTATATATCACTGTACTTCATTAGGTTATACTACGCACCGAGAACAACAAAAATTACAGGATAATTTTTAACGATGCAGCTATTAGAAGGGCCTCTGGTGGCGGGATGTGTAACTACTCTCCTTCGACTCCCCTTCCTCCTTAGGCTCCATGTTGAATATTTTTTTGTGCTTCTCTTCTACTGTACTTGCTGACGGATAAAATGCCGTAGGATTTAAAATTTAGTAATTTATTTGTACCCTATATACCGCAACTTTCCTTATGGGTCATGAGGTCCTGTTTTTCCGTACATTATAACGGATGTTAGTGCCCAACTGTGATGTTCGGGTGTGGCGGATAGGTTAATATATCGCTAATAGATCGCCAGTCATTTTACTTAAAAATTCAAAATTCTAAATATACAGTGAAAATCGGGCAGAAACCAGCATCAGTACTAATCCCTATGGAGAAGCAACATGGCTCAGCAATAATTCCACAAAGGACAAAAGAGCTGAATTTGTGCTAAAACGTATCCGATGCAGAGGTGCCAAATGTACCGCGCTACGATATTAGGTAACTTGTGAATTTCTCACATTCTATCGGTAAGCAAGTAATAGCAATCATGACCAACACTGGCGTTTACACACACACACACACACACACACACACAGGTTGCACCACGTTTGAACACTTATTATGAATTTGTTGTACATAAACTACAGATGCCCTTTGGATTGCCCTGCATCAAACTATATATCGATGTACCTCATTAGATTATATTATGCACTGTGAAAAACATATACTACCGAATATTTTTAACGATGCAGCTATTAGAAGGGCCTCTGGTGGCGGGATATGTAACTACTCTCCTCCCACTCCCCTTCCTCCTTAGGCTCCACCCATAAACCATGTTGAATATTTTTTGTGCTTTTCTTCTACTGTACTTGCTGACGAATAAAAAGAAAATGCCGCGGGATTTCAAAGTTTAGTAGTTTACCTGTACCCTATATACAGCAACTTTTCTTACAGGTCATGAGGTCCTGTTTTTACGTACATTAAAACGGATGTTGTGATGGGGTGTGGCGGATAGGTTAATATAAAGATCGCTAGTCCTTTTAGTTAAAAATTCAAAATTCTAACTATACAGTGAAAATGGGGCAGGAACCAACATCAGTACTAATCCCTACAGTATGGAGAAGCAGGGCTGAATTTGTGCTAAAACGTATCCGATGCGTTGGTGCCAAATGTACCGGGCTACGATGATAGCTAACTTTTGTGGATTTCTCACATACTCTATCGGTAAGCAAGTAATAAAACGAACTTATTACACTTGGAATGAGGATACTAGCGGCTCTGAACGTTAATTGTAGTAGTTCCACTGTTCCTTATTTTCATAGATTTGGCAGAATGGTATACGTCCCGGTCAATATTTGCTTCGTGTTCTTTGTCGTCTCAGTTTTATTATTTAACTTAAATATATTGACCTCTGTCTTACCTACAGCTGTAATTGTTCCGTCATTGCTAGCTGTAATACCATGGGTCTGTCAGTGTTTGTTGTGGGAGGTGTGTGGCAAAGTCCAGTGTAATGCTGTGTTTTTAAGTTCGTTCGTTTTAAGATTTCCTCCACCTATAGTGGAGGCCGGGCCATACATTAGCCCGGTTGTTTTTAAGGCGACTTCTCGTCGTAAAAACACGAGCTACTGAAACGGGGTCCTCTTTCTAGACCGGATGTAAAGCACTAACAAAGGAACAGGACATAAAAACCAGGCAGTATACCGTATCACATCTATTACTTAGGTCCTACTCATAACAGTGTACATACATACAATTATATTTAGCATATAGAGAAACAGAGATACAGGATTACACTTGGCTTCACAGAATGATCATATATATTATCACTATTACACAGGGAGATCGCGGGTATTCTTTAATGTCACTTGGAAGGTAATTATGCAAATGGGGTTGTTCACTTTAATTGATTGTATGGAATTATTATGTCACTTCAGGATAATGTAAAACTGGTGTTGTTCACTTTAAGAATACCGAGATTGGGAGTCTGTTTCGAGGTTATTACCATAATAAAGGTAGGGTGCGGATAGCGACACTCGACACTGTCACCTGGTCACGGAGACACGTACACTTATCTTTCAACTCGCCCGCGCACCTACCTCTAGACTCACAGAAAACCCCCTGGTTCCTTGATGCGGGGAGGGACTGAATTATTTGACAAAATACACTTCTTACCCCGATGGCACTAGTTTCTAGTGGGCCACTGTTTAATATATTTTCCGTGTAAGCACTGTCACTGTACTCTGGATCACTGTCACTGTCACTGTCTTTCCCCTTGTTTCCTGGGTTTACTAGTTCACTGTTTCACCTACTGTCAGGGAGGCTCACCTGTCTGAGGCCTCGACCTGAGGGGCGGCTCCTGTACTAGGGCCGCGCCGGTGGGGTGCAGGGAGGCCCTGTGGTCTGGGGGCCTCGACCTGATCGGTGGCCCTTGGGACTAGGGCCGAACAACCGGAGCAGTCGGGCCTGTTTCCTCTGCCTCCGGGGAGTGAGGGAGCCTGGATTGCCTTCGTTGTAGACTGCGGCGGCGGGCCTGGGCGTCCTGGGACTGCGGGTGCTCAGGGGGAGAGGCGCCGTCAGGGCTGGACTGCGGCAGCGTCTCCTGTGGGGCTCCGGCAGGGTCAAGGAACTCCCGGGTGTGGGCGGTAGGTCCGATATCGGGCCTTGCCACCACTCTAGTGCCTCCTCCGGGCCTATAAGCCCGGATGGCGACGAAGGGAAAGAGGCTAAAGGAAGACTCACGCTACTCGTGGTCCCTTGAGTGTGTCTGTAGGCCTGAGCCGGGGCTCTCCTTCCCCTATTGTGCACCTTGGCTGTAGCCGTGAACTTGCCCGGCGTACGGGGGACACCTATAGGGTGATCAATGTCGCCCTTTCGCCGTGGCAAGGTACCGCCGGCGTGGTGTTCCTCCCGTAGTAGGAGACAAGCTGGAGTGAGGGGCGCAGAGGCCACACTCTCTCCAATACGGACAGATCCTACCTGCAGGGAATTCTCTACCCTGGTACGTGCCCCGGCCGGAGCCGAGTGTCTGCCCGTACGGAAGACGACTAATGGGCGAACTGGTTCGCCCGTCCGTTGCGGCAAGGTACCGACCCCGGGACGCCGCTTCCATAATTGGGTAGCGCTACACGTAAGGTAGCAGGGTCTCTCTACCCTGGACCGTATTCTGGCCGTAGCCGAAGAGCAACTGGAGAGGGATGCACGAGGGCAACTCTCTCTCCTTCGTGTGGTAAGGCCGGAGCCTGGGGTCACCTTCCCCTTTGCACACTCTGTTAGGCCGTAGCCTATGTCTGTCAATCTCTCTTTATTTAGGCCGTAGCCTTGGGCCTCCTGCCCTAGAGGGTGTAACAGGACCGTCAATACGGTGTTACCTGGGACTGAATTAACTTCAGTCCCACCCCTGGTCTGACGATCACTGCCCTGCCCGCATAGTAGTTCAGTTCCCCTGATCACCTGGGGTTGGGGCACTTGCGGGGAATAGGGGCTCAGGGCCGTGATGCCCTGATGACCCTCTTGCCCGGGGTCACTAACCTCACCGGTGTGTCCTCCTGGGGTGGTGGTGGGGTGGCGGCTCGGTGGTGGTGTGGGGGGTGGTGAGGTGGGAGGTCCTGCGGCGGGCATGGCGGGCATTTTACCATCCTCTGCGTTGTTGAAGTCACGGCCCCGTGACTGGAGGCGGTAGGTGGTGGAGGTGGAAGTCTGGTAGGCCGGGGTGAGGTGTTGGGTGAGGCTGACCCAGTGGGTGGTGAAGGTGTTAGGCTCCTGATGGGGGTTGAGAGTGAGTCGGAGGGAGGATGGATGGTTGGTCCGGCGTAGGAGTCGGAGAAGGTGGTGGGTCCCTCGGATTCTGACAGGTGGGCAGTCGTGGCGGCGCCATAGCACTCTCTCAATTTTTGTTTCTGGTTGTAAGGTGTTGGTGGCGGGCGTAGCAGGTGGTGATTGAGAGTGGTGGGTTGGAGGAGGTGGGGTGTTTGGTGAAGGATCAGAATCGGAGGAAGGTGGTGGTGGGTCAGGCAAGGGTGACGTGGGGGAAGGGGTTTGTGGGTATGGTGAGGTTGAGGGTGGGGTGGGGGAAGTGAGCAAGGAAAGAGAGGCTGTGTAGGTGGGAAAAATGAGTGGCGGGGATGTGGTGGTGGTGGATGGTGCGGGGTGGTAGGTGGGAGGGAGTAGACAGGAGGAGGCAGTTTTGGGAAGTGGGTTTGGGAAAGATGGGGTAAGGGTTCTAGGAGGCCTGCGAAGGGGGAGGCAGGCTTTGTGTTGGGGAGGAATAGGAAGGGGGGAGGCGGTAGTAGTGGAGAAAGTGGTGTGTGAGGTGGGAGGGTTAGGAATAGTGGTAGGAATAGGGGAGGGCAAAATAGAAGAGATAGTGGGAGGAGAGGAAATGGAAAGATGACGTTTTCCCCTGTCATCGACTGGGGGAGATGTGAGGTGGCCCCCGTCATTACAGTGAGATGTGGGGGCAGTGGGGGGGCGCCTTCTGTGACTTCCTCATTTCACTTTTCTTCTTTGAGGCTTGGGGCAATCGGCGTATGGTGGGGAGGCTTGTGGGCGCTCTTGTTTTGTTTTGCTGCCCCGGGCAGCTTTTAGCTGCTCACGAATGTCGTGGATTGGGCACTCAGGGCAGCAAGGAGTAAATTCCCAAGGATTTACAGGGATGAGATCCGTGGGGAATTGGTTGATGATGCCGATGCGTTTGGGGGAGGAGTGGACGGTTAGAAGGCGCCTTATTAAGTTGATTTGTTTATCCAGGTCTCCCGTCAGTTCATGTATTATGAAGTGGTTTTTAATGAAATCGGGGAGGATCCTGAGGAGTTTGTGGAATATGAGTTGTTCCCGGGTTTTTGTGTCTGTGCCCGGGTACGCAGCGGTGAAGAGCCGCCTAGCCTGGATGAAGGTGTCATCGAGGATTCCGTCGTATGTGAGGGCGTCTAGTTCTGACAAGGCTACAACTGTGACCAGAGATGGTGTCGCCTCCTGTTTCACAGTTTGTTTGAATTGATCCCATTTTAGTATTGGGACGATTTTGGGAGTGACAGTGGCGATTATTTCCCCCAGGTTAGGTAGTGTGACTGCAATCTTTTCTCTGTCTGAGTCGAACCCTATGTCTAGGAGGGGTTTGACCATATCTAAATATATTTCTATGTCGCACTGGTCCGGGTTGAACCTCGGCAATTGGATGTGTGGTTTGGCTGCCATTGTGCAAGTTTCCTTTCTTCGTTCCTCCGTGCTTTACTCGGATCCAGAACCACCGCTTGCCACCAGTGTAATGCTGTGTTTTTAAGGCGACTTCTCGTCGTAAAAACACGAGCTACTGAAACGGGGTCCTCTTTCTAGACCGGATGTAAAGCACGAACAAAGGAACAGGACATAAAAACCAGGCAGTATACCGTATCACATCTATTACCTAGGTCCTACTCATAACAGTGTACATACAATGATATTTAGCATATAGAGAAACAGAGATACAGGATTACACTTGGCTTCACAGAATGATCATATATATTATCACTATTACACAGGGAGGTCGCGGGTATTCTTTAATGTCACTTGGAAGGTAATTATGCAAATGGGGTTGTTCACTTTAATTGATTGTATGGAATTATTATGTCACTTCAGGATAATATAAAACTGGTGTTGTTCACTTTAAGAATACCGAGATTGAGAGTCTGTTTCGAGGTTATTACCATAATAAAGGTAGGGTGCGGATAGCGACACTCGACACTGTCACCTGGTCACGGAGACACGTACACTTATCTTTCAACTCGCCCGCGCACCTACCTCTAGACTCACAGAAAATCCCCTGGTTCCTTGATGCGGGGAGGGACTGAATTATTTGACAAAATACACTTCTTACCCCGATGGCACTAGTTTCTAGTGGGCCACTGTTTAATATATTTTCCGTGTAAGCACTGTCACTGTACTCTGGATCACTGTCACTGTCTTTCCCCTTGTTTCCTGGGTTTACTAGTTCACTGTTTCACATACTGTCAGGGAGGCTCACCTGTCTGGGGCCTCGACCTGAGGGGCGGCTCCTGTACTAGGGCCGCGCCGGTGGGGTGCAGGGAGGCCCTGTGGTCTGGGGGCCTCGACCTGATCGGTGGCCCTCGGGACTAGGGCCGAACAACCAGAGCAGTCGGGCCTGTTTCCTCTGCCTCCGGGGAGTGAGGGAGCCTGGATCGCCTTCGTTGTAGACTGCGGCGGTGGGCCTGGGCGTCCTGGGACTGCGGGTGCTCAGGAGGAGAGGCGCCGTCAGGGCTGGACTGCAGCAGCGTCTCCTGTGGGGCTCCGGCAGGGTCAAGGAACTCCCGGGTGTGGGCGGTAGGTCCGATATCGGGCCTTGCCACCACTCTAGTGCCTCCTCCGGGCCTATAAGCCCGGATGGCGACGAAGGGCTCCCCGAAGGGAAAGAGGCTAAAGGAAGACTCACGCTACTCGTGGTCCCTTGAGTGTGTCTGTAGGCCTGAGCCGGGGCTCTCCTTCCCCTATTGTGCACCTTGGCTGTAGCCGTGAACTTGGCCGGCGTACGGGGGACACCTATAGGGTGATCGATGTCGCCCTTTCGCCGTGGCAAGGTACCGCCGGCGTGGTGTTCCTCCCGTAGTAGGAGACAAGCCGGAGTGAGGGGTGCAGAGGCCACACTCTCTCCAATACGGACAGATCCTACCTGCAGGGAATTCTCTACCCTGGTACGTGCCCCGGCCGGAGCCGAGTGTCTGCCCGTACGGAAGACGACTAATTGGCGAACTGGTTCGCCCGTCCGTTGCGGCAAGGTACCGACCCCGGGACGCCGCTTCCGTAATTGGGTAGTGCTACACGTACTGTAGCAGGGTCTCTCTACCCTGGACCGTATTCTGGCCGTAGCCGAAGAGCAACTGGAGAGGGATGCACGAGGGCAACTCTCTCTCCTTCGTGTGGTAAGGCCGGAGCCTGGGGTCACCTTCCCCTTTGCACACTCTGTTAGGCCGTAGCCTATGTCTGTCAATCTCTCTTTATTTAGGCCGTAGCCTTGGGCCTCCTGCCCTAGAGGGTGTAACAAGACCGTCAATACGGTGTTACCTGGGACTGAATTAACTTCAGTCCCACCCCTGGTCTGACGATCAATCGTTCGTCCGTTGCGTTTTCCTCTTCTATAGAGAGGGCCGGGCCTTGTAATAGCCCAGTCGGAGCTTGTGTCTGAAGATGTAGGTGGGCTTAATTGACTTAATGAGGGGGCAGATATCACGGACTGATTCTGTGCTTTTTTTTTTTTTTTATTTTTATTTTTTATAGTGAATATAGGTCACCGGCATGTCCTGCGCCTGCACACGACGATGTGTGAAAACCTCCCCGCATGCAGGCACAAACGCGCATGTGACAGTAGGGGAGGAGGAAGGGGGGGGGAGGGGATTAACGGTGTGAGTGACGTTAGGGAGGGGGAGGGAAGCGATGAACTGTATCTATCAGGGTGGAGTGGGGCGTGGTGGAAAGGACAGTAGAGGCTGTCAGTCTGAGATTTGCTTCTATAGTCGGAATCCCGGCCGTTTGCAGGTGAGGTGTGGCCCGCACCTGTGTACAGTGTTGCCACGTTTTCTATACCGTTATCTCTCTCTCTCTCTCTCTCTCTCTCTCTCTCTCTCCTGGCGGGAAATGAGCCACCCTGAGTACTTTTGATTCTTTTATAAGTTATTTATAATTGTGCTTTCATTTGTTAATTTGGTTTTGTTATATTTAGTAGTAGATGGAGTGTCAAAGTTACTGTCTGCTGAGAGGTTTGTTACGTTACTGATTCATACACCCCGACGTAGTGGGGTGTGGGTGTAGGTGTGGGTGGGAGTGTGGATGTGGGTTTGTTGGGGTGGTGGTCCAGGGGGGAGGGGAAGTGTGAAGGGGGATTTGACCTGAGACACCCAGGAGGGATTAAGAAGGGAGGGAAGGGGAAGGGGGGGCTGGATTCACCTACCACGTGGTCAGTATTAGAAGAGAGAGAGAGAGAGAGAGAGAAATTACGTGTATAGATATATGTGCATCAATAGGAACAATGTAATTCAGTGTGTGCAGTATGTACAAAGGAACAAATGAATACAAAGAAGGCAGTGACAGTACGTGTATAGATATATGTGCATCAATAGGAACAATGTATATCAGTGTGTGCAGTATGTACAAAGGAACAAATGAATACAAAGAAGGCAGTGACAGACCTCTCTCTCTCTCTCTCTCTCTCTCTCTCTCTCTCTCTCTCTCCTGGGTGTGTAAGTATTGCCACTCACAAGAATTACATGAATTATTTCTTTTACTTTGGATATTGGCATATTTCTTCTTTTTTCAGGCTCATTATCTTATATCCATAACTGTGATATTATTACCCACCCTAAAACTACGCTAAAAACCATTAAAAGTGACTACAATATCTTTTAGCAACACTGTACAATATGTATGCCATGTTTCTGTGTTACTGTATAAATATTTTATGCATAATAAGATTACTGTTGATTCATCCATCAAAATACACAAGTGTAAGTTTTATTCATCTGAATTTATCGAATTTGTGATGCCTTGTACATAAATAGCTTCCGTTTCACATCGCAAGTTGGGGAAACGTGGCACCATTGTACACAGGTGCGGGCCACACCTCACCCGCAAACGGCCGGGATTCCGACTATAGTTGGGGAGTTATATTTACGCGTGGCATATCTGGGTTGTGGGGGATGGCGGGTCTATGAAGCTTGTTAGTGGCAGGACAGCTGAGGATGTAGTGGAGGAGCGGGAAGGAGGTGTTAGTACTGCAGTGATCGCATTCAATTGGGGTGTCGTCTCCTTGTATTTGTGCAAAGTTTTTGTAGCCCAGTCTGAGTCGCCTCAGTTGTTTAAGGGTTTTACTGTTTATGTCATGAGCAGCGGGAAGGGGCTTATAGTTGGTGGTGTTGGCATACCAGACAGCAGAGGGGGATGCCGCTGAAACTTGTTCTTCATGTTCCCTTTTATTGAGTGCGGCTGCCTGGGTCTTGATGGAGTTTTTAGTTTGGCTGAAGCTCATGGGTATGTCAACTTGTACGAAGGGATATTCTGTAGCGATTTTAGCGAGTTGGTCTGCCTGTTCGTTGCCCGCAATACCAACATGACTCGGTACCCAATGTATTGTTATTGTGCCTCCTGCATTGCGGATTTCTTGGGCTGTAGCTAGTATATCAGTGATTAAGTGGATGTTGTCTGTGTGCGTCTGTTTTTTTAATGTTTGTATGGCGCTAACCGAGTCAGTGTGGATGATGATGTTAGAGTTGGGATTGATTTCGAGGGCATCATCCATTGCTGTTAGAATTGCTACAAGTTCTGATTGAAGGGTGGAGGCTCAGTCTGTGATCCTTAAACCGTACGAGTGTTCGCGGTTTATAACTGCCGCTCCTGCTTTTCCCTCATTAACTGAGCCATCTGTGTATTAGAGGTTGGGGTTGTAAGGGAGGCGATTCGCCTAAGGCTCTCTTGTCTTAATTGTTGAGTGGGAGTTGAGGCTTTGGGTGGAGAACTGGCGATAATGAGTCTAAATAGGGGGGGGCTCCAGGGTGGGAGAGGGTGATATGCCTCGCTAGGCCTGTCTGGGGGGAGGTTTAGGAGGGGAGTAATGTTGTATTTATGGATGGCTTTGGCAGCGCAATGACTCCAACTGTTTGTGAGTAGGTCGGGGTGCAGGTTAGCTGCTGCCGTCAGTCTTGTAAGAATGGGGAGGGTAGAGCCTTTGTGAGCTAATTTGACTGTTAAATTAGCTACCCTTGCCTGAATTCTTAGGTGTAAGGACTCCATGTTACATTCCATTCGTAAGTTACAGAGGCGGGTCCACATGGGGGAACCCGTCATTGTCCTAAGAGCCTCATTTTGAATGACTTCTAATTTATTTACTAGGTTTGGAGAGATGGAAGGTAGTGCTGGGGCTGCGTAGTCCACTATTGAGCTTATGGCTTGTATATAGAATAGACGCAGTACTTTATAAGATGCTCCTTCCCCCTTTCTTGCTATGGACCAGAGAGCATTGAGTCTGAGTTTAGTGATATCCCTGAGGTGTTGAATTTCTTTATTAAAGGTTAGGCTTTTGTCAAAATAAACTCCCAGGTATTTGTGAGTGTTAACATAGTCAATGGGGAATGTACCTAGGAGAAGCTGGCTTTTTTTTTTTTTTTTTTTTTTTTTTTTATGTGTCCGACTCTAGGCAAAGGCTTCAGGGGCTTGGTGGTGTAGGGATTCTAATAGGGAGAGCCTTGGTTTTCCGTGGGTTGATTTTTAATCCCAGGTCTCTGCATTTATTGTGTAGGGTGTCAAGTGCTTTTTGCGCTCTTTGTGCATAGTGTCCCCCATAAACTACCAGGGTAAGATCATCAGCGTAACATAGGAGACGGGTCCCCTGCCCCAGGTTAAGGTGTAGGAGGCATTCTACAAGGGTGTTGAACAAAGTCGGGCTGATGATGCTACCCTGGGGAGTTCCATTGATATGCTGGTGCGCTTCCGACAGGTGTCCTTGAAAGCGCACTTTTGCTTTTCGACCTGAGAAAAAGTCCTCCAGCCAGCGCATGAGACAACCCTTAACACCCTTGTTTGTAAGGGTGGCGAGGATAGCCTCAGGGCATGCCAGCTCAAAGGCTTTTTCTAGGTCTATGAAAATTGCTAGGCCTTTGCCTCCTCTCAGCTCAGAGATAAAAGAGCTAAGGCACTCCGCCGTGCCTTTTCCTTTTGTGAATGCAAAGAGGTGACTGTGTGGGGGGGGGAGAGACCCAGTCTAGGCGGCGTTTGACAAGTCTTTCGGCGGTTTTACTCAAACAACTGAGGAGGGAAATTGGCCTGAAAGTCTGAGGATCAAGGGGTTTGGGGATGGGGTGTATTATTGCCTCTTTCCATTGTGTGGGAAGCCTTCCCAGTCTCCATGAATGATTTAGGAGGTCAAGTAGGGCGTTTCTTGCAATGATGCCTGTGTGATTAATCATTGAATATGTGATGCCGTCGGGTCCAGGGGCTGTATCTGAACGTGTTTTTAGGGCGTGGTTTAGTTCTTCAAGGGTGAAATAGTGGTCGGAGGGGGATGGGGAGTTTTTGCTCTCTGTAATTTGTTGGGTTCTTGATTGGTGTAGGATGTCTTGCTGGTTTCTTGTTAGTGTTGGGAGTTGGGCTGGGGATGTTCTTGATGCGAAAGTTGCTGCAAGTCTTTCGGCTTCCCCTTGAGGGTCTGGGTGGGTTGGAGGGCGGGGAGGGCGGGGGTTGTAAACTGATCTTAGTTTTTTCCATATGTTGCTGGTAGATGAATGGGCGTCTAGTGTTTTGCACCACTCTAGCCAGCTTTGTTCTTTTATAGAGTTCTTTTCAGCGGTGGTATGTCTTATAACAGACTGTAGGTAGCTTCTGCTTTCAGGAGTTGGGTTTGCTCTATGAATTTTTTTAGTTCTATTTAGTCTCTTATTTAGCTCCTTGACCCTGTCATTGTAATACCAATGGTCCTTGTGATGTTTTATAAGGGGGGTGGTGGTTGGAATGGCTTGCTCAGCTGCGGCGTGGAAGGCATTTGTAAGCATAGAAGTGTGATCTTCTAGGTTGGTAGGGGGGTCAAAGGAGCATAGATCTTCTAAGATAGTGGTGAACTGGGGCCAGTCTGCCTTCTTTGTGTTCCATTTTGGGGCGGAGTCTGGGGGTTTGGGTAGTTTGGCTAGATTAATAGAACATATGATGGCGTGGTGGTCTGAGGTGAGGGTAGGGTGAATTTCCCATTTGGTGAGGTTTGCTATATTTTCAGTGATGAATGATAAATCGAGTCTGCCCCCTCTTAAATGGGTGGGTGTTTGGGGGTTGTTGAGTAACGTGATCTCTGGTGTGTTGTCTAGTACCGCCGCAATGTGGCGGCCTGTTTGGTTTGTTGTTCTGGACCCGAGGCGAGGGTGGTGGGCATTAAGATCGCCTCCTAGAAATATGTGGTCTGTTGCGGCGGTGGCGAGCACTTCGTCAAGATTTAGTGTTGCATTGTGGGGGCGGTAAGCATTGTAGATGTGCAGTTGAGTGTTTGCAAGGGTAATGGCGCAGCCCTGAAATTCCACGTCTTCCCCACAATCAGGCAAAGGGAGTATAGGTTTGGCGGGGTATGTGGTTTTTAACTAAGATGGTGGAACCGCGAGGACCTCTTGGGGAGTAAGGGAGGTTGAATGAGGTGAAGCCTCTGAGTTTTAGTGGTTTACGGGCAGGGGTGAGGGTCTCCTGAAGAAGGAAGATGTCTATTTGGCCTGTGTGCGCAGCCTCCTCTAGCAGAGAGCGTTTGTTGGATGCTCCCTGTATGTTCCATTGCAATATTTTGATGTGAGGGGGGTTGGGGGGGTGACGGGGGGTTGGGTGGGTGGGTGTTGGAGTGTTTATGTGTCTGAGTCTGTCCATGTTAGTGTTAGCATTTCTGGGTCTGATGTTGTTTGTGAGGGTAGGGTGCGTCTTGTTAGTAGGGAGCGTGAGTGTGAGCTGTTGTTTCTGTTGTCTGTGTTTGTAGTGTCACGTGTAGGTGTATGTGTGCGTTGTTTATGGTGTGATCTGGCTGGGGATGGAGAGGGGGATGTGTGTGATGTGCGTGTAGTGTTGGAGTTCTTGCGAGAGTCGGGTACGCGACGGCTTTTTGATCTTGAGCGGTGCCGCGCGTCTGAGTGTGTGTCATGGTGCAGTGGTGTATTGTATTGCTGTTGTGTAAGTGGCGTGTCATGTGCAGTGTGTCGTTCTGTGGAGTGTGTGTTAGTGGTTAGTGGGTTTTCTGGCAGTGTTGGTGTGGGTGCGGGGGTGTGTTGCAGGGACTTGGTGTGGGTGTCGGGGGTTGTGGAGTGATTGTGGAAGGTTGCAATGGCGTTGTTGAAGATTTTGTTTATTTCTGGGGCTGGCACAGGTATTCCCATGAGGTTGGAGAAGAGTGAAGCTAGACCTTGAGTGATGTTGAACGTGATTTTGAGCAGGTCGTCACTACTGAAGGTGGTTGGTTGCGGGGGCTGGGTGGAGGTTGTCGGGTGTGTTTGGGTTTGGGCTGAGGCGGAGGTTTGGGTGCAGGCATGTTTGAGTGAGGGTGGAAGTGGTGATGGTGGTGGGTTGGAGGTAGTGGTGGGGGGTTGTGAGGGGGGGGCTCGGTGATTGCCGGAGGCGTTGGAGGAATTTCTGTGTGGGGTTGGCAGATGTGGGAAGTTATCTGATGTGAGTGGTTGTGGGTTGGAGACTCTGTTTTGCTGCCCCCATTGGAATGTACCTAGAGGGGCGGGTGTGAAGTTTTGTTTGACCTGAGGACTGGGTTGGTTTTTGTGAAAGCTCTTTTGAATTATGGCTTTCCTTACTGGACAAGATTTGTTCCATGCATGATGTTGTCCATGGCAATTTGGGCATTTTGCTTGTACCGATTGTTTGGCCTTAAATTTGTCAAGGCAATTCTGAGTCGGGTGGCGGCCGCTGCAAAGAGCGCATGTCGGTGGGCGGTAACATGTGGACTGGTGGTGTCCATATCGCTGACAGGTGAAGCAGCGTAATGGCTCGGGGGTGTAGGGGCGGAGGTCATAATTGCCCCATGTTTTGAGGTTCAGAGAGTCTGGGACAGGGCCGCGGAGGGTGATTAGAACCTGTCTTGTAGGCTCACCTTTAACACCACACCTCTTTGCTTCTTCTACTTGATGGTGACGCAGAATTGCCTCTAAGGGGAAGTTAAGGGGATAGTGTTGTACAACTAACTTCTTGGTGGAAAGGTTGGGGTCCAATTTCTGAAGCTGAACAGTCTTGCCCTCAATGTTGTTGATGTTTTCTAGTATATCAAGGGACTTGTTGTTTAGAGGGACAATGATGGAATTAAGAGCTTTAGTGGCTACCATTTTGAACTGGAGTGAAGGGAAGGCGTTTTTGATGGCTGTGACTACATCGTATGTGTTCGGGAAATTGTCTTGTTTGGGGATGAGAAATGCTGGGAGTTTGGGTTGGGGGGGAGGAGAGGTTGGCGATTGGTTGTTAGGTTGTTGGGGGGGAGGTTTTTTTTTTTTCTCTTATTTTGCACGAGGGTGAATCCGTCATCAGGGTCATGTGAGGAAGTGGCTGTGTCGTTTTCTTGCTGGTTGTCATGGTAGGTGGGGGGGTCGTAGTCGTTGGGTTGGTTGATGGCTGAGGGGAATATGTTGTCGTCAGTCTCCATGCTGTTGTTGGATGAGTGGTGGAGGTCTATGGTTAGTCTGGGCCGATGAGTCTGGCTTTGTTGACGGAGGTGGTAGGAGATTCTTGTTTCCAGGGCTCGCTTTCTGGCGTCTGAGTGTCCCAGGCTGGTTGCTCGGTTTTTGGTGGCAAGCCTAGGATCTCGGGAGTTTTGAGGCATCGGCAGATTCTTGGTAGAGGAGGTGTCTTTAGGGTTCTGAGAAGCTGGCGGGTTTTTGGTAGAGGGGGTGGAGTTACGGTCCGCCATCTTGGCGGCCGTCACGCTCACAGTCACACACGCAATCATACTACCTTTCACACAGACACAAGAAGGAGCCTACCTACAGTGGTGGTTACTATCCCCCCGCTAGCGGAGGTCGTGATAGCCCTGCCACTGCCCCTGAAAGGGTCTTGCCTAACGCCCTAACAAGTTTTTGACCCACCCCAGTGGCTTCCTATAAACACCCCTGCCTAAGGGGCTCCCTCATGTATCTGGCCTACGCCAGAAAACCTCAGGATTCGGCGTCGTACCACCACTGGGGGACACTAGGGTCGAAAGGAAGAATAGTAGAAGGGGGGTGCAACCCACGAGAGGGCGGGTGCACACAAGTATGTGCACCCCGGTACACAGTCGTGGGGCGATTGGCAGTGGCTGAGATGGTACCAGCGTGGACTGCAATGGAGGCAGCGGCACAACACAATGCGTAATGGCGAAGGTTGTGGGTGAGCGCCGAGAGGAGACTACTCGCAGAGCGCAGAGCAGGTCTGTGTGTGCGCGTGAGTGCTCTCTGTCCTCTGTGCTGGGACCTGCTCCTGTCTGAAGTCCGACGATCAATGCCCCGCCCGCACAGTAGTTCAGTTCCCCTGATCACCTGGGGTTGGGGCACTTGCGGGGAATAGGGGCTCAGGGCCGTGATGCCCTGATGACCCTCTTGCCCGGGGTCACTAACCTCACCGGTGTGTCCTCCTGGGGTGGTGGTGGGGTGGCGGCTCGGTGGTGGTGTGGGGGGTGGTGAGGTGGGAGGTCCTGCGGCGGGCACGGCGGGCATTTTAGGTCTGTCAGTGTTTGTTATGGGAGGTGTGTGGCAAAGTCCACCACCCCCTTGTTAATACTGTATTATTACCACTGTATAATTATCATTTTGCTTGCTGAGGGTGGTGTGAGGCAAGATCCACCATCTTTTGTTGTATAAGTACTCTGTAACTTTCTCAAGAAATATCTCATTTTTTTTCTACCTATGACGTCGCCGTTAAGACCATAAGTCAGTTGACGTCATATCTATTGCTCAAGCTCTTCTGAAGCCTCTGTAAATACTTTTCAGAGAGAGAGAGAGAGAGAGAGAGAGAGATTTCGTATTAATTCCATTTTCTCACATTCTCCCTCGCACTGTTGCCCTGCTCGTTTCTTAGTAACTTAACACACACACACACACACACACACACACACACACACACACACACACACACACACACCAAATAAGTTTCCACGGGTATATTTCACGCACACTCCTTGGCTACTCTCTCCCTATATATATATATATATATATATATATATATATATATATATATATATATATATATATACACCCTCTTAAATTTTTTCAAAGCATATATTTTCTCTTTCCTTCCGTCCACTTCCTCGCGTTATTCGTTTTCCACTTTCTCTTCATTTGCTTTCTTTTAGTTTGTCTTCATCACATTTAATTCCTTGCATCTTTTCCCTATTCCTCTACCGTTTCTTCATCTTCTCTATCTCTTTCTTTCCCTCTTCCTTTCCGTTTCTTTTTTTAATCCCACACATCTCTCTCTACATTCTATCCTTGTTTGTCTATTCCTTCTCGTTTGGCTTCACATCCTCCACATTCCTTGATTGCCTCCCTTACCTTCCTTCCTTCACATTATTTTCTCCTTTCCTTCATTCGTTGCTTTCTTTACTTTTTCTTATATTTTTTCTTTGTTGCCTTCTCGTCTTAATTATCTTTCCTGCCTTTTCTTTTCCCTTTCCCACTTTTCGTACCCCTATCCACTTTGTCTCTCCCTTCCCTCAGCAATATGTTTTTATCTTGCCTTTTCCTCCTCTCCCACCTACTTTTATCATCCCCTGCTTCCTCTCCCGTCACACCAACCCCTCCTCCCCTCTTCTTTCTCATTATGCTCTTTCTTTTTCCTTTACCTTTTTATTATACATGCACTCCACAGTACAAACATGAGACTATTATTTCACATCATTAACAAATATTCGGCCATGTACTCTTAAAAACGGAATGCTCCCCGATATCAATTGATATCCTGACGAGATTTGGCACCACCGCGTGACTCATGAGCACCGTTGAGCTGAGGTAATAGTGCTCATACGTATGGGCTTATTACGTCATTCATCATGTATTTCAGTTCACAGGTCATTCTGTTATTTCACACTGCTACTACATTTGCGGGTATAATCAATTTCCCAAATAATGAGGCTTCTGCACTCAGTTCTACGACGACACCTGGCACCATGCTGGAAATGGGTGTGCTCTAGCATTACATGCGGTCGTGTAATTCACACTGCCTTTTACACATTCCCCACAGTTCAAATAATACTCTGCTACTTCACATTATTAATTCAATTTGACAATACTGCTATGCAGAGTGTTTATAGGTCGACTCCTCGTCCTAAAAACACTAGGAGTCGTTCTATTTTATGAAGGCAGTTTGGGTGGGACGCTCTGGGACCTCACACTGTTAGCTCTGTTGTCACATCGCCGCCGACACAGGTGTAATTATTTGTGTTCACCTTTCTCTCTCTCACTCTCCTATTTTAAGCTAGTAACTACTTATAAATGAATTTTAAACACTCTGTATAGATGTAATTCAATAAAAAAGCTGTAGTATAGTATAAATCTCATAAGACTTATCAGCGTTGCCTTTGAGACGTTGTCAGGTGGTGACACGAGGCACAGCCCTGCGTGAATGGGTCATACTCGGTCAGTCTCCCGTCATGGAAGCTATTAAAAAAAAACAAAAAAAACGCACCTATAGACTTTTACCTCAGGGGTGGTGTGGAAAAAAAGTCGAAAACAAGAGAAAAAATTAAGAAAATACAGTTAGTAGTAGTTAATATATAATATGAGAGAGAGAGAGAGAGAGAGAGAGAGAGAGAGAGAGCACGTGTGTGGCGACGATGTGGCAGCAGAGCTAACAGAGTGAGGTCCCAGAGAGCCCGACCCAAACTGCCTTGATAAAATAGAACTTTTTTTTTTTTTTTTTTTTTGTAGCGACTGAGCTGGGTCCTCTTTCCTGACCGGAAGTAAAGCACCAACAAAGGAACAGGACATAAAAACCAGGCAGTATACCTTAACACATCTATTACCTTAATTCTACACCGTTACAATATAACACAGAGTCATATTTAAGATACAGGATACAGGGACACAGAGTTAGACTTTGATATCACAAAATACAGTTGTACTTAACACACGATATGATACATGTATACCAATGTATTTAGTTATATATATGGAGATACCCGTATTTCATTTAAAACCAAAACATATATTCACTTGAGAACAAGGGGAATAAACAAGATTAAGAGTCCGTGGGGGAAATACTACTATAAAGAAGACAGGGAGCGGATCGCGACTCTTGACACAGTCACCTAGTCGCGGCGGCACTTTACACAGGTTTTTGATCCTCCCGCGCACCCTGGTCTTCGTTCACAATTACTGAAAGTTCTTTTATTCTGGGGCATGTATAATTACTCTACTTTCTATGATTGGCGGTCCAAGTGCTTTTCTATTCTGCCGGGTATAGAGTTCTTTTAGGTTAATAACAATTGCCACTGGTTTTACATTAGTCGCACTCTGTCACTTCACTGTTCTTTTTCCCCTGGCTTATTCTCGGTATAAGGGGCGTCACTTATTTACCCATGTTTCCTGGGTTTGGTACACTCTGTCGTCGGGGCGTGAGGAGTGGGCCCTAGGGGGACTCTGCCTGCAATGGGCAACACACTACCCTCAGGGGAGTCACTGCCCGGGTCCTGGTCGTCGGTGAGATGCAGGGAGGCCCTCCTGTCTGGGGGCCTCAACCTGAGGGGAGGCCCTTACCTCGGGTCCTCGTTGGTGGGGTGCAGGGAGGGCCTCCTGTCTGGGGACCTCGACCTGAGAGGTGGCCCTCAGGACTGGGGCCAAACAGCTGGAGGAGGCAGGCCTGTCGTCTGCGGCTCCGCGGGGTGAGGGAGTCTGGGTCGCCCTCGCCTGTAGTCTGCTGGTCTCGCCTGGGGGTCCTGGGGGTGTGATCGTCTGCTGGGAGAAGCGCCGACAGGGTTGGACTGCGGCCTCGTCTCCGTCTGGTGTCTGTAAAGGACAGAGATTTCCCAGGCGTGGGAGGCAGGTCCGGTCTCGGGCCTTGCCACCACTCTGGCGACACCTCCGGGGCAACACTCCCGGGTGGTGACAAACAGTTCCCACAGGGGAACGAGATAGGAAAAGGGTCCACGGAGACCGTGTCCCTCCTATGTACAGGGAGGGAAGCACAGATTGTTTTGATTAATTTATTACACCCGAAGGTGGCAGACATAAAGTACAATTAGTTAACAATGATAGTACATGGGACTCGTGCCACGTAGGACACGCTATGTACTGTAGTCATCATGGAATCAAAATCCACCAAAGTGAGGATGACACATAAGAATAACATCTAGCAAGTCATTATCTGTTAACAGCAGTTTACAAGTGTCAATCAATGTGAGTCTTTGTGGTAAGAAGTTAACAACATGTGGACAGTGCAGGCAATAATGGTCCAGGGTGTTGGCATTGGGTGCGTCACACAGCCTACAGGAGGTGAAGTGAGATGCGTCTTCCTGCCCTGCCACCTGCCAAACTGGTCGCCAGCCCAGTCGGAGACGTGCACATACCACATTACAGCGGCGAACCATAAGACCACTGCGACGATACCTGTGTGGATGAGTGAGAAAGTGATCATAATGCTGTATTGATACACTCGTGGCCCTCTCAGCATTGCTACGATGGCGGGTGGGGGAGCGGGCAGCCTGCTGTACCATCTTCTTGCAGCACAGAAGGGATGCAGTGGAAGTAGCAGCATCTGGCAGATGTAGATCGCAAGCAGCCTCTCGCAAGTCGGTCAGCAGTGTCATTGGCCAGGAGATGGATGTGAGAGGGAATCCATAAAAAGTGCACCATTAGTGAGCTGGCATCAGCCATGGCTAGTAGCCGAAGGATTTGTGTGACTAGACGTTGATATGCTGGCTTGTGAGACGTGAGGGCCGGAGAGCTGGCTGTGAGTCACAAATGATCAAGCCGTTATTCCTGGTCTGTGTAAGCAAAGTGACAGCATCCAGAAGTCCATGTAGTTCACAATATGTAGAACTTGATGAATTTGGGAGGCGGCGACCCGACCAGCCCTCTTGCGGGGGCTCTAAGCTGGGGGAGAAAACAGCACATCCTGCCCTGCCATCTCTCTGCAGGGAGCCGTCAGTATAGAGATGGTGGGCCAAACTGAGGGATGATGATAGGCTGGCTATGGTTTCCAGTGCACGTTGTTGTTGAAGCTGAGGCAGATCAGTCTTAGAGGCTGGGGTGTAGGAGACTGCTGGCACAGGAATCCTCCAGGGTGCAAGGCCAGTGTCCACGTCCTCTTCTACGATGTCAACATTAAGACTCTGAATATTGGAACTTATAGTACTGACCAGATTGCGTCCACCTTGGCGTAGCAGAGGTCGAGGCGCCGCTGGATCCAGGGAAGTCCTAATAGTGTGAGAGTAGTGGGGAGAAAGATGAGGAGAGTACAGACATTTAATGCTAAAATAGGTGACATTGGAATATATTCTATCAACGAGTGGTGGGAGATTGAGCTCGTGCTGCATATTGACAATTCTGGTGGAGTCAGGGCAGCCCAGGATGAGTCTCATTGCTTGATTCTGGAAGATTTCAAGAGGTCTTAAAGCTGTTCTGGAGAGCTGACATAATGCTGGGGAAAGATAATCTACCACCGAGCGGGAGGAATGCAATGTATATGGTCCTGGCGACTGGGATAGATACTCCAGTAGAATAATTGGTCAGCCACTTTAAAGGAGTCAGGCGCCGCTGCAGTCGGACCAACAGATCTTGAACAACGGGATGCACCCGCTGTCGTGCTGGGATGGAAGGTGTAATCCGCACTGGTGCTCCCAAATAGAGATACTGCGTGCAGAGAGAGGTATGACATCATTCCCCATAGTGAATTCTGGCAGATTCCATGCAGGACGGGAGGAGAAGATTCTACTCTTATCCGAGGAGATGATGAGGCCACACGAGGAAGCTGAAACATGAAAGGAGGAAGAAAGCGTTGCAAATGGTCCGGAGAACGTGAGTGAATACATATATCATCTGCGTAGCAAGTGATAGTGGTGTCACCGACAGCTGGCAGTAAGGACAGAAGGCGATGAATGAGAATATTGAATAAAAAGGGACTAAGGACACCACCTTGTGGAGTACCAAGTTCAAAGTCTCGGGCAGTGCTCAATGCTCCTTTAAACAAAACTCGAGAAGTTCTGTTTCGTAGGTAGCCACGTATCCATTTAAGAAGGTTTCCTTTATGCCAAAGTCAACAAGCTGATCAAGAATGATGTCTCTATTGGCTACGTCGAACGCACTCTTCAAGTCAATGAAGGCCACAACACTATCTGAGGAGAGACGAGTGTAGAGCTCCATGAGGCAGTGGTGTGTCCCTCGTTGGGGCAGGAAGCCGAAAAGTCTGGACGAAAGTTTGTCACGCAGCCGGAACATGAGGCGTGAGAGAAGAATGCGTTCAAACACCTTACAGAAACAGGAAGTGAGGGAGATGGGCCGGAATTTGTAGGTGCCAGGCTTGGGGATGGGCACAATCGTACTTTGGGTCCAGGCTTGTGGCACGTAACCCAGACTAAAACAGAGGTTGTAGAGACGGAGGAGAGGGTTGCCAGGCACTGTTACGAGTACACGAAGGACTGCATGGGTGATGCCATCATCACCAGGAGCTGAATTTCTGCCCTAGCGAGGGCACGGTGCAGCTCGCTCTCAGATATGGCTACATCATCATCATCATCAACACTCAGTAAGGCGGCAGCGAGACGAAGTGCACGATAGTTTTCCTGGGTGGAGAGAGCATCTCGTATATGAACTGGAAGGGGTGGCGGTTCGTGACTGTGCTGACCACTCATTGATGAGGTCCTGTGCGTACTGAACAGGGTTGTGGTGGAGGACACTTGGAGGCTTCTTTCTTACAACCTTATTGATGAGGTGCCACATGGTACTCACGCTTGTTTGATGATTAATACCATCAGTGAATCTGTGCCAGGAATCAGATTGAACACAGAGCTGGAGAGCAACAAGATCATCTCTTGATAGTTGATACTGGTGAAGAGTCTCAGGATTTGGTTGCCTCATAAAGGCACGGCCAGCCTCCATTGCCTGTCTCTCTGCTTGAACGATTCTACTATCCAGTGTAAAGCTATGGGCACCAACACGATGCCTGATGTGTGGCTTGCTGACATATCGGGTATAGAAGGCATGTGTGGCTTTGACAAGTGAGGAGTATAACTGTTCAGGACAGTGGAAGTTAAATGTGGGAAGAAAGTTAGTCATGTATGAGATGTATGTGGGACGGTACTTGGGAGGGATTGCAATGCGAGTGGTGTGTACTGGCGAGGGAGCAGAGGGAAGGGAATAATGAATGCTGAGACCAATGTGATCTGAGAAGAGTGTCGGAACAGATGCACACTTTACTTGGGAGGGTACAAGTCCACACGTAAGTACATGATCCAGAGTACCACCTCGAGCATGTGTAGCACCAGCAGTATCCCAGCGTGTAAGCTGATTTCGGCGAATGTACTTTAAAAGTCGATTCCCATTACAATTCACAGTGCCAGAAGGATCTCCCAAAGCAGGATGACGGGCATTGAAATCCCCCATGTAAACCATTCCACAAATGGTGGGAGCTGGAAGAGTGGCGGGATCTATCCTGTTCGGTGCAGCGTATACGTTGCAAAGCCGTATGGTGCCAGCACCAACAGTAATGTCAAAGAGCTGAAAGGTGGTATTCTCATTCACAGAAAATGGAAGGAGGCGATGCTGAATGGAGGAGTGAATGTAGGTTATGAGGCCATGTCTTACCTGATGGACATAAGACACGTAGCCACTGAGGGATGGGGCATCCACCCCGGGCAAAGCATTACCAACAAATGCCTCCTGGATGAGAACGATGTCCGGGTGGTGACTAAATACATAACCCTTGAGTGCAGTCAGTTTGGCCCTATTTGTTATACCACAGGCATTCCAAGAGACAACATGCAGCTTAGCTAGATTATTGAACAGGACCTTTAGGATGACGACGGCCGGACGAGGAGGCAGTGATGATGCGGGCATCAACACGTGATGCACCATGTTGTGGGGACTGTGTAGGGAGGGCAGTCAGGGTCTCAAGGCGAGAGGCAATGGTCTGGAGCTGCTCTGTAAGACTGGTAAGGGAATTAATGACAACTTTTTGAGTTTCAGCCAAGGAATTTAAGGTAGCTTCAAAGGCAACCTGTTTGCTTACCAAACTACCTAGGTGCTCATCGATTGTATCGAAGCGCGCTGTGAGTGAAGCAACACGAGTCCTGAGAGCGGGCGACAGCGTCCTGGAGTTCATTTACTTGATGTGAGCTTGAGGTGGAAGTTGAAACATCAGGGATGGCACTTGGGGTGGAGGTGGTGGTGGCGGCAAGTTCGATGCGTGAGCAGCCACCTGTGTGGCGGGCGATATGGTGGTAGCCCGGCGGCGTGGGCAGCCAGGATGCCAAACATTAACCCCAGGTTGGTGACATCGGGGACATTTCCAGAGCGAGGTGTCGGGAGTGGAGGGCGGTGGCTGCATCAAGGCTGAGGGAGAGGCAGGAGCAGGCGGTGGGTGAGTGCGGTGGGGGCAAGACCGTGAGTCATGTGACTCGGAGCAAAATGCACAGCGCTCAGGTGCTGAACAGTACCGAGAAATGTGACCAAAGTTCCAGCATCTATAACACCACGGCTGCTCATCCCTCATCCTGCGAAACTCACAGGAAGGCAGGCAAGGGAGGAAGCTGAAGGCAATACTCGGTGGCGGTGGCTGAGGGAGGCTCCAGGTGATCACAAGGCGGTTAATAGGGGTGCCGTTCTGGTAGAAGCGACGGGCAGTGTGGATGCCAGGCAGCTCCTTGGCCAGTGTTGGATCAGTGCAGACAGGGTAACGGGTAAGGAGAAATGTAGGAAATTTGCGAGGCCGTTCTGGTGAGTCTTGAATTTCGAGGGAAAGAGACAGAAAATCTCCACGCATTACACTGTCAACAATGTCTGAGCGACGGCGGGAGATATAAACAGCAGGAGGAAATCGCTGCCATTTTAACCTCAGCCAGGTCTCGATCGAGATGAAAGTGGCGGTTGACCTCAGATAACCAGCGAAGCTTGGTGTCCACAGATGTGTTGTCCTTGAACAGCAGCTTAATGTAGTCAGCCCTAGGAGCAAACGCTGGAGAAGGAGGGGCGCTTAATGACATAGCCTCAAGTCGGGGAACTACGGGCTGCACAGGGTGGGAAACGTAGCCTTCATTATCATGTGCACGTTGCAGGGCACCACTAGACTCCCTCCGTCGGGTGGACTTAGCAGCCGGGGATGAAGGTTCACTGTTGCTGTCTGAGGTATAAACCATGGGACGCTTAGTGGTGCCAGGGTGTTGTGAGGCAGGTGTTGGTAACACTGACGAACCCTCAGCTCCCGTGACAGGCGCATCACGGTGCTCAGGAGTTGGTAACTGAGGCCAGTGTTGGTCAGCAATATCTGAAATATCATCATCACTGAGCGCCAGGTCAGCCTCAATATCTGCAATAGAGACAGGGCCTGAAGGCTCCATAACGCTCTCCTACAGAAGCAGGAATTGGGCACGGTGGGGTAGAGACGTCAAGAGTCGAGACGTTGCCATGACGACATAACAGGGCTACTGCGCATGCGCAGAAATCGGGAAAACTGACCAGAGGGGCTGGGTTAGGTGAGTCAAATTTCCCTTAATTATTACAGGCTAAGTCCAACACGAGGTAAACTCAAATAAAACGAGTGCAAAGACTGAACCTTCGTGTAGCTCCCTGCAACAGCTGTAAGGCAGTGGTAGCAGAAATCCACGTAAAACGCCAGAGATAATAGGAGAGCAGAACACAGGTTTGTTTACACAGGCCCTCTGGTGGCGACTCTCTCTCCCGGGTTTGCTACAGCTGTGGCTACAGGTCTTCTCACCCTGTGACCCACTTCTAGCTGTATTCTAGGGCCTCCTGCCCTTAGAGTGGCTAAGGCCCCCTCGCCCTGGTGCACTCTTCTGGCCGTAGCCTTGGGCCTCCTACCCTGGGAGTGGCTAAGGGCACTGACGCCCTGGTGCACATGTTAGGCCGTAGCCTAGGGCCTTCTGCCCTTGAAGTGGCTAAGGGCATTGACGCCCTGGTGCACACATTAGGCCGAAGCCTAGGGCCTCCTGCCCTTGAAGTGGCTAAGGGCGCAAGCGCCCTGGTGCACACGTTAGGCCGTAGCCTAGGGCCTCCTGCCCTTGAGAGTGTAACTATGGCCGTCGCCAAGACGTTACTTGGGACTGAATCCTGTTCAGTCCCACCCCAATTCTGGCGATGGTTGTCCCGCCTGCGAGGTCGTTAGCGTTCTTTGGTCACCTGGTTTCGGGGCAGTTGCGGGGAAAAGGGGCTCAGGTCAGTAGTGGCCCGGTGACCCTCTTGACCTGGGTCACTAGCCCCCCCATTGTGTCCTCCTGAGGTGGTGGTGTGGTGGTGGCCCGGTGGTGGGGTGGGGGTGGCGGGGGGGGGTGGTCCGGCAGCGGGCATTTTAAATACACTACACACACGTAGTATGATTGCAATACAACGTAGGACACAGTATATCACTGTACAATGCACGCGCATGATACAAGCGCGATATAACACTAGGCACTGTATATCACAATATAACACTCTTATGTCATACAAACACAATATAACACCAAACACTAGATTGGAACATAGAGTCAGGTCGGGTATGTATTGCACAGGGAGGGAACAAGTCGCTTGACAACCCAGGGTGGTTTGCTACACTGAGGTGTACTACAACAGTACAGTATGTTACGGGGACGGGTATGGGTCTCCGAGTGGCAATCCCACTGTACTGAGCCACTGTATATCACCACTCGTAAGGCCTAGAGAGCGTGATGCACACATGGGGGGCAGGGTGTATTGCACAGGGGAGTGAGGGTGTCACTTATGGGGCAACAGGGGAAACTTCTCACCAGGGGAGGAGAGGGGGGGAAGGGGCACACAAGGGCGTACAATAAGGGGGGGGGGAATCACAGTGGGGAGAGTCTGGCACAAATGAAAGTCACACACAGGGGTGCAGTGCTCTAGGTCAGGGGGAGGGGTGTATACACAGGGTCTATAGCACTGTAACTCACGGTGTAGCTGGTCGTCAGTGGGCACGAGGGGCCCGCCTAGGACCACTACACAGGCAGCCGTAGGTGGCGGCCAGGTGTGGGAGGAGGGCTTTCTGGGGTGTGTTCCTGGTGCGAGTCTCGGGTGGCGTAGGCTGGGGTCCGGGGTTGAGTTGAGGGCAGAGTGATGGGTGGCCCTTTCCAGGTGGGGGCCCTGGGAGTGTGGTGGCCCTCTGGGCTAGGGCCGAACACGGTTAGGAGGCACTCAGCACGGTGCCTGCCCTTGGCGGAGGTGAGAGTCCTGGGGGCAAACCTCGGTTGGTCCAGGCCTAGGGTCTGGCACGGGGTGCTTGTCACCACCCTGGGGCTGTGGTCTCGCCTGGAGGAGGAGGCCGTTAAGGGTTGGCTGCAGCTGCCCACTCTGGGGGAGTCCGGCAGCTGCTGGGGGCATTGGGGGTTGCCCTGTGACGTGCCCACCATTGCCTGGGGGCTGCGGTCTTGCCTGGAGGTGGAGACCGTCAGGGGTAGGCTGCGGCCAATCGCTCTGGGGGAGTCCGTCAGCGGCTGCAGGCATCAGGGGCTGTACTGCAACGACAGGACACCTGGCCTTAGAGTGGTCTCCTCCCAGGTACTCTCTCGTGCGGATCGTGTGGGGGAGCAGTCTCCACCCTCTGTGAAGGAGGGGAGGTGGGAGGGGCATCTCACTCAGCCACAGGAGGGGCAGGCTGAGCAAGAGATGTTGCCCTCATAGGGAGCCTCCAGGGTTGCGGAGGGGGAACGACCAGTGGCCTGTTCCTCAGCCTGGTGGGCCTGACAGTCCATGCTGAAACTCTGTGTTGGGGCATAGGAAGGAAGTCTGGAGGATGCTCCTTCTGCCTGACAGGTCCGGAGGACATTGCCCAGGCTCCCTCCCAGGTTGGTGGTCAAGGGAGATCTGGTGGATACTCCCTTGGGCTGGCAGATCCGGGGGACACTGCCGGGGGACCACTCGTCCTGGGGACGACCAGAGGAAAAGTCCCGTTGGGCCTTCTGGCTTCTGCAGCAGGTCCGATGGACTCTACTGCCCTCCTGCCATTGGGGGATAGTGCAGCTGGGGGATGACCGGTGGTCTCTGCCCCTGTGGCAGATCCGGTGGATACCACCATGGGGCCCGCCACCCTCCTGGGGAGCACAAGCGAAGGTCATCGGTCTGACGGTCTGACATGCTGGCTCCCAGAGGTGGGTAGCAGAAGGTGGAGATCTGATGAGTCCTCCTCCTACAGTGCTGGTGGATACTACTGTGCCGCTGCTCCCCTGGGGCGAAGTAGGCTGCGACTCGTCCTCTTTTGAAGGTAGGTCCAGTGGCCTCTGCATCCAAGGGCCTGCTTGGGACTTTTCTAGGGCAAGTCCCACCCTGATTCTGGTGAGTGCTCCCTCTGTCGGAGAGTAGCACACTCGATCTGAGTACTGCCTGGTGGTCCGGCAGCATGGAAGAGGGGCATTGGGTCATGGGGGATACATGTCCCTGTCACACGGAATGCAGATGTACCTCCCCATTGCCTCCTAGTGGGGTGGGGGCTACCTCCCTCTGTCCTCTTCCTGGGGTGGTGGTGTCAGGCTCGCTCTGCCGGGTGGGTATTTCTATTATTATTATTATTAACAGTGTGGCCGCTGCCCCAGCAAGTGATAGCCAACAGTGTGACAATGTCCCAGCAGGTGACAGCTCATAATACTGCGTCGTCCAATAGGCAATGGCCAAAGGTGTGAAGTCACCCAACAGGAGATGGTCAATTGCGTGACATCGCCCCAACAGGTGATGGTCAATAGTGTGGCGTTGTCCCAGAGGGAGATGGTCATTAGCGACATCGCCCAATGGGTGCTGGCAGCCGGCCAAGTTTGCGGCCGCTCAGTGGAGGGGGTGTTATCGTTGCATGGTTTATTGATAGACAGTAAATGTTTTGCAGTAGTTAAAACAAATTATTTGTGAAATGGCAACAACTGAGGGCATCACAACACCCCCAGCAGGCGACAACGGAGGGGTAAGCAGGACGTGCACGACGTCTGTGCAATATGGACTTATGTTCCATATAGCCGCGCGCCCTTATTCCCCGGAATGCACCTGGTGCGAATATCTCAGTCCGGGTGCATTCCCCTTCCACTGACCTAGACTTCGTCAGGATTGGGGTGGAGCTAGAAAAATAGCTCCAGGCAGCACCCCAGTGACGGCTGGTAGCTGCACATTAAAAGCAACGGCCTGTAGCTGTGCAACAGTGACAGCCGGTAGCTGCACCTTCAAGAGGCAGCTAGCAGCTGCTCATAGTGCTGCCCACCCCCCCTGCAGAACCCGTGAAGGCCAGTTGCCACATGCAGGGAGAGAACAGTACGCCCTCTCTCCTTCTGCAGTTGCCTCAAGGGGCATGACGCCCGTGACGGCCAGCAGCTGCACCAGTAGACAAGGGACCTGTAGCCGCCCTTTGCCTACACATCGCCCCTCATACGGGACTTCGGCGATGGCTGGTAGCCATGCCCGTAGGCAGGTGATGGCCAGTAGCTGCACTTCATCTGCGGTCCCATCAAGAAGCCGGGCCCTGGTGATGGCCGAGTGCTGCACCGATGGGAACAGGACACCCTATAGCCACCCTTCTCCCGTTGCCCAAGGGATCACGGTGATGGCCGGTAGCCATGCCAGGGAGGAGCGCCTTAAATGCCCCTTGCCCCCTGTGACTTCAGACCCCGGGAGTTGGGCCCAGGTGACAGCCGGTTGCCACACCAACGGGAAAGGGACAGTCTGTAGCTGCCCTCCTCCCATTGCCCAAGGGACCTCAGCGATGGCCGGTAGCCACACCAGGGAGGGGCGCCTTAAAAGCCCCTCACCCCTTGCAACTTCACAACCTGAGGGAGACCCCTTTTCAAGCCACCCCACTGGTGGCAGAGCAAGTCCCACCCTTAACTCCCCAGACTGAGGCAGCCTCCAAGAGGAGAACCCTCCCATCAAGGACTGGTGGAGAGGACCCGTCTTGATCCCGGGGCTGCACTTCATCCAGCCGGTGCCAGAGGGAGACCAATGCCTGTTGGACTCCTGCCACCCGCAATGCTGCAACCCTACCCTGATGGCGAAGAAGCAGGAGTGAGACTGCAGTAGACAGGCTCTCCATGCCGCCCCTAGTACCCTGGGGCATGACCTCTCCAGTCCAGAGGAGGAGCAATGCCCTTCCTGCATTGAGCACCTGCCAGTGCGCCATCAGAGGACTATTGGGCCCAGTCCTGAGGGCTAAATCCCCATACCAAGCCCCTCCAGTGTGAGGCCCTTCACCATCCCTGACCACAGCCCATCTCGGAGGATGACGCCCCCGCGAGTAGTCCCGTGGCCCCTCGACGAGAGGACACCTGAGGGGGCGCAGCCAACACTGGGCCGCCACCTGTGAGCCACCAGCCCTCCTCCCCCTTATGGATGGCCCGCTCCCTTGCCCCACATCCTCATAGTGACTCTGACTTCTCTGCCCACGAGGTAAAAGTGAAAGTGACTATCCGAGTGTAGAATACAGTGACAGTGTCCAAGCACCCAAACTCTATTAAATGTGATAAGAGACATGACCAGTGTTACACCTCCCTATTTCATTTAGTGTAACACGGGACAGATATATAATAACTATAAAGAACAAGCAGCCCTAGAACAAAGTGTAGTCCCATCTCCCTGAAGTGCAATGTCTGTCCATCTGTTTGCAAGACTGTCGGTATCCTGCGTGATAGCTATAGCTTATATACACCTGTCAATTCCATTTCTTACCTTTGGACAGAGTCTTGTGAACTGTGTAGCTTCCTGTATCCAGAATCTGGTAATATATGTGTTAGGTTGTTGCCCTGTGTTTTTATGCCCTGTTCCTCTCACAGTGTGTCTAAGCTCCGGTCCAGAAAGGGAACCTAGCTATACCTTAGGTGTTATTAGGACGGGAAGCTGACCTAAAAACACCTAGCATAACAATGTGCATGGATTAAGATGTTTACACAGATCTTTGAACATTAACTGTTTAAATTTACTGCTGATTAACGTGTTTGGCCCAGTGGTAAACACGTGGCGAGAGGAGTCATCAGAGACGAGATAAAGAGGACCAGACTTTGAACGTGTTTGTCATCACTCATGACAAGGAGATTGATGTTGGAGAGTTAACACAGAGTCCGTGAGCTGATGCGGCTGGGAATGTAGTTACTGTTATGCAGCGTATTCTGAGTCCCGACTTCTCGGGTTCAGGTATGGTGCGGTTCTGGGTTCTTCGTTCCCGACCAGGTCAGTACAGGCAAGGAAGGAAAACACAAACACCACTGGTCAAAAGGCATACTTACATATTATCAAAAGACAAACACACACAAGTTCTATGAGCAAACTTAAGGAACTTACAATGACTTGAAATAGGTTTTACAACAATCACTTTCCACCTAGTTCAGCAAGTCTGACCAGTATACAGAGTTACACCTCCCCAATATAGAGTGATGTCCTCACAGTGTCACAGACAATATTCCACAAATATGTCAGGTACATTATGTTCAGCACACACGGACAATATAGTACAGTATACCCGATACGACGTGCGCGTGACATGGACGATAATATATATTCAAGCCTTTAAGTCTAGGTGGTCGCGTGACAGGCAAATTCCTGGCTAGTACAATACATCCACGTGACACAGACGATATCCTAGCTAACTTTATGTATGCATTACATAGAATGAGAATATATGATGTCCTGCACTGGTCAGGGGGGGAGGGGAAGTTTGAGTGAATCTAGGGTGGGTCTGTTCACAGGGGAGGGGACAGGGATTGGAGGCTTTGGGGGGGAGAGAACACTAGGGGGTTATACTGAAGTATAGTGTCCTGTGGGGGGGTAACACTGGGGGAGGTTTTCATGTCTGAGGCCGACCCGTGGGTGGGCACCACACACTCCGCCTGTACGGTTATGAGTACAATCGTATACAAAAGGGGAACAACATTAGGTCCACCAGGGGGATAAGTAGGGGCTAGTTCACTGGGGTAGAGTGTACGAACACTGAGGAACACAACAACACAGGGGGGCATGGGGGTAGGGTTCACTAGCACTGGGGGGGGTACACACAATCTTTGAGTTTCGTACTCTAAGTCCTGGCGGAGCGGAGGGCATGGGCCACGGGCAGCGAGAGGGCCTACACCGGGAACCTCAGGTGGCAGCTGGGCGTGGGGGGGGGTGGCCGTTCGGGGTATAGCACAGGGGTAGGTTGTCAGTGTGGTTGCCACTAGTCCTGGAAGAGTTGGTGGGTGGCATGGTGGGCTGCTCCCTAGCCACGACAGCCCAGCAGGAGGCAGGGCTCTCCAGGCTAGGGCCAAAGAGGGCCAGGAGGCATGTTGCTCAGCGCTGGCCATTAGTCGTTGTTGGGGTCCTGGGGGCAGACCTGGGACTCCCCAGGCCTTGGGTTGGCCGGGGGGAAAGCGGTGCTCTGGCTGAGCTGCTATCACGTCCAGCAGGGGCGGCCATCACGGAGGAACTGCGGCCACCTGCACTGGGGGAGGTCCGGCTGCTGCAGCAGGTGTCCGGGGAGGCCCGCTGACTCTGGGAACTGTGGTCTTGTCTTAGGGAGGAGGCCGTCAGGACTGGACTGAGGCCTCTCGTACTGGCAGGGTCCATCAGCACCTGGGGAGGGCAGGGCTGCAAGGACTGGACACCTGGCCTCGGGGATGTCTCGCCCAGTCTGGTCTCTGGTGGGGTTCCTGTAGGGGAGCAGATCCCACCCTCTCGAGGAGAGAGGTGGGGAGAGGGGTGCCTCGCTCTGCCGCAAGAGGGGTGGGCAGAGCAAGAGGTGTTTCCCTCTGCAGGAGCTTGGGGACTATCGGAGGGAGAGCGGCAGAGGGCCAACCCCCCTACTTAGCGGGCCTGTGAGGCCCAGCCGAAACTCCGGCCCGGGGTGTGTGGGGGAGGTCCGGGGGATGTTCCCTCTGTCAGGCAGCCCTGTTGGGTATTGCCTGTGCTCCTACGGGAGACAGGAATGTGAGAGAAGTCAGGGAAGACTCCTCTGACACTGCCGGCCTTGGCAGCTGGGAGTAGGCACCTGACGGGCTCTCCCGGCAAAAACCACAGCTCCGGCAGAGTCTGCACTCCTGCCGTAGGGCCTGGGACTCCTGCCCCAGTGACGTCGGGAGGAAAAGGTTGGGCGAACTCTCTCGACCTAAGCCACAGCTCCGGTGGAGCGTGTCCTCCTTCTGTCGGGGTTGGGATTCCTGTCCCAGTGACGTATGGGAGGAAGAGGTTGGGCGAACTCTCTCGGATTAAGCCACAGCTCCAGCGGAGCATGTCCTCCTTCCATCGGGGTAGGGGCAGCACTGGCATTCTGTCCCACGTGGTACCCCTGGCAGAGTGTACCCCAGGGCCCGCCTTCCTCCTTGGGAACACCGGCAAAGGTCGTCAGGTGGACGTTCCGACGTGCTGGTTCCCGAAGGTGGTTGGCAGAGGATGGATGACTGGGGGTCTCTCCACCCACAGTATACCTGACGGGTTCTACTGTGCCACTGCTCCCCTGGGGGATAGCAACTCTTGAGGCTCCTCCTGAGTCGTCTGTTAAATAGGAGGCCAATCCAGGGGACTCGGCGTCCGAGGGTTTGCTTCGGATCTTGCCACTGCAAGTCCCACCCCAATTCTGGCAAGTGTTCCCTCTGCTGGAAAGTCGTGTACTTTTCCTGTACACTGCCGGGTGGTCTGGCTGCGCGGAAGAGGGGCGTCGGGTCACGGGAGAGATATGTCGCTCTTGCCTGGACGGTGTGTCAGGTAAGCCAGCCTCTCTGCCATCTCCTTGTGGGTTGGGTATCACCCCCTCATACTCTCCTCCTGGGGTGGTGGTATCGGGTTCACCCCGCCGCACGGATATTTCAGTTACAATAATGTCAGTAGCCACATACTATACCCATGAAGTCACAGGCCTCACCACTTAAGTTGCATCATCACATATGTGGTAACATTTAAGTGTTTATGGTCTAATGCTGTTGTGACATGCGTATGCGTGTATGTATGTTTATATACCAGTGCTTATGATGGATATGGCTGACCAGTGTGCTTATAATGATAAATATATGATGTTCACGCTGCATGTTAAACACTAGGTGGCACAGATGCACTGTGGAGTCTCTCTGTTGTCGCAAGGTTGACAAATATAGAAACAACTGGCGGGTTCTGTTATTATTTACATCCATCCTCATCCTTCATCTCCTCACGACCCCATCCTTACCCCTGGTCTCCGTACAACCCCATCCTCGTCCCTTATCTTCACACAACCCGATCCTCAACCCTAACTTCCCTGAAACCCCATCCTCAATCCTATCATCCTTCCTTAGCCTACTCCCTTATTCCATTCTCATCCTTCACCTCCTCACAGTTCCATCTCCCCACAACCCCATCTCATCCCAAATCAACCATAACCCATCCTCATCCTCTACATCCCCGACCTCCAATACCCCCATCCTCACTCCCCAGGATCCTATCCTCACCCCTCACCACCCCATCCTCATCCTAAACCTCCTATTATCATTATGATCATCATCATCATCATCATCATCCCCAACCTCCCACGACACCCCACTTTCTCTGATTTCCCGCCCTCACAGCTCGAATAAAGAACAAATTTAAATGGTTCTTCCTCTCGTCATCTTAAATTTGCTGGTAGGGTTCAAGCTGAGGAAGGCGAGGGAGGAGGAGGCAGAGGTGATGAGGACGGAGAGGAAGAGGAGGCAGATTCTGAGGGCGGAGGCGGAGAAGAGGAGAAAGGAGGAGGAGGAGGCGTGGGTGAGTCGATTTGAGGCCATGAGGAAGGAGGTGGAAGCGGCGGGCCTGGAGGTAGCGGGTGGCTCGGAGACGTTGGTAGAGGGGTTGGAGGAGGAGAAGGAGACCGAGATGCAAAATGGCCTCCTACAAAACCTCTTCGCGTGGCTGAAACTGAAACCCGGCAAAACGGACAAGATAGAGTGAAGGTGCAGATCGAATGAAGAGAGAGAAAAAAGAAAGGAGAGTACTGGTACTGGTAAGAAAAGAACACGAAAAAAGGAAATACGGGAGACGTTCAAGTGCTGCATTACTTCTTACTTCTTTTTGTAATAATTTTTCTCTATTCTTATTCTCTTTATATATATATATATATATATATATATATATATATATATATATATATATATATATATATATATATATATATATATATATATATATATATATATAATGAAATTCTACTTATACCCCAACCTTCACCTCACTCGTCGTTCTTCAGTACATTAAACTGATGACTACCGTGATGCCTCCATGGAGTTACTGTTCATTATAAAAACTGCTATGCATGTAGCCGATGTTGTGTTCTAGAGCTGTCATTCGCGTACCAAATTTTACCCTAGACAAACCATGAAACTTTAGACTTTTTCTCCGCAGTTTGGAGTGAAAGGACTCTTTACATTTTGAGTTCTGCCTCTCAAGCATCTCTCAAGAGGATCATTCTTTCTCAGGTCAAAGTCGATACTCAAGAAGTGTTTCCTTTATTTATCTGTATGCTTCTATAAATGCACTTTCATGCTCTTGTGTTTGGGTGTTTCTCCTAAGGCAGTGAGTTTTGTGTAGAAACATCAGCATTCCTAACCTAAACTTGCAGGGGGAGAATTATTCTCATACCTGGTATTCTCATCTGTGCTGGTGAGATGTGTTATGCCAGGTGTTTTCAGGTCGACTTCTCGCCCTATAGGCACTAGCTACTGAGCGGGGCCCTCTTTCGAGACCGGAACTAGAACACACAACAAGAGGAACAGGGCATAAAAACTCGGCAGACCAACCTTAAACATACTGTATATTGCCTTAATCTCGATTTCCTTACAATATACAGCAAGTATATACATCATAGATATTATGGACAATGTCATGCTTTTGGTACATGAAATGCATGGCATACAAAACAGTGTCCCCGAAAATAAGGAGAGAGAGGAACAGCATAGTGTCCCCGAAAACGAGATGAGCGACAACCAACATAGTGTCCCCGGAAACGCACCGACACCCCCACCCGGACCCCACGGAATAGCCGCAACTACATTAGGGGATGCCATGCAACAACGGTATAAGGCAGCCCGGGCCGTGCGCCCTTATAACACCCAACCATCGCATCGTTGCCCTAGCAGGAGGAGGACACTACCTTCGGGGAATGGAATTGCCGGATCAGCTAGGGGTAGAGCTGCCAAATCAGCTCCAGACAGCACCCCTCAGCAGACGGCCTACTGCCGCTCCCGCCTTCGCCAGACGGCCGATTGCCACTCCGAAGGTGTTCTCCCCGAGTCGCCCTATTGCCGCTCCTCCCTCCGGCAGAAGGAGAAGGCCGATTGCCGCTCCCGCCTTCGTCAGATGGCCGATTGCCACTCCGAAGGTGTTGCCCTAGAGTCGTCCTATTGCCGCTCCTCCCTCCAGCAGAAGGAGACAGCCTACTGCCGCTCCCGCCTTCGTCAGGCGGCCGATTGCCGCTCTGAAGACGTTGCCCTTGAGTCGGCTTATTGCCGCTCCTCCCTCCGGCAGAAGGAGACGGCCTACTGCCGCTCCTACCTTCGTCAGACGGCCGATTGCCGCTCCGAAGGTGTTGCTCCCAAGTCGGCCTATTGCCGCTCCTCCCTCCGGCAGAAGGAGATGGCCTACTGCCGCTCCCGCCTTCGCCAGACGGCTGATTGCCGCTCCGAAGGTGTTGCCTCAGAGACAGCCTACTGCCACTCCTCCCTCCATCAGAAGGAGACGGCCTACTGCCGCTCCCGCCTTCGTCAGACGGCCGATTGCCACTCTGAAGGCGTCCAGAGGCGCGCTGACTCCCCCACTCAGGCCACGGCCAATTGCCGGGCCTTGGCACCTTATAGTTGTGCCCCTGGGCAGCCACGGCCAATTGCTGGGCCCCACGGCCAAAGGGAGGCATTACCAGTCATTGCCCCTGCGTGAGGCAGACGCCCGGATCCCCAGCACCAGAGAAACCCAGCGAGGCCTCATGGCTTCCCCTGGCCTCCGCTCTCTACGCCTGACCCTAGAGAAGATCCACCTGACGGACCCTAGTTCAGGTCGGTGCCGTAGCCCCTCCCTGATGGCGCCCCTCGACTCTGGGGACTGCAGTCCTCAGTCACTCCAGGCCCTCCCCAGGACACCCGGGCAAGACCTCTCCACGCCCACGAAGCGGCATAAGACCTCCACCTCCAGCCAAAACCTGAGCCAGAGATTCCTGGACCTGTTTGGCCCCAGTCCTGAGGGCCACAACCCTGAACCTAGCCCGGAGACTGCGGGCTCCTTTGCCACCTGCAGCCCTGGACGAGAGAGGACGCCCCTACGAGTCGTCCCGTGCCCTCTCGGCACGCCCTCCCCTGGCGGTGCCCCTACTCTGGCACAGTAGTTGCCGGCGTGTCTCCCCGCCGCCCCCCACTAAATGAGTAAATTATGTTAAGTGTGGCGTTGCCCCAGAACTAGTGGACTGACTTATGTTAAGTGTGACGTTGCCCTAGAAACAGGTACACAGTGATACAGTGACTTTTAAATATCGGGGCAAGTGAAATCACGGGTGAATGAGCAAGAACGAGCAGAGAGAGTAAGTGCTGAGGAATCCGACTCACTAGTGACGCCCTTGCAGAAAACCAGTAAGACTCTTCCCCCGAGGAATCCCCTATAGTGAAAATACAGCCATGTCCATTGTTACCAGCAAATAATAGAGAAAGTGTAAGTAATATTCTCCCATTTGTATTACCGTAAACTCAGTGCCCTCCATTCCCTCGCTTCCTAAAGAATCTCCTCCCAACAGCTAGCGTAAATGTAAACAAGAGATAGAATCAAATGTCAAAATCCCTTTGCTATTAGATGATACTAAGTTTGAATTAATAATACTTACCCTCTCCCAATATTACTATAACTCTGTTCTGACCCGTCACAAGTCCTTTCCCCCCCCCCCGTGTGAGTCTCTCTCCCCGCGCTCCTACGTGCGCCCGTGTTCCCTGTACACCTATGCACTAGAACTACTGTATTGGCATTAATATTAGTTAAGCCAGTATCCTGCGAGATACTAATATCCTAGTTAAGGTTTTATCTCTGTGTCATATATTGTGTTGTAATATCTGCTGCTTTTGTCCTGTGTCTGGCTGTGGTAATATACGTGTAAAGGTTATTGCCTGAAGTTTTTGTGTCCTGCCTCTCTTCATTGCACTAAGCTCCGGTCTCGAAAGAGGACCCCGCTACACGTTAGGTGCTTTAGGACCGAGGAGTCGGGCCTTTTCCACCTAGCATTACAGTACACAATATTTACAATGCACGATACATACAAGGACAATCGCAATCAGTCAATAATATTCACTAATAGTAGGCTACATAGGAATTATAGGCACAGTCCATATAGTCCTTCCTGTAGAGTCCTAGATTAGCACTGGTCACTGTGATTCAGTCTTTACTGTACCTTGATATAAATAAGCCACATAATACAGACACTGTCAGTCCTTGATCGGTAGGGAGTCACTATTATTGCACTAGTGGGTTTTCTTGGGCTGCTGAAACCTGGGGTTATCATAGGTGGCGCCCGGGCGTAGGGGGCTGGTCCTTGGGCATGTCCTCTCGTAGGGGACACGGGACTACTGCCGGAGGTGAGGTCGCCCGGGTGTGGTCACATTCCGGGGTGCAGGGAGGCCCTTCCTTAGTGGGGCCCCGACCTGCCAGGTGGCCATCAGGACTGGGGCCAAACAGGGCTAGGAGCCTCGCCTGTCGTCGTCTGCTTCTGTTGAAGGGTTGGCAGTGGAATGGGCTTGGGAGGTCTCCCCCCAGGGTCCTGGGTGTGTCCCTGGTTGGCTGGGGGCTGCGGTCACCACTAGGCTGGACCGCCATCAGGAGTGGTCTGCGGGGTCCCTTCCGGGTGGTGTCCATCAGTACCGGGTGTCGTCCAGGGGCGACTCGTAGGGCGTGGACTCCCTCTCCAAGGATTGGAACCTGCCACCACTCCTCAAGGGCAGCTCCTTCTCCTGGGGACCACACCTGTGGGGAGAGTGAGAAAGGCGTCCCGTGCAACCTCTGGGGAGTAGGTGGGCTGCGCCAGGGACTTCCTTCGACAGGGAGGCCCTAGAGATTGCAGATGAAGGGCATACAGTGGCTGGCCCTTCCCCGACATGGACAGTGGCTGACGTCGTGGTTCCACAGCCCCTGAGGGGAGCAGCAGAAGTGGCGTACAGTGGATGCTTCTTCCCCGGTGTGGATAGTGGCCAATACCATAATGCTGCTCCTGGAGGAGGTATAGGCAGATGAAGGGCATACAGTGGCCACTCCTTCCCTGATGTGGACAGTGGCCAATATCACGGTTCTGCCTTTCCGTGGCTTGCCAGCCAACGTGACGTCCAACCTGTGTCGTACAGTGGCCGCCACTGTGGGGATGGTTCCTGGTGTGGCTACAGCAGAAGGGCGTACAGTGGCCGCTCCTTCCCTGGTATGGACAGTGACCGATACCGCGGTGCTGCAGGGGGCAACAGCAGAAGGTCGTACACTGGTCAATCCTTCCCCAGTATGGACAGTGGCCGATACTGCAGTGCTGTCTGGAACTGGCGGAAGACAAGTCCCACCCGATCCTGGCAAGTGCTGGCCTGGCTGAGCCGTAATTGATCGGGACTGCTTGGTTGTCTCTGGCCATGTTGAGGGGAAGAGGAGAATAGGGCTGTGGTGTACCTGGGGCCGTATTGCTCAGACTTGGTGCGCGCTCTTCCTGCCCCTCCGTGGTCTCCTGGGGTGGGGAAGTTGTGGCTCAATCCTATGTGGGGTGTCTCCACGGGGGTGTGTATTTCAAGAAGGTAAGAAGTAACAAGAATTAAAACTCTCAGTTCCTGCACACTAGCTCCTTTTATATGCACCTCACTGCTTCACCATACTAATCAGTCATTTTCAGAATCACATTTTCTGTTAGTCTTCCTGCACTTCTCATCTGCATTATTCCATACTTCCTCTTCAGAGGCCCACTCATTTTCTTTTTTAGTTCATGAAGTCTTGTTCACATCCTTCCTTTACAAGTAACGATTTCGGGATATGCCTTTGATTCGGCTCCGTTTTTATTTATTTATGAAATACCCACTGTGACGTGACACCACCAGGACATCGTGACACCCACCCCAGGAGGAGACCACAGAGGGGCTCTGAGGCCACGTGCAATACCCATGCAATATGGGCCTATGTCCCCTACTACCTTGTGCCCTTATTCCCCACAACGGACTCAGTAAGAACTACACAGTGCTGGTACATTACCCCCCAGTTGGACCAGCCCTCGCCAGATTCTGGGTGGGGCTGATACTTCCGTCCCAGACAGCGCCCAAGTGACGGCCACTATTCGCACTAGGATAGAGACGGCCACTAGGCACTCACTAGCTGCATACCCCCCCCCTCTGCAGAAACCAGTGATGGCCACTAGCCACACTTGGGGAGAGATGGCCACTGCCCACTCTACTTCTGCAGCTGCCTCAGGAAGCTGGACCTCAGTGATGGCCACAAGCTGCACCAGCAGGCAGGTGACGGCCACTAGCTGTACTGTGTATGCCATCCCTTCCCCTCCCAGGACCTCGGTGACGGCCATTAGCTGCACCCGTGAGCAGGTGATGGCCATTAGCAGCACTCAGCCCACAGTCCACTCGCAGAACAAGGCCCCAGTGACAGCTACTAGCCACGCCAGAGGACAGGCGATGGCCACTAGCCACATTGGAGGACAGGCGACGGCCACTAGCCACACCTGTGGACATGTGATGGCCACCAGCTGCACCTCGCCCTCAGTCCTGCCAGGAAGTCAGGCCCCGGGTCATGGCCATTAGCTGCACTGACAGGAGAGGGACGGCCATTAGCCGCCCTACCCCTGTTGCCCTTGGGACCTTGGCAACAGCAACCAGCCACATCAGGGAGAGACCAGACACCACCCGTCCCTCACCCCCTGTGACTTCCCCTCTGGAGGACATCCCTTGCTTACCCCACCCCTTCTGTGGCCGAGCAGGACGCCTCTCCTGTTCTTCACACAGAGGCAGCCCCCAGGAGGAACTACCCTGTCTGAAGGAGGTCTGGCAAGGCCCCATCGTGACCCCGGGAGTGCGAGCAGTCCAAGCAGTGCCCAGGCGAGACCACCTGTTGTCAGACTCCCAAAGGAGAAGACGTCACAGACCACTCCTGACGGTGCCATGACCTGAGGGAGACCACAGTCCCTGTACTCCCTGAGGTGCCCCTAGGACCCCGGGGTGTCCCCAGCCCCAGAGGACGATGACCCTCTCTCCAGGGTGGGTGCAGTCAAATGTGCCTACACTCCCTATTTGGTCCCAGCCCTAGGGACCAAACACCCCACTGAGGCCCCACTAGAGAAGGGCCCCTCTCCATGCCATCCAGCAGCCCACTCAAGACAACGCAGACCCTGAGAGTAGTCCCATGCCCTCTAAGGGAAGGCACACCTGACGGGACCCCTCCCACACCTGGCAGACACCTGTAGGAGCCCAAGACTCCAGCAGCCCTGTAGGAATCCTCCTGTCCTGAGATTGACTTTGTACCCAGATAGTGTATTGTGCCTTAATTGTATCTACGTTGTATCTAATGGTGTGTGGTTTGAAAATAATACACATGTAAGGCTGACTGACTAGAGTTTTTATACCTGTTCCTAGAATACACCACGTATTCTAGTTTCGGTCTCAAAAGAGAACCCCGGCTCAGTAGCTAGTGTTCTTAAGGCAAGGAGTCGACCTAAAAACTAAAATGCACCAGGACATCAAAACAGACTGCAATGATCCACCAGAAGGAGCCCACTGAGGAGTGTACACGGCGCGAATGAGCTCCGGGTGGAAACGGCCTAAGTCCACCCAGGCCGCGCGTCCCTATGACACGGAACTCACCAGCCGCCACCATAGCAGGAATACAAGACGACCTGCCAGGTGAGCTGCCCACAGATCAGACCAGGGTGGAACTGTTTCTCCAGTTCCTAACAACACCCCTGAGATGGCCAATAGCTGCTCACCCTCCTACAGGAGACGGCCTGAATCCGCTCTGGAGGAAACTAGGAGACTGCCTGAAGCTGCTCAGAAGGTGCCCTACAATGAGACGGCCTGCAGCAGCTCACCCTCCTACAGGAGACGGCCTGAAGCCGCTCCCGCCTTTGTCAGGAGATGGCCTGAAGCCGCTTGGAAGGTGCCCCTTGGAGAGACGGCCTGTAGCCACTCACCCTCCTACAGGAGATGGCCTGAAGCCGCTCCCGCCTTCGTCAGGAGACGGCCGGTAGCCGCTCCCGCCTTCGTCAGGAGACGGCCGGTAGCCACTCCCGCCATCGTCAGGAGACAGCAGGAAGCTGCTCTGAAGATGCCCCCGGAGAGTCAGCCTGTAGCCAATCTATCCTCCTGCAGGAGGCGGCTGGTAGCTGCTCCGAAGGTGTCCTGAGACAGCCACGGCCAGTAGCCGGGCCCTACTGCCAGAGACCGCCTGAAGCCGCTCGTTTGTCAGGTGCTGAGCCCAGTCCACCTACCCACGGCTTGGAGGGAGCCCTCAGCCTGGAGGAGTATTGGAGAGGTCCTGTGACCACCTCCGGGCTCTTCTTCTTGCAGCCAGTGGAGACATCCCTGACGGACCCTGACGCCGCAGCTCACACCTGACAGCGTCCCTGACCTGCAGGGACTGCAGCCTCCTGACTGCCCCTCAGACTCCAAGGTGGGACCTCCCTGCACCCAGACACCAGAAATCCTCATCCTCCATCATGCGCATGACACAGAAGTTCAGGCGACTGTTTGACCCCAGCCCAGAGGGCCAGACTCCCACCCTGAGCCCAGAAGCCTCGGGCACCTATGCCCCCAGCAACCCCGGATGAGAGAGGACGCCCCTACATGCTGTCCCCTGCCCCTGGGACCTAGCCGCTCCTGGCGGATCCCAGCCCCGTCAGTGGGGAGGCTGAGACTCCGCCACTGCCCCTGCGCCTGACTGTGACACGTCCGACCTGACAGTGAGTGAAAGCGAACACACGCAGCATACAGACAGTGTAGGAGTGACAGAGTAAAGTGGGTTGGTGGTTAGAGCATAAAAGAAAGTGGTGGAAAAGATAGTGCAAAGATAGTGCAATAGTAAGACAGTAAAGTGGGCCGGTGGTTAGAGCATAAAAGAAAGTGGTGCAAGATAATGCAATAGTAAGATAGTGTACAAGGCCGCCGTATCACATGAAGATCATACATAGGCCCCTAGTTGAAGTTCCAGTACCGCCAGCTCCACCCGGGTACATAGTAAAGTAGTGTAATAGTGATCTACGGGCCAAGGTACAGTGAAAACTCTATACAACAGTGACGGCACGTCTCGGTTAGGTCACGCTTAGGCCCAGTGTAAAATATTAATGCTACCCTGAGCAATCAGACAACCACCACCACCGGTCTAGGAAATCTAAACTCCCCCACCAATATAAGTCTAGCTCAAGTGTTGTTCCCCCTAACCAATTTGGACCTGTACAGTATCCTGCGTGATACTATTATTCCATATCTGCAGCCCAAGAATTATAATTGTCCAGCTTATTTGTATTTGTGACATCTGCTCGTTCCTGTGTAAGATTTAGTAATACACATGTAAGGTGTTGCCTTGAGTTTTTGTGTCCTGCCTCTCTCTTATTTGTCTAAGCTCCAGTCTAGAAAGAGAACCCAACTATTCACTAGGTGCTCTAGGGACGGGAGGCTGACCCTAAAACACCTAGCAATACAAAAACACCTAGCATAACAATTTACTCCTTTTTTTTTTTTTTTGTATATATGGAGTTTATGCTGTGTGTGCCTGTTCAATTATTATTTTTTCTTATTATCTATAGTTATTTAATTATTCTTTTTCAAATACCCACCAAAGGAGGAGACCCCAGGGAGGGTGAGATAGTAACCCAGGAGGAGGCCACAGGGAGGCGCACAAGGGCCCCGAGCCAAACAGGCCCACGTCCCCTGCCACCATGTGCCCCTCTTCCCCTCAACAGAACCAGCAGGGAGTACATCTCCCCACTGTGCTACACTTCAGCTGGGATGACCCTCACCAGCATCGGGGTGGGACTCATGCTTGCACAGTCCCCAGTAGGCCCTCAGTAACGTCCACCGGACTTACCAGCGAATGAACATCCACTGGACTTCACTCACCTACAGATCCCACAGGGAGCAGAACAGTGGCAATGTCCACCGGACTTGCTGTATGGGGAACATCCACTAGATTTCTCTTATCTGCCACCCACCACCGGGAGCAGGGATGCGGTAACATCCACTGGACTTACTACAGAAGAAACGTCCACTGGACTTCCCTCACCTGTCGTCCCAGAGAAATGAGGGAGAGCTGCGGCAATGTCCACCGGACTTGCCATAGAGGAAACATCCACTGAATGTCTCTCGTCTGCATCCTTCCACCAGGAGCAGGACCATGGTAATGTCCACCAGGCTTGCCGCAGGAGGAACGTCCACCAGACGTCCCCCACCTGCCATCCCCGAGACGAGTGGAGCCGTGGTAAAGTCCACCGGACTTGCCAGGCAGAAGGAACATCCACTGGACTTCCCTCATCCACTACCGCGGAGTGGAGCCACAGTAACGTCCACCAAACTTGCCAGGCAGAGGGAGTGTCCACCTGACTTTCCCCACCTGCCATCCCCAGAATGAGTGGAACCACAGTAACGTCCACCGGACTTGCCAGGCAGAAGGAACGTCCACCGGACTTCCCTCGTCCACTTTCCCGGAGGCTCCCATCGAGGACAGCACCCCTTGCTCGCCTCACCCCTCCAGAGGCCGAGTGGGATGCCCATATCATTCCCCCCATACCCCTAGGGGTAGAGGCTGCTCCCAAGCAGAGTCCTTGGTGGAGAGTATCTGAAGCAGCCCCATCGTGAGCCTGGGAGTCTGCGCACTACAGCCAGCACCTCGACATCACCATCTGCATGAGAGCGGCTGCAGGCAGATCCTGATGGCCTCCCCACACTGGTGAGACTGCGGCCCCCAGCCAACGAGGGATGCCCCAAGAACTCCAGGCCAGGACCAGCCCGAATCCCACAGCGAGACTCCTTCTTCTTTTAAGGGCAGGAGCAGATCCCAGAGCCTGCTTGCCCTGTTATGCCCAAGTACTGACCACCACACTCCCCATGGCCCCACCAAAAGGGGGCCGCCCATGACATCGTCTCACAGCCCACATCGGACGATCCACCACGCAGCGAGGGACCTGTGCCTCTTACGAGAGTGCACACCAGACGGGCCACCTCCCACACCTGGCCGTCACCTACACCTGCTTGACCTCTCCTACTCTGCTCCTATCTGAAATGCCCACTCTGACGTAACACCACAAGAGGGATGTCACAACACCCACCCCAGGGGGAGACCACGGAGAGGTGCATAGGGTGCGTGTAAGGCCTAGGCAGGATGGGCCTATGTCCCCTATTACCTTGCACCCCTCTTCCCCTCAATGGACCTGACGAGAGATACACAGTGCTGGAGCACTACTCTCCAGCCAGAGCAGCCCTGGCCAGGTTCAGGGTTGGGCTTACAATACAGTCCCAAACAGCACCCAAGTGACGGCCACTAGCTGCACTAGGCAAGAGACGGCCACAAACCTCTCTACAGCTGCATCTTCTCCGCAGAGCCCAGTGATGGCCACTAGCTGCACTGAGGAAGGGACGGTCACTGCTTGCCCTTCGTCTGCAGTCACTCCTGGGAGTAGGACTTCGGTGACGGCCACTAGCCACACTGGCAGGCAGGTGACGGCCACTAGCCACACCTCACCTGCAGTCCTTACAGGGGACAGGACCTCGGTGTTGGCCACTAGCCGCACCGACAGGCAGGTGATGGCCACTGGCTGCACCTTGACCGCAATCCTCACAGGGGACAAGACCTCGATGACAGCCACTAGCCGCACCAGCAGGCAAGTGATGGCCACCAGCCACACTCCACCTACAAGGGCCCTGGTGATGGCCACTAGCCGCACCAACAAGCAGGAAATGGCCACCAGCTGCTCTGTACCTGCCGCCCTAGGAACCTCGGCAACGGCCACCAGCCGCACCAGGAGGGCACAGTCACTGCCTGCCCCTCACCCCCTGTGTCTTTCCCCACGGAGGACGTCCCTTGCTTGGCACACCCCTCCATAGGCCGAACGGGATACTCCTCACTCTATCCTCACAGAGGCAGCCCCCGGGAGGAGCTGCACGTGGAGGAGGTCTGGCGAGGCCCCATCGTGATCCCGGGGATCCGTTCACTCGTTCATTGCAGTCCCTGAACTTGCATGTGGTTCCAGGACAATTCGCCAACAAGTCAATTCGCCGTCACAACAGGACTTGTCGCCGTCAGGACAATTCCCCGTCATTTATTTACATACCAGTTTATTTAGCAAGTATACTAGTTTTTTAGTTGTATGAGTTAAAATAGCGATGGTGGTTTATTGTTTTATAAATGTAAAATACTGTATGACATCAAATAGTCGGTATAAAATCACTCTCCTTCAGTCACAAAACCGAACTTTGACGAGAGTAATATCCATTTTTCAATGTTCAAACGAAGCTTTCAGAAAATAACATCCCCTACCCAGGAACAAAAATCGTGTTATACAGTGTAATTCCCCATGAAAGTTAGTTATCATAGTATTAATCAATTAATATTACGTATATTTATAGAATGACGGGGAATCGCGTAAGGTGCGAATTGTCCTCGGGGAATCGTCCATGTTTTGAAGGCGAATTGACTGAACGACGAATTGTCCTGGAACCCTCAGGATCGTTCTGTGGCGCTAAGGATAGGGGTGTTGAAACGCAGCTGTGGTAAGCAGTTGACCGTGCTATGTTTTCTTCGTATATATGGAGGCCATAAGCAAAGAGAAAAGTACGTCAACAGAATATGATCCATGATTTAAGGAAGTATCGTGCTACGTTTGATCAGAAGCAACTGGAGATCAAGCAAAGGAGAAAAATTGATGATACAGCGGAGTTGGCGGTCATGAAGGAAAGAAATGATAGTTATGAATTAAATTCATGTGATCAGTCTGACTCTGACTCTAGACTGGATCCTTCGTGGTCAGATCGGTCTCACTCTAGATTCCACACTTCGTGGACAGAGGACTTCACTGCAAGTGCTGAGAAGAAAAATGAACCTGCAAAGGAAAGAGCATCCAAAATAACCCCATCACCACCTCAGCCAGATGACAAAACACCCTCAACCTCAAAGGGAAGTAAAGCTTCATCAGCTGCCTTACAGGACCGATTTGGGTTCAGGTACCGTAGTCAGGTCTATGCCTCTAGGTTTGAAAAGACTGTAACTGAGGATGACAAGAGTATAATAATCTCCAAATCCAAGCTGAAGGAGCTTTTCTCTCATGTCTGTTGTGCAGAGTGTGGAGGGAATTTAGATGTTTCGATAGATAATGATTGCTTTGACACCACTGTTGAAGCTGCCTGTACGGAGTGTGATGCAGATATTCTTCGTTCAGAGCCACAAATGGACTCGGACCAATGGGACATGAGTCAGCCAGTGTCAGAAGTTAATTTGCTAATGGTATACTGGAGTGTAATCAGTAACTTGGATCACTCTGGATTGTGCACGATTGCTAGTGCCCTTGGTGTGCATGAGTTCAGTAAGATGAAGTATTCCTGGTACATAAACTACCTTTTCAGGAGGATGGACATCCACTATACCACCATGATGCAGGAGGTAGTCAGCTTAATTTTTTACTACTACAGAAAAATGGGTGTACCTCCTGATGACACTGGTACACTGAATATTAGCGTCATGTTCGATGGAATATGGATGCCACTTGGCTACAAATCACACTTTGGTGTTGGTGTTGTGGTGGAGGTCAATACTAACACCATTATTGACTTTGAACTTCTCTCATCTGTTTGTGAGGTTTGTTCAGAAAAGCAGAAAAAGCTTTCACCAGCTGAATTTGAAATCTGGAAGGAGAGCCACCTTGGCAGTTGCACTAAAAACTTTGAAGGCAGCCCAGGGGCTATGGAGGCGGAGGCAGCTGTCCGACTATGGAAACGCTCCTCCCAGCATGGCTTCCAATACACCACCCTCATCAGTGATGGGGATTCCATAGTGTACAATGCTGTGTGTTCCCTTAATGATGGTAATGGCCCATACAATACCCCCATAGTCAAGGCAGAGAGCAATAAGAGACTGGGAACAAGATGGCGTGGACAGACTAAGCACCGAGTTACCATCAGGATTAACCAGACCATGAATAGTCTCCATTCAAAGTTTTGGAACAAGTTCAACAAGAGTACATGCTCTGGTCCAAATAAGGTCCGCTTCCTAACTCAAGTTGCAGTACTTGAACACAACTTTGGGTTCAAGGATGCCTGTCTGTTGTCTGCCCTTGGGTTTAGTTGCACAGACAACTCTGAATTACAGGGAATAACAAACAGCATAAAATTTCAGTCAGTAAAGCGAAACCTCAAGAATGAAGCTCCTCAGAAGCCTCCACATTTAAGAAGAGAAGTTGTACACAAAAGTGCAGCCAGTAATCCACTGCAGTCAGCTGGTGAAGAGGACAAGGAGGCAACTGCAGAGCCTCCACAAAAGAAGACTTTTACATCCCGAGATATTCTGATGTGGCTGTACCATTCTGAGCCTGATGACAGTAAGGAAGATGGTGCCTTCTGAAACACCTCCCCCTTCATGTAAACTGAACAACTGCTTGCAGGTGTGTGTCTGCTATTCACTGTACCTAGTACTCCTTTGCCTTTGTTTAAAGTGTAGTGGTTGGCAAGTGCTTAGGATCAGCCAGCCATACTGATCTTTAGTGACCTGTAATTGACGGCATGACAGGCATTATGGTTGTACTGTACTGTAGTTGTTGGATCTCTATTGAAAGGTCTGTCTACATTGCTGTAGAGAGAATAAGATCCTGCTGTAAAATTATAGTTTAAGCCTAAAACAGAATTATGAGATTTTGATTTTTTTTTGATTTTTTTTTTTTTAGACAATTCTGTTACTATAGGGTGGGGCAATTTGGCATTCCAGGGACTATATGGCATGCTTTCTGTTGATAATAAAATTAGTTTTAAAAAATTCCAACAAAATAAAAAAGTAAATATATACTGTACCATCTTCAGCATGCATTTGGCTATTATTTTAAGTATTAGTTATTACGATTACTGGGAATAATCATTTTAGGAAAATTATCGAAACTACAGTACCAGTACATTTTTTTTATTTCACAATATTTTGTTTTTCCCCCGCTGAAGTCTGTGGAGAAAAAAACTTTGTACTAGACATGAAACAGATGAGTTTCTGGTCAAAATTTTTAAAAAGTACCGGTAAGGTATTTGTACAGGTAAAGAAATATGCAGAAAATTACTATGCCAACCATTTTTTCCAAAAAAATTTTGCAGATAGGCCATTCCATCCATCCATCCATTGCCAGACGCCATGTATCCCAAACGGGGTGGTCAAGGGCTTAAAGTTAATTGTTTTACAGGGAGGGGCACTAATCCTCCACCAACCCCACTTAGATAGGCCTATATGAAAAAAATAATAAATTAGCTGAAAAATCATGTGACTCTGAAATGGCCTCTGATTGGTCGTGACATCACTACTCACACTGAGGTAGCATAGTTGTCTCTATTTATGTATAGCGTGCATACACCGTGCTTATTTCTGATCTCCAAGAATGCTCAGTGACAAGAGGAATAATCGTTAGTGTTTCATTCCAGTGTGTAAGAGCACAGACAATAGCACACCTGGGAAATTATTCCTTTGTGTAGCAGCCAATGAGAATAAGTGAAAGCAGTGGTAGCTGGCCGCTTGTCGGAAGTTCATAGTGCAGGAATGCAGTCCTTAGTGTTGTGAAAATATAATCTTCACCATATAGGTTCATACACACCTAATTTTTTTTTTTTATGTGAGGAAGAAGGAACCAAAGGCTGAGCCCACAAAACATTCAGGAAAAAAAAAAAAAAAAAAAAAAGCCAAATTCAAGATCCATTCATTTTGAGATGCCTGGACACTGCGTTTGAAAGACTGGAGATCATAGAAGGTAGGAAATATAGACAGAGGGAGACAGTTCCAGAGTTGACCTGTTGAATATATGAAGGACTGGGAGTAATGGTTAACTCTTGCATTAAAGAGTTGGACGGAAAAGGGACGAGAGTTTGTTGCTAGATGGGTGCTACGCATCTGTCGTAGAGGTGGAGGGATGCAAACAAACAGACGGTTCAGAGGAGCAGTGATCATGGAAGTAGCGATAGAAAAAAGATAAAGAGGCAACAGTGCGGGGAAGAGAGAGTGGTTGGAGGGAGTCAGTAAGAGAAGGAGAGTTGATGAGATGAAAGGCCTTTGACTCCACCCTATTGAGAAGAGCTGTATGTGGGGAGCCTCCCCACACAGAGTTGTACTGTACTTTAAACGGGCGAATAAAATCCGCGTATAAAATCAACAACTGTGCAGGGGTAAAGAAGGCACAGAGTCAGCTTAGCACACCTAATCTCTTGGAAGCAGATTTTACTGTCTATTTATCTATTTATTGCCAGATGCCATAATCCTGTAAGGGGTGGCCATTTGACTTTGAGTTATTTGTTTTATGGGGAGGGGCACTAACCCTCCACCAACTCACTTGCTGACACGTAGGTTTGGTTATATGATTACCACCCAGCGTTGTAAATGGTTTCTTGGCTTACAGGAAACCATTTGGCATGAAACTCAATGTAAAACCGTCTGTAAAGGAAAGAAAAGCAATAAGAAGTGACAGGAAAGTTGGGAGAAACAGGAAGTGAGGAGGGCAGACACAGAAAAAGGATGATAAAGGCTAAGGAAGAAGTACAGTAGGCAGCACTACATCCAGTGAGTCTACAAGAGATGCAATGTGATCTTTCCAAGATAAGTCCCGTGTGAATGAAACCCCAAGCATGTTCAAGGATGAGGCAGGATTGAGCTGGATATTATTAAACATTAGTGGGTACTCCTGTGGAAGATTTTGATGGGTTGATAGGTGTAAAAACTGAGTCATTGATGCATTAAAAACTACAAGATTATTTCTACCCCAGTCAGAGATACGAGCCAAGTTAGACATTAGGTGTGCCATAGCCTCATCCCTTGTTTGTTTAAATATAGTACTGGTAGCTGCTGAGATGGATGTTGCAGAAACCGAATGGAAAGATGAAGGGTGGAATCATCAGCGTATGAGTGGATAGGATTAGATGTACAGCTTAGAAAATCATTGATGAATAAAAGAGAGTTGGTGATAGGATAGAGCCCTGAGGAACACCACTGTTGATAGATCTAGGAGAAGAATGATGGCCATTTACAACAGCAGCTATTGAATGATCAGAAAGGAAGCCATAGATGAAGGCACAGATAGAAGGATAGAAACCGTATGAGGGCAGTTTGGAAATTAAAGATTTATGCCAGACTCGATCGAAAGCCTTCGAGATGTCAAGTGCAGTGGCAAAGTTTTCGTCAAAGTTCTGAAAGGAGGATGACCAGGAGTCTGAAAGGTAGGTGAGAAGATCGCCAGTGGAGCATCCCTGATGGAACCCATACTGACGATCAGAAAGAAGTTTGTGATAGGAAAGATGCTTTAAAATTTTTCTGTTAAGTATAGACTCAAAAACTTTTGAGACATAGGATGTTAACCCCTCCATGGCCGCCAGCATTGAATGATGTTTAGCCAATAAATGGCCGCAGGCGTCATCTGAGCGCGGCTAATAAAAAACTGCAAAAATTTTTGGTAAATGAACGAAAGTTCTGAACATTTTCAGACTGACCGACACTACACTTCCATACACCCCATCAAGCAGTTCAGAGCCTGCTGCTGTGATTAGTGGATTTCCGATTTTTTCGCACCAGGCCATGCCTAAACAAGCACAACTACACCCATTATTGTGACCCAGGCAGATAATATCATCTTTGTCCTCTCTTGCAAAACACACACAACCACCTGTATGATTATGAATTAATACAGGCTTAAACAAATAAGACATAATAAGAGAAAAATACATTTTTGTCTTGGTATCTTTACCTATTTGCTCAAGTTTGTTATATATAATGGTTTGGATCATTCAGTGCAGTGCGACTTGTAGAAAACAAAACTTTGGGGAAGTGAACAAACTTCTAGGACATGAGACTGACCTTGACTTCACCCTCTCATATATCATGTCAGTTCGCCCCCCGCTGCCGTTGTGAGTGGATGTACGATTTTTTTGCTCGTGGCCATGCCTAAAAACATATACGGTAGTTACACCCATTATCTCGACCCAGACAGAAAATATAATCTTTTTCCTCCCTTGCAAAACACACACAACCACCCTGTTTATGAGAGAGCAACATATATTGCAAAAATAACAAGGTAAAATGATAGAGAAAGGTGAACGTGTTGTTATAGAAAAAATATGTTTTTTCCCATCTGTAAACATATTTATTTCTGATCTGTCTCTGTATTCGTAATAATTAGACTTATTCGTAACTTTGAAACTGCATTACAATTCTATTTTTAGCCATGCACGTGGTGTGGGGGCTGGAAGTTATGACTCAACTTCCGTATTGCTAATCGGATCTGACTCTCCACTTTCATCTCCTGAGGGAGAGCCTAGCGTAGGAGGACTGAAAATTTAACGCTTTCACTCCCTTTTCCAAGCATGGGCACAACTATAACGTAGAAAATAACTCGAGACTATCATAAACACATTTTATATCAAAAAGGTGAACAAATATTCATAGTATTTTTTTTTTTTTCCAGCCATTCCTAACATATTATGTATTAAATTCATTCAGTATCATCATATCTCATAAATGCACAACATTTCAGCACCATTCGCATTGTTTTGGGGTAAAAAAAAAAAAAAAAATGTGAAATTGCACTGTGGCAGCTCCTTTCGGGGGCGAATATCGGTTGCTGATATTTCTGCAACTTTCGCACTCCATTGCAAGGCACAGAATGGGTCTAGGAAGCTGGGATTTGCACTGTTAGGTGCATCTGAATTTTCTCTTTAATATGGCAAGGAAAAAAAAAACAGTTTTTGAAACTTCAGAAAATGGCCCCCATGTCGGCCTGGGGTGCGTGTAAAATTCTGGACCCACGGCCATGGAGGGGTTAAAGCAATTGGACGATAGGTAGAGGGTCGGGAATGGTCACCCTTCTTTAGGACTGGCTGAATGAGAGCAAACTTCCAGCAAGAAGGAAAGGTACAAGTTGAAAGACAAAGGCAAAAGAGTTTACCTAGGCAGGGTGTAAGCACAGTTCTTGAGGACAACAGGAGGGACTCCATCAGGCCCATATGCCTTGTTAGTATTGAGGCCAGTGATAGCAGAAAATACATCAGCTGAAGAAATGTCAGCCATGAGGAAGTCAGAGAGGGAAGTGATGGAGGAACAGCACCAGAGTCGTCTAAGGTGGACTTGAAGGGGAAAGTCTGAGCTAAGAGATCTGCTTTACCAGTAGAAGAAATAGCTACAGAGCCATCAGAGTAGAAAAGAGGAGGGAAGGATGATGAGGTAAAGTTGTTAGAAAAGTTTTTGGCAAGGTGCCAGGAAGAGTGGGAAGAATTCGAGTTGGAGAGTTGAGAGCATTTAGTATGGATGAAATTAGTTTTAGCAGAGTGAAGAACAGACTTAGCACGATTCTGGGCAGAAACATAAATACTGTAAGATGTAATTCAGGGGTGGGTTGGCTCCGGTACCTTTTATAGGCCCTCTCCTTGTTGCGGACAACATTAGAACAAGCGTGATTAAACCAAGGCTTTCTTGCATTAGTCAAAGGATGTGAGAAAAGAATGTATGCTTTCATGCCCAAGAGAATAACCTCCGTAATGGGCAAGGCACACTCGGAAGGCTCTCAGCCATGGAAGCAATAATCATTCCAGGGATAATCAAAGAAGTACTGCTTGAGGGCCTCCCAATCCGCAGCTCCAAAGTGCCACAGACGACGTTTCCTTGGAGGGTCCACAGGCCGTACCGAAGCGATAGGACAGGTTAAAGTAATAAGGTTATAATCGGAGGAGCCCAACGGAGAGAAAAGATTAACAATGTAGGCAGAAGGTTTAGTTGTAAGGAAGAGGTTAAGTATGTTGGAGCTCTCCAGTGCAGTCAGGGTTATGGGTAGGGTGCTGTACAAGCTGCTCTAGGTCATTAAGGATAAAAAAGATGTAGGCTTGTTCACCTGGTGGATCAGTGAAAGGAGAGGAGAGCTTAAGGTTGTGATGAACATTGAAATCTCCTGGAATGGAGATTTCAGAGAAAGGAGAAATGGATAGAATGTGTTCCATCGTAGAAGTAAGATAGTCAAAGAACTAAGAGATAAGTAAACGTCGCAGATATATTTAGTCAGAGAAGACGGGAGAGCTGAAGCCAGAGAGTAGAGAATTCAGAAGAATCAAGTTCAGAGGCACAAGAGCAAGATAGGTCGTTGCGTACATATACACAACATCCACCTTTGGCTTTGAAATGAGTATAGGGAAAGTAGGAGGATATAGAAAAGGGTTTGCTGTCAGTTGCCTCAGACAGCTGAGTCTCAGTAAGGAAGAGAAGGTGAGGTTTAGAGGAGGAGAGGTGGTGTTCGACAGAGAGAAAGTTAGAGGAAAGACCGCAAATTTTGTGAAAATGAAGAAGAAGTGAGTCAGACAGTGGATCCAGGCAGCTCAAAGAGGGGTGGATGGTGGGGACATTTATGGTCCCCCACCGTGGGGACTCCGAGGCAAGGTTTGGGTGTGCCATTTTCCTTTTTTTTTTTTTTTTTTTTTTTTTTTTTTTTTTAAGGAAGTGTAATGTGTACTGTGCATGTAGACTGGTGTTGACAGTTATAGAAACTTGCTCAGGAGAGCTTGCTGGCCTACTCTCTGTGTTGCTAAAACACTGAAAAAGTTGAGCAAAAGGGGATGGTCAGGAATTAGTCCCAAGGGCTGATGAAACGGGAGCTCCAGCTCTCCCTGTCATCAGCTTTCCATCCACCTTGGGAGTCTGCCCTGCTCAACAGGTGCTACAGTCTACTTCTCTGAAATCCACTCAAAAGATTGTGCTTAATTTAATTATTAATAGAAAATTAGGATTCAGAGAGAAAACATGCTAAGGTTAGCAAGTATTTCTACTATACATCGCCAACATACCTTGACAGACTTCTGTTTTGCACAAATTCTGATTTACAGTGTAAATAAATGTATTTGCATGTTAAATTAAGATTCATACAAAGTATAAGTCTGCCAAGGCGAGTTGTTGAGCTAAAGAAGAAACACTTCCACTAACTTAGCTTGTTTTCACTCAGAATCCTGATGTTTATTAACAAATTAAACACAAAAATTTGACCAGATTTTAGATAATTAGGTGTATATGAACCTATATGGTGGTAAAGTCTGTAACACATGCTAAGTAAAAGTGTCGATTCAGTGTTGATTCAGTAAATGACTGCCGATTTGGGATTTCATTGCACCCTCCTGAAGGTACTTTACTCTCAAGTTCAGAGTCACTCTCTGAAACTGTTCTTTCAGAAATCTAATAATGAAGAGGTCAGATATTAAACATTCATGAGCATAATACCAATATAAACTCATACAACTGATGCTGTACAGCATACATTAAACACTTTCCACCTCATGAGGTACGAGCACTGCTCAGAAATGGTGTAGCTTTAAACTACTGCTAGTTGATTTCACTACAATTTACCTACCTAACAGGTACTACCCATTTACACCATGAAAAGTATTCCTTCACAACATACCTGAAGTGCATAGTTTGGATCTATGGTGGCCATGTCAGTAAATATCTTGACAACTGTTATCACTGTTACTGGTTAAGTTTTGTGTGATGGGGCGTCATCTGCAGTATGCATACTGATGTCATCGCCAATATGGCGGCTGCTTCCCTCCAGCCACAAAGAATTAAATTTATCACAGCTTGATCAGTGCAACTAATAAAGTAAATTAAAAGGCACATATACTGTACCATAAGCTTCTAAGTACATGGCAGAGTGCACTTGCAGTGTTTACCCAGAACTGGAAACATGTCCATTTTGATCTGTTATGCGCTTACCCCTTTTGAATAATCCATGTAATTTTAGTCACTTAATGTTTCCTCGTTTTTCTATTTTTTTTTTTTTATACACCTGGGGCTATTTATCACATCTGCATTTGTGTTGTTGTTTTGCTTTTGCATTGTTTTATTTTTGTTTTTATTTTTTCTCTCTTTCTCTTTTCAGATTTTGTGTCAAGTTAATTTAGAACATCCAGTCGTGGTTCAGAACTACAAGTGAGTTGCTGGGTCCTCAAGACACCGTCAATATACCCAGGAAAACCTTAACAGTGTTTTAAGACCAATCAGTGATGGGATGCTAAATGCAAGGGCTTCTGCCACATTCAAGATTCCTAAAAGAACTCTTTTGCTACAGTAACTTTTCTTTCCTTTACAGGTAGCTTTACATTGAGTGACAAGCCAAATGGTTTCCTGTAAGCCAAGAAACCATTTACTACGCTGGCTGGGTGGTAACCATATAACCAAACCATATGTGCTCCCCACGTGTCAACAAGTGGGTTGGTGGAGGATTAGTGCCCCTCCCCATAAAACAAATAACTCAGAGTCAAATGGCCACCCGTTACGGGATTGTGGCGTCTGGCAATAGATAGATAGAATAGAAATCTGTCAGAGAAAATCTAGATACCAGTAGTGCTGAATTTGCAAACTTTGGGCATCCCACAGTCCTCTTATAAAGGAAAGAGTGAGTGATAGCAGATACCATGGCAACACTGGCTGGCTGGGGATGTCCACTCAACAGAAATGATATAAATGTGATGATAAAGAATTTTCTTAACAGAAAAGGTCAAACAGTTCACTGTTTCAGGGACAAAGAACTTGGGGATGACTGTGTAAACAAATTCGTTGAAAGACACAGTCACATTCTTTCTAAAAGAATGTGTCAGAATGTTAACAAAAAAGATTTATGTTGTCTGTTGAAGATGTCAGAAAATATTTCATGCATATTGCATCTGCCCTGGAAGATGTGCCTGCTACAAATAGCTATATTGAACTATGATGAGACCAGTTTCAGTGATGATCCAGGCAAACAGTTAATGAAATTCCGACTTAGTGTCAAGTACCCAGAACGTGTTATGAATCATACTAAGAGTTTAAGTTTTGTGATGTTTGCTGGGAGTTTAAGTGGGGAAATACTGCCTCCTTATGTTGTTTTTAAAGCTGCCAGATTGGAAGAGAGATGGATGGAAGGAGGTCTACAAGGTGCTCAATAAAATGTCAGCAAGAGTGGATGGTTTGATGCTGACATTTTCCATGACTAGGTTGACAAACCATTGATTCCTGCCACTTGTCATCTTGAAGGGAAAGTAGTTGTAATTGGCAATAACCTGGTGTCATACCTACATCAAAAAGTATTTGATCTGTGCATAGACAAAAACATTCTGGTAATGTTTGTGTTCACTCCTGCAAACTCCATGCATCTGCTCCAACCACTAGAAGTAGCTCTCTGTGGATCACTGAAGCCAAAAGACTGGTTTCCTGAACTTCTTGTGACCATTGTCTCAAGGCTTGACTCAAGTGCTGCCACTAACTCAGTCAGTGGATTCAGAGCTTGTGGTTTAGTTCCGCTGAACCCTGAGAAAATAATTGACAAGCTTCAACAGAAAGAGAATGCAACTGTAGTCGAGGAAACCAAAAAACATGTTTCTGACATTGTTATACAGAAATGAGAAAAAATAAGATCCCCTTCTTCAGCTGAAACATGCAGAAAGATCAAGATATGCCTTATATAGCCAAGGCAAAAGTCACATTGAAGCTGTGATGCATGAAGGTGCCATAACTTCATCATGTCTCCGTCCACAGATGAAAGCTAGAAAGAAACTAATCTACGACGATTCTAGCAGCGAAGATGAATTTGAAGCAGTGACAGAAACAACAGAAGAGGCAGTGACAGAAAAACCATAAGAGGTACTGGTACCTATTGGTGAATATACAATTGGTGACTTCGTTGTTGTAAATGTAGGAACAGAACAAAGAGTCATACCATATGTAGGAAGAATTCTTGAAAAGAAAGGTGATACAGATTATACAGTGGAATTTTTGAGAAAATGTAAAGAATAAAAAATTATCATCATCACTCAGACACCTCCTTTCCCACCCTAGGGCAGGGTGAGGAGTAGCAACATCCAGACAGCCTTAATTTGCCAAATCCAATGGGCCACGCTTCCATTCACCTACCATTCAAGCCTGCGAATCCTGGCTTTATCTGATATGCCAAAAACATTCACTGTGTTCTGTATCTTCACCCAAACGTATCTGAAAGAGTTAATCTGGATGCTATCACGTTAAAAAGGGGTGCCAAATCCCTGATCATGCACGTCTTCTCACAGTATTCATCCAGCCAGCTCGAGCTCTTGTCAGTCCCCTAGCCTCACCGACTTCCAAACCCCTTTTCCTCACACACTCATCCCCCATCTCCCTCCACCTTCTCCTTGGCATACAGTACCTCGCCTCCTCCCTCCTTCCAGAGCGCTCAGAAATAGCTACCTTTTTCACCACTCTCTTGTCATCCACTCTCTCCACATGACCATACCATCTCAGTACACTCTCTTCGATTTTGGTGTCCACAGACTTTCTCACTCCACATCTTTCACGAATCACATTATTTCGAATCCTATCTACTCTCTGTACTCCACATACATTCCTCAGTAGTCCCATTTTCATTGCTGTCACTCATGACTTCTCATTTTTCATGCTACACCACAGTTTCACATCCATATGTTAAAGTTGGCACTAACACTCCATGTAAGCCTCATACAGCTGTGACACTCAAGCCTCTGTTTCTTATAAAGACCTTCATTGCAGCAGCTACTTTCCTTCCTTTTGTCACTTTACTTTCCTCTACTTTTGCACATTTTCCTCTCCTTATCTATCACTGTACCCAGGAAGGCTATTTGAAATCTCACCAGTTCCAGTTTCTTTCCATTCAATGTAACATCACACTGGGAATCACTGTCTTTCTCAGTAACCGTTACTTTACTCTTTTTTACATTTGCACTCGTTGAATGACACTCACAGACATCAGCAAAACTCTGCACTAGTCTACCAAGTTCTTGTCTGGTATTTGCAAGTATTACTGCATCATCAGCACACAACAAATTTGAGATATTCCATCTATCACCATTCATTACCAATGCCATCCTCCTCTCCATTACTCATGTATTTACCTCTCTCCATCCATCCATTTCTATATATTGAACATCATCATCCCATCCATTTCTGTATATTGAACAACCATGGGGACATCACACAGCATTGCCACACACCACACCAATAGTGAACCATTCACATAGATGCCCATTTACCCATACACATTTTCACTACCATCATAAAATTTCTACGGCACCTAGCAGCTTACCATCTACACCGTACATGCACAAAACCATCCACAATCCTTCTCTGTCTGCTTTGTTGTATGCTTTTTGCAGATCCCTGAATGTCATAAACACCATATAGCCCTTCTCACAAGCCTTCATCACTATCTGTCTTATGGCAAATATTTGATAAACACATCCTTTGCCACTCCTAAAGCCACCCTGTTCATCACTCACTGATATCTCTCTTACTTTATGATAATTCTTCCATATATCTTCCCTACCATACTCAATAAAATTATGCCACGATAATTCTTGCACTCTCTTCACTCACCTTTATTTTTGTACAGGGGTGCAATCACAGCCTTTTTTTCACTCTGCTGGCACAGTTTCACTCATCTCTGTCTTCTTACATATCTCCAACAAGCAGTTTGTGCCGCTCTTTCTGCTACACTTAATCATCTCTGCATACACCTTATCAACCCCAGCTGCTTTCCCATTTTTCAGGCGCTTCACAGCGCTCTTCACCTGTGTATCACGTTTCATGGCAGTGCATTCCTTCTCTTAGTCATATGATCTGACTACTCCACATTGTCCTCTCTCGGCCCTCGTATCAGCAACCATTCCCAGCATCGACGTCTCTACGAGCACGTAATCATTCAGTCTCCTTTCAACACAATCCCAGTTCCCTCAGTACCATATACAGTATATTTAGATGCATCTTTGTGTTTGAAATACGAGTTACAAATGCACAACCTCCTTTCGTGACACATGTCCTTCAGTCGTTTCCTATTATCATTTTCGTCAGGTTTTCCATTACAACCCTTTGTGTTATCCTCAGGACTACTGCCTACTCTTCCATTCATATCATCCATTACGATCACTTTATAGCTCCTGTGCATTTCTCCCACTGCTTCATCCAGCATATCCCAAAACCTGTCTTTCCCTCTCTCACTCCTGTCATCACATGATGCAAATGCTGCAATCACAGCCACTTTCACCTTCTCAAACTTGAACTTGACATACATACATCTCGAGCTTACACATTTGTAATCTCTCACTCCTGGCTGCCACACCTCGTTCATCACCAAAGCAACTCCTTCCTTGCATTTTCCCTGCCCATTCATGCCCGATCTTACACATTTCACACCCTCCCACTCCTCCACTTCACACTCTTTCATCTTTGTTTCATACAATGCCATCACGGCATATCTTGCATTCTTGAACACATTCACCACTTCCACTCTCTTTCTGTCCTCATTCACACCTCTCACATTCCACATGGCCATGTGAATCTGCCCATTTGGTTGGGACCCTGGGCAGGTATTGGGTCCTCCAAGGCTCTCTGAAGCATTTGCCAAGATTAAATGATTTTAAATAGAGGAATCTGGGGAAGAGTTTAACCCGGCCCAAAATCCTGCTTATATGGTTACTACCTAGTGTAGTAAATGGTAAATGGTTTCCTGGGTACAGGCTTGTCACTCAGCATAGAGACCATAAGACATCCCTACACTGAGTGAATGGATGATGGGCACCCTCATCTACCTCACTATCAAATCAGTATAATTTGGCTTGTCACTCCGCATAGAGACCATAAGGCATCCCTACACTTAGTGAGTGGATGATGGACACCCCCATCTACCACACTGTCAAATCAGTATAAGAAATATTGTTTTAATTTTCTTGATGGAGTGGCAGATGTTTTGCAAGTGCAGAAATGTTACATTGTTAGAGAAGTTAAAGTACGATGGCAAAGATGAGAGACCTATGCATTTGAGAGCCTGAAAAAAGCCCTACTGATATGAATTTTGGATAAAAAAGTATAATACTGTTACCATAGTGTGAAGTATAAATACTAATGTATTGTGATTAAAATATTAAAACTTAGATTTAAAAATTAAAAAAAAAAATACAGTACACTCGACCCTCGATTTCCCGTATCTGTATTTCCCGGTTTTCGGATTTCCCTGACACAGGCTGAGGCCTGACAATATTATCAAATGCTGGACAAATGCCCGTACAAGTCCGGGATTCTCACAAAAGTCTGGCCATTATTCTTTCATATAAAATTATAAGCAGTCTGCAGCACAACACAGTATAATTTTAGCAAGGTTTTGACTCAATAAAGGCCATTTGTAACACACACACGAAGATATTTTCATACATGAAATGCATCGTGGCAACCAACCTGCTTCACCACACCAGTTCCTTCTAACTCATGACAATATCCCTTTTGCCTCTTACCTTTCTCAAATGCCACTATAAATAGTTTATTGCATAACACAGTAAAATTTAAGGAAGGCTTGGACACAATAAAATAAGTAATAAAAAAAAAATTTCTTACGGACAAAGTCAATTGAATCCATTCCTACTCACTTAGCCCACCTGACTTGGTGCGACTAAATATCAATTCGGCACTATTTACTGGAAAATGTTTTGATTTTTTTCACCACAGTGGCTCGTACACACCTAATTATCTGAAATCTGCTAAAAAAAATTGCCAATGCAAGATCGTACAAGCAGAGTGAGAAGAGTTCTGGACAAATGTGGAAGTGTGCATGGAAAAGTTTGGAAGGAATGAGAGAGTGTTTTTGATTGGTGATATGAATGGCGAAGTAGGGAATGTGAAGGTGGATGGAATAGTTGGTGAGTTTGGTGTGCCTGCTGAGATAGATGAGAATGGCAGTGCGTTAGTGGACATTTGTGCTGGGAAGAGGTTGGTGATAGCCAATACCCTCTTCAGGCACAAAATGATCCACAGGTATACACGGCGAGTGATGAGAAGGGTAGGTGGTGAACTGAATGAAAGGAAGGCAATGATTGATTATGTGTGTGTGGATGAAAGGATGCAAAAACGTGTAATGGATGCAAGAGCTTATAGAGGTTGGGGGAGTGGACTTTCTGACCACTACTTGGTGGTGGCCAGAATCAAGGTCCAATTAGGATGGAGAAATAGAAGAAGGGAAGGACTGGAAGGAGTATTTGTAAGGAGAGTTGAAAGGTTACAAGAGGATGAGAAAAAAGCAGAGTATAAGAGAGAAGTAGAGGAACGATTGGGCAAATATGAATTGGAGCAGATGGGGGACGTGGAAGGTGTGCACAAGATATTTACAGAAGAAATATGTGCAGCATGTGATGTGGTGCGTGGGAGGAAGAGAAGACGGAGGGGTGTGCAAGGAAGAGCGTGGTGGAATGAAGAGGTGAGACAGGCTGTGGCACAAAAGAAGAAAGCATACAATGAATGGATGAGAAATAGGGGTGTGGAAGAAGTTGAGAGGCAGAATAGAGAGTTATATGTAGAAAGAAAGAGAGAGGTGAAAAGATTAGTAAGAGAGAGTAAGAAGAGAGTGGATGAGGAATTTGGAAGGAACTTGAGTGTAAAGTGGAGGGACTGTAAGAAAATGTTCTGGAAAGAGGTGAAAAGAGTAACACAGGGTGGAAGTGAAGTTAGCAGGGGAGTGAAAGATAAAAATGGTAGATTACTAGTGGAGAAGGGAGAAAAAGTGAGCAGATGAAGAGAACACTTTAAGGAATTGTTGAACATAGAGGATGGAAGTAATGCGAGTATAAGTGGCTGGGGAATGGCTGGGAGAAGGAGGGAGGTGAGAAGACAGGAAGAAATCAGTAAGATAGAAGTTGTGGAAGCAATGAAGAAAGTTAAATTGGGGAAAGCCCCAGGAATTGATGGAGTGTGTGGTGAAATGCTGAAGCATGGGGGAGAGATAGTAGTAGAATGGATGTGGAAAATGTGCAGATTGGCCTGAGAGGAAGGTAGAGTCCCTGAGGATTGGAAGTCAGGTATAATTATTCCCTTGTACAAAGGAAAAAGGGAAAAAGAAGTGTGTGGTAATCATAGGGGCATCTGGCTTCTTAGTATAATAGGAAAAGTGTATGGTAGGATACTTATTGACAGAGTTAGAGAAAGAACAGAGGAATTAGTTGGAGAAGAACAGGGAGGCTTTAAGAATGGAAGAGGTTGTGTAGGTCAGATATTCATTCTTAGATCTTTAATGGAAAAGTTTCTAGAGAAGGGAAAGAAGTTGTATGCGGCTTTCATGGATTTGGAGAAAGCGTATGACAGGGTGGATAGACAAGGATTGTGGAAAGTATTAAGAATATATGGAGTAGATGGGAAGTTGTTGAATGCTGTGAAGAGTATGAATGATGGTGCTAAGACTGCAGTGCGTGTGGATGGTGAACTGAGTGAATTTTTCTCTTTGAAGGTTGGGTTGAAACAGGGATGTGTCCTGTCTCCATGGTTGTTCAATCTGTACATGGATGGAGTAATAAAAGAGGTACAAGGTAGGGTAGTGGATGTTGGAGTGGCCCTGGTCAGAGAGGGTAGTGTTTGGAAACTCCCTGTACTGTTGTTTGCAGCTGATACTGTGTTGTTGAGTGAAGATGAAGGAGAGCTGCAAGGCTTGGTGGATGAGTTTGGGAGGGTGTGTAAGAAACGGAATCTAAAGGTGAATGTAGGGAAGAGTAAAGTGATGGTCTTTGAGAGAGAGGAAGTCAGTGAATGTACAGCGAGGTTGGATGGTGAGGAATTGGAAAATGTGAGTACGTTTAAGTACTTGGGTAGTGTGATGAGTAAGGATGGAGGTTTGGAGGGTGAAGTGCTTGAAAGGGTACAGCAGGGAAGAAAGGTTGCTGGTTCCTTGAAAGCAGTGATAAGAAGCAGGGAAGTGAGCATGGAAGTGAAAAAGTTACTACATGACTATTGTGATACCAACTCTAACGTATGGAAATGAAGCTTGGACGTTGCTGGAAGGACACAAGTCAAAAGCGAGAGCAGTGGAAATTAGTTATTTAAGAGGAGCCTGTGGAGTCACATGGAGAGACAGGCTGACAAATGAGGATATAAAGGAGCGTTGTGGTGTGGATGTGGATATGATAGGAAGCGTTAGGAGGAACACACTGAGGTGGTTTGGCCATGTGGAGAGGATGGAGGGTGAAAGACTGACGAAGAGAGTGTATGTGAGTGAGGTGGAGGGGGGAAGAGGGAGGGGGAGGCCGAGGATGAGATGGAGGGATGGGGTTGAGAGGTATATGAGAGAGGGGGGTGTGGGTTGGGAGCGGGGCAGTGAAATGGTGGGGGACAGGGCGACGTGAAGGCGATTTGTTTGTGGCCACCCCGAACGGGATTGAGGCGTCTGGCAATAGATAGATAGATAGATAGTTTTGTTTTTTTCCACCACAGTGGCTCATACACACCTAATTATCTGAAATCTGCTAAAAAAAAAAAATTACAATATAATTTAATTTAAAAATTAGGTTTCCGAGCTAAAATTTGCCAGTGTTAGCAGATATTTCCCCTTCAGATCATCAGCACATTTGACAGACTTCTATTTTGCATAAATATTTATTTTGAGTAAAAAAAAATGTATTGCATTGTAAATCGATATTCATACAAAACAAAAGTCCGTCAAGGTGAGTTAGGCTAGAGGCAAAACACTTCTGCAAACTTTAAGAAATTTTCGCTCTGAATTCTGATTTTCTATTAATAATTAAATTAAGCACAAATTTTTTACTGGATTTAAAAAATTAGGTGTGCAGACCTGTATGGTATTAAAGATAAAAATATTTTCCCATTAAAATTGCTGATTCGTTTCAAGGTCGAGATCACATTCGATGATTACGTGTTTGTATCTCGGTCAGGTGATGAGTGGTTGGCTCACCTTGTGGTGTTCCATTCCTTGTTCATTTTCCTCTTTTTCCTCAGCTTTCAGATCTTCTTCTATAATACCTGTACTGCTGGGTTGAATTAGGCTCGACTTCTCGTACCTATTTCACCCAACGTGGAGCGGGGTCCTCTTTCGAGACCGGAGCTAGTGCAATAAAGAGAGGTAGGACATAAAAACCTTCGGCAACACCATACACGTATATTACCACAGTCAGACACAGGACACTTCAGCAGATATTACAACACAATATAGAGCAATACAAAAACCTTATCTAAAATATTGTGTATCTCGCAGGATACTAGCTTTCTAGATACTAATGACAATACAACAAATCTTAGTACTAGGAGTGCAGTAAATACAGGTGCGCGCGGAGCCCGTGAGGGGGGGGGGGTTTGTGATCCACCAGGAGGAGGTAGGGGAGACACGGAGAGTGACTTAAAACGGCGAGGAGGTAGTTATGGTAATATTGAAGGATGCCCGATGTTAGCAAGGGAGTTTAGGTGTTTTCTGTTGGCGAAGATTCTTTGACAAATAACTCTGATTCTTACTTTGGCTTTAAGAGCGGGAGCGAGGAATGGAGAGAGTTTTTAGGAATAGCGGGCGGAGGGGGGGAATATCGTTAATACTCGCCTTCCTTGATATTTTGGTGGAAATATGGTTTTCTGTAGGCACCACTTATTCGTTACACATCTCCTCGGTATGATATGTAGACTCTCGCTTCACAACGCGTAACAAAGTCGGAATACTCGTAAATACTATTTCACCATATTACTTAGAGACAGCCAACGGCCATGCCACGTTGAGTACACCGCTTCTCGTCCGATCAGCGAAGTTAAGCAACGTTGGGTCTGGTTAGTACTTGGATGGGTGACCGCCTGGGAACACCAGATGCTGTTGGCATCCCTACGTGTCAAGTGGGGTTGGTGGAGGATTAGTGCCCCTCCCTGTAAAACAATTAACTCTGAGCCCTTGACCACCCCGTTTGGGATACATGGCGTCTGCCAATGGATGGATGGACTTAGAGACTAGCCAATAGAACTCCAGTAATATTTTAGTCTTTCTCCGGGCTCTAGAGATATGTCTTTAGAAAGATTCGGGGTGGCACTCGCACGTATTTTCACTTTAGGTCTCAACCCACATTCTCGTCCTTCAACTGGATATTGTGTTCTGATTTACCCCAATGGAGATTACATAAAGTCACTGCACAATACTTATTCTAAGAGACAGGGAGTCACACTTAACCTACTTCACGATTGTTACAGGGTCACTCGTATTTCCTCATGGAGAGAAACAAGGACACGTCATCGGCGATCCGGTCGGACTGAGGGCGTCGTCCGGGCGGGGCGAGCCGGGAGGGCACGGGGCGGCTCGCGAGGGCGTCCTCTCGCGTCCGGGGGTTTCCGGACTGGGCTCCGGTGTAAGGCCCGTAGGACTGGGGCCGAAGAGGTCTAGGAACCTCTGGGTCAGGTCCCGGCGTCGCGGGGGCGTGGTGAGGTCTCGCCCGGGTGTCCTAGGGCGGGCCGGAAGAGGCGACGGACTGCGGTCTCCCACGACCAGGGGCGCCGTCAGGGGAGGGCTACGGCAGCGGCTGTCACGGGGGCCCGACAGGTGTGTCTGCTCGAAGGCCACGCGTAGGGAACAGAGGCCGGGGGAAACAGGGAGGTCTCTCTGAGATATTCTGAAGCGAGACCCCTGGAGTTCAACCTCCGGTTGTGGAGACGTCCCTCTCCTCACTACACCCTGGGAGCGACCATCGATCGTCTCTACCTGGACACTGGGGGAGCGACCATTGATTGTCTCTACCCGAATATTGTGGGAGCGACCATTGATCGTCTCGACCGGAGTGCTGAGGGAGCGACCGTTGATCGTCTCTACCTGAGCTTTGGGGGAGCGACCATTGATCGTCTCTACCTGGATTTTGGGGGAGCGACCATTGATCGTCTCTACCCGAACACTGTGGGAGCGACCATTGATCGTCTCTACCCGAACACTGTGGGAGCGACCATTGATCGTCTCTACCTGGGCTTTGGGGGAGCGACCGTTGATCGTCTCTACCTGAGCTTTGGGGGAGCGACCATTGATCGTCTCGACCGGAGGGCTAAGGGAGCGACCATTGATCATCTCTACCTGAGCTTTTGGGGAGCGACCATTGATCGTCTCTACCTGGATTTTGGGGGAGCGACCATTGATCGTCTCTACCCGAGCACTGTGAGAGCGACCGTTGATCGTCTCAACCGGAGGGCCAAGGGAGCGACCATTGATCGTCTCTACCTGGGTGTTATGGGAGCGACCATTGATCGTCTCTACCAGGGTTTTAAGGGAGCGACCATTGATCGTCTCTACCTGGATGTTGTGGGAGCGACCATAGATCGTCTCTACCTGTTCACTGTGGGAGCGACCATAGATCGTCTCTACTTGTTCACTGTGGGAGCGACCATAGATCGTCTCTACCAGAGGGGCGCTGCCTGGAGTATTGTTTCTGACTCCACCCCTAGCTAACTCGGTGATTCCGCCACGCGAAGGTAGTGTCTTTCGCCTACGGTGGCGGCGGTGTGGTGGTTGAATGTCACAGGGGCGCACGGCCCGGGTTGACATACGTTGTTGTTGCCCAGAGTGGTGGTGGCTGGTGGCGGCTACCCCGTGGGGTCCGAGTGGGGGTGTCGGCATTCTTGAGGGTGAACTCCACTGCTTCTGGTTCGCCTCGTTGTCGGGGATACTATGGTATTCTCCGGAATATTCCGGAGTACTGTGTGTGTGTCCGTCAAAGCCATGCATTTCACTACCGTGTTCTTGAAAAAAGTCACGTCCCTGTGGCTGGAGGTGGAACGCTAGAGTGTTGGGGGTGGTGTAAATGGGCTGGAGGTGTCGGAGTGTGTTCTGCCAGGCGACAGTGTAAGAATTTTCCTCTTGTGCTTGGTCATAGGTGAGGAAGAGGGCAGAGGGGGTGGTGGTGTGCTGGAGGATATTTAACAGGTGGTGTGGCCCGCGGAGCCGGTGGTTCTTGGTAAAGGAAGAGGCCCATACAGCCCGCTGAATCCTCATGTTGCTTGGTGTGGTTGTCGGTGTGGTTGGAGGTTGAATGCTGGATAGAGTGGGTGAAGGCCGGGTTTTGTGCGGCAGTAATGTGGCGTTGAGTCTCTGGGGAGTACAGGTAGGAGGGATTTGGGCCTGATGTAGCTGGATGGTGTGAAGTCGCAGGGAGGTGGGTGGTGTAGGGGTGTGGAAATATCGGGCGGGTGGGCGTGAGAGGTGGCCGGAGCGGGTGGTGGTGGTGGTGAGGGTAGGGGTGGGGGGGAGGGGGGCGTTGGGTGTGGGCGTGTTGTCTTTCGTGCCACGGGCGTGGTAGAACGTGGTATTGGTGGAGTGGGCGTACGGGTGGTGGGCAGGGGAAGGGGGGTGGAAGGGGGGTGTGGCGAAGGGGTGGTGGTGCGGGCAGAAGAGGTGGTGGTGGGCTGGAGGGAGGGGGTGGCGGCAGGGGCTGGAGATGGGGGAGTGAGGACTGAGGGGGAAGCCATGGACGGGTGGGGCGAGGGGGAGGGGGGGTGGCGGGGGAGGCATCAGGTGAGGCGCCTGGGGCAGGTGAGGTGGTGGTAGGGGGGGGAGAGGGGGAAGGGGAGGAGATGTAGCACTCATATGTGGTCGTAGATGGTGGAGCGGGAGCCGTGGGGGGTTGGGGGGTGGGGTCGGGGCGGGGGGAATGGGCGTGCGGAAGGGGCGCACGTGTCGGTTTCGGAGGGTACCACCTGGTAAGCGTTGGGGATCTTGGTGATGGTGTGGGGGCCCGTGAAACGGGGGGCAAGTTTGTGGGGAGTGGGGAGTTGGGCGACGACTACGATGTCACCCGGCTTGAAGGGGTTGGTGGCTGTGTCGGGTTCAAGATCTAAGTTCCGCTGTAGGTGGTATATCCGCCTTTTTAGCAAGTGTAGCGGGTCCGTGGCGGGGGCGGAGGTGGGCGGTTGCAGGTGATGGCGTAAAGGTAGTAGGAGGGGGGTTTCGCAGAAGATCCTTTCGTGGGGGGAAACCCCGTTCTCTTGGGGGCACGAATTCATGCCCCACTGGACGATTTTGACGTGTGCTGGCCAATCGTTGTCTTTTGTAGCCTCGATTCTGGTCCGTAGCTGATTTGCCAAGGTACGATGGCTGCGTTCACACACCACGTTCCCTTGAGGCCAATATGGTGAGAAGTGGGAGATTTCGTATCCAAAAATCCTGGCCAGCTCTTCCCAGACTTCCGGAGAATTCGGGGGCATTATCGGAATGGATGGCTTGGGGAATGCCAAAGTAGGGGAAAACGTGTCGGAGTAAGGCATCGGCGACAGCGACGGCGTGATGTTCTTTAGCGGGACAGGCTACTACGAACTTGGAGTACGTGTCGACAAAAGTGATCACGTACTTATATCCCGATTTAGGAGGGAGAGGCCCTACCACGTCGACTGCTAGGAGCTGCCAGGGTTTGTGGGCGGTGATATGGCCAGAAGGCCCGGCGGTCCGGGTAATGTCTTTCCCGAGCGCGCAGGGGCGGCAAGTTTGAATAATTTCCTTGGCGAGGGTGGAGGGGTTCGGGGCCCAGTAGACGTCATTAAACACCTGTAGCAATTTTTTTGTGCCCAAATGGATGCCGTTGTGGACGTGTAACTGGCGCAGGGTGTCACGTGCCGCATCGGGGGCCAAGAGGATGTGTCCAGATGGGGTTAAAAGGTGGTCGCCCTGTCGGCACAATTTGGGAAACAGGTGGGCTGGAATCCAGGGGGGGCGTTCCTTGTGGTGCCAGAGTTCTAGCAGGTCCCGGTCTGGTTGGATCGCACAGATGGGAAGGTGGGAGAGGGCATCTGCGTTGGTGTGGAGCTTCCCGGGTCTGTACGAGATCTCATATTGGAATTCCTCTAGGGTGTCACGCCATCGGACGATTTGAGCGTTCTGGGAGTCCGATTGTCGCAGCCACTGGAGTGATTGGTGGTCGGTTATTATAGTGACTTGGGTCCCGGAAAGGTAAGCCCTAAAATATTGGAGGGACCAGATTATGCCGAGGCATTCTCGCTTGGTGGCGGCATAATTTTTCTCGGCCGGGTTCAGTGTGCGGCTGGCACAAGCAATAATGTGTTCCCGACCGGCCTGTACCTGGGCTAGAACAGCGCCAATGGCGTCAAGGGAGACGTCCGTGTAGAGGCGAAAAGGGAGAGCATAGCCGGGGAAGGCCACGATGGGGGCCGAGATAAGCTTGTCTTTCAGCTGTTGGAAAGTGGTTTGTCGGTCCTCTGTCCAGAGGAAAGGTTCCCCTTTTCTCGTCAGGTCGTGAAGAGGTTTAGCAATCTGTGCAAACCCCTTCACGAAGCGGTGATAGTAGGACGCGAGCCCCAAGAAGGCACGGACGCCGTGGACATCCTGCGGAGGTGGTATGTCCGCTATGGCATGCAGCTTGTCGGGGTCTGGGGAAATTCCTGCTTGGGAAATTGTATGGCCTAGAAACGCGATGGTTTTTGCAGCCAGGACACATTTGGATGGATGTAACTTGAGGCCTGCCTGGCGAATTCGGGTGAAAACTCGGCAAAGGCGCTGCAAGTGGTCGGCCCAGGTTTGGCTAATAACAATGACATCATCAAGATAGGCCAAACATATCTCCCAAGTGAGGCCGCTTAAGACAGATTCCATCAGCCTGGAAAACGTGGCAGGGGCATTGCAGAGGCCGAATGGCAGGACATTAAATTCATAATGTTGGCCATTACTGGTAGAGAAGGCCGTCTTGCCTCGATGATCCGGGTGGACGGGGACCTGCCAATATCCAGACTGGAGGTCAAGGGTAGAAAACCAAGACGCCCCGTATAGGGAGTCTAGGGAATCGTCGATGCGGGGGAGGGGAGTAGCATCCTTAATCGTGACGTCGTTCATGCGGCAGTAATCGATGCAAAACCGCATCGTGCCATCTTTTTTTTCACTAGAACGACGGGGGAGGACCATGGGCTGGTGGAGGGGAAAATAACACCCGCCTCTTCCATTTCGTGCACTTGGCGGTCCTCCTCTTCTCTCTGTCGGGGGTTCTTACGTCGGGAAGGTTGTCGTATCGGAGGGCCTGTCGTATGGATCTCGTGAGACAGGTACGTAGTGTGTCCTATATCTGCGGGCCCTGTCGCAAACAAATCCTGGAACTCCAGGAGGAGGCGGCGTAAGGCGTCTGACTGTTGGTCGGAGAGATGGTCAGGGATGGGGGGAAGGGGGACGGGACGCAGGGCTCGGCTTCTTCCATCTCTCCGACGATAAGCCCTTTGGGGAGGGTGAGAGGGGATGGTGCGAGATTGGCGATGCGAATGGCAGCGCGGTGGGGGGGGAGAAAGGTAGGGGAAACGAGGCAGGCAGAAAGGGGTCCGGCAGGAAGGAGGGGGGAGAACAAAACGGATGGGCCCGAGGGCCTGTTCAGGGGCACCCATGCCTCGTGGTGTGAGGGGATGGTAACGGCGGCGGAAATGGTGGCAGGGAAGGAGGGGCCAAGAGTGGGGTGGGGCAGCACGGGGGAAGGGGGGGGCAAAGAAGGGGGGAAAAAAGAGAGCTCGGGGGGGGGGTTGTGTGGGTCCTCCGGCCGGGGCTGCGGCGTGCAGGTACAAACGGCTGGAGCGGAGCGGGGTGGGGGGCGGAACTGGAGTTGTCGGTTGCGACAGTCGATAGTGGCTCCGAGTTTTTGAAGTAGGTCTAGCCCTAAATATCCGTCATAGCTCCGGCAGGAGGAATCAAAAATGATGAAGGGGTGCTGGGCAGATACTGGCTGGTGGGTGTCGACCCGTAGGGCCCGAGTCTCCCCACGGATGGGCAGGGTGCCGACGAGAGGGGTGCGCCCTGGGTGGGCTAGGCGTTGGGGTCGGGCTGGTGTGGGGCAGGGGTGGACGCTGTATGGCTGGGGGAGCCCGGGGTCGGGTGGGGAATTTCTTGACAACATTAATTTGTTGTGGAGGAGGGCAGGCGGTCAGGAGGCGCCGTATCAGCTGTATATCCCTATCCATGTCTCCTGTCGGGTGGTGGATAGTAAAGTGTTGCTTCACAACACTTGGGAGTACTCGGAGCAGAGTATTGAAGGTGTGCTGATCCCGGGTTTCTTCGTCTGTCTCTGGGTAGGCAGCAGTAATCAGGCGTCTTGCCTGCAACAGGGTATTATCTAAATCCCCGTCATAAGTAAAGCTATCCAATTTGGATAGAGCCACCACTTTCCCTAGTGATGGGGTGATGGCTTGGACCGCGAACTTGGTAAAGTTCTGCCAGGTGAGTTCTGGGACAATTTTTGGCGCAATATTTGCTGCGGCTTTACCCAGTAGTGGTAGTGTGACTGCAATTTTTTGTTGGTCATTATCGAAGCCAATATCTAGTAAGGGTTTAACTATTGCAAGATATGTGTGTATGTCATACTGGTCAGGGTCAAACTTGGGTAACTGAACGTGCGGTTTAGTTGCCATTTTCCCAAATATTTCCTATTTACCTCTCTTCTACGCTCGGATCTAGAACCACCGCTGGCCACCAGTGTAATGCTGGGTTGAATTAGGCTCGACTTCTCGTACCTATTTCACCCAACGTGGAGCGGGGTCCTCTTTCGAGACCGGAGCTAGTGCAGTAAAGAGAGGTAGGACATAAAAACCTTTGGCAACACCATACACGTATATTACCACAGTCAGACACAGGACACTTCAGCAGATATTACAACACAATATAGAGCAATACAAAAACCTTATCTAAAATATTGTGTATCTCGCAGGATACTAGCTTTCTAGATACTAATGACAATACAACAAATCTTAGTACTAGGAGTGCAGTAAATACAGGTGCGCGCGGAGCCCGTGAGGGGGGGGGGTTTGTGATCCACCAGGAGGAGGTAGGGGAGACACGGAGAGTGACTTAAAACGGCGAGGAGGTAGTTATGGTAATATTGAAGGATGCCCGATGTCAGCAAGGGAGTTTAGGTGTTTTCTGTTGGTGAAGATTCTTTGACAAATAACTCTGATTCTTACTTTGGCTTTAAGAGCGGGAGCGAGGAATGGAGAGAGTTTTTAGGAATAGCGGGCGGAGGGGGGGAATATCGTTAATACTCACCTTCCTTGATATTTTGGTGGAAATATGGTTTTCTGTAGGCACCACTTATTTGTTACACATCTCCTCGGTATGATATGTAGACTCTCGCTTCACAACGCGTAACAAAGTCGGAATACTCGTAAATACTATTTCACCATATTACATAGAGACTAGCCAATAGAACTCCAGTAATATTTTAGTCTTTCTCCGGGCTCTAGAGATATGTCTTTAGAAAGATTCGGGGTGGCACTCGCACGTATTTTCACTTTAGGTCTCAACCCACATTCTCGTCCTTCAACTGGATATTGTGTTCTGATTTACCCCAATGGAGATTACATAAAGTCACTGCACAATACTTATTCTAAGAGACAGGGAGTCACACTTAACCTACTTCACGATTGTTACAGGGTCACTCGTATTTCCTCATGGAGAGAAACAAGGACACGTCATCGGCGATCCGGTCGGACTGAGGGCGTCGTCCGGGCGGGGCGAGCCGGGAGGGCACGGGGCGGCTCGCGAGGGCGTCCTCTCGCGTCCGGGGGTTTCCGGACTGGGCTCCTGCATAAGGCCCATAGGACTGGGGCCGAAGAGGTCTAGAAACCTCTGGGTCAGGTCCCGGCGTCGTTGGGGCGTGGTGAGGTCTCGCCTGGGTGTCCTAGGGCGGGCCGGAAGAGGCGACGGACTGCGGTCTCCCACGACCAGGGGCGCCGTCAGGGGAGGGCTACGGCAGCGGCTGTCACGGGGGCCCGACAGGTGTGTCTGCTCGAAGGCCACGCGTAGGGAACAGAGGCCGGGGGAAACAGGGAGGTCTCTCCGAGATATTCTGAAGCGAGACCCCTGGAGTTCAACCTCCGGTTGTGGAGACGTCCCTCTCCTCACTACACCCTGGGAGCGACCATCGATCGTCTCTACCTGGACACTGGGGGAGCGACCATTGATCGTCTCTACCCGAATATTGTGGGAGCGACCATTGATCGTCTCGACCGGAGTGCTGAGGGAGTGACCGTTGATCGTCTCTACCTGAGCTTTGGGGGAGCGACCATTGATCGTCTCTACCTGGATTTTGGGGGAGCGACCATTGATCGTCTCTACCCGAACACTGTGGGAGCGACCATTGATCGTCTCTACCGGAGGGCCAAGGGAGCGACCATTGATCGTCTCTACCTGGGCTTTGGGGGAGCGACCGTTGATCGTCTCTACCTGAGCTTTGGGGGAGCGACCATTGATCGTCTCGACCGGAGGGATAAGGGAGCAACCATTGATCGTCTCTACCTGAGCTTTGGGGGAGCGACCATTGATCGTCTCTACCTGGATTTTGGGGGAGCGACCATTGATCGTCTCTACCCGAGCACTGTGGGAGCGACCGTTGATCGTCTCAACCGGAGGGCCAAGGGAGCGACCATTGATCGTCTCTACCTGGGTGTTATGGGAGCAACCATTGATCATCTCTACCGGGGTTTTAAGGGAGCGACCATTGATCGTCTCTACCTGGATGTTGTGGGAGTGACCATAGATCGTCTCTACCTGTTCACTGTGGGAGCGACCATAGATCGTCTCTACCTGTTCACTGTGGGAGCGACCATAGATCGTCTCTACCTGTTCACTGTTGGAGCGACCATAGATCGTCTCTACCTGTTCACTGTTGGAGCGACCATAGATCGTCTCTAACTGTTCACTGTGGGAGCGACCATAGATCGTCTCTACCAGAGGGGCGCTGCCTGGAGTTCTGTTTCTGACTCCACCCCTAGCTAACTCTGTGATTCTGCCACGCGAAGGTAGTGTCTTTCGCCTACGGTGGCGGCGGCGTGGTGGTTGAATGTCACAGGGGCGCACGGCCCGGGCTGACATATGTCGTTGTTGCCCGGAGTGGTGGTGGCTGGTGGCGGCTACCCCATGGGGTCCGAGTGGGGGTGTCGGCATTCTTGAGGGCGAACTCCGCTGCTTCTGGTTCGCCTCGTTGTCGGGGATACTATGGTATTCTCCGGAATATTCTGGAGTACCGTATGTGTGTCCGTCAAAGCCACGCATTTCAATACCCTCCACATTCTTATGAACAATTGTCTAAACAACCATTCTTAGGGTCGTAGCTAGCAAAATACTGCTATTGTGTCAGTGTTATTATTTTATGTACTGTGTACGTTAGTTGTGTTGGTATAGGTAGCCTATATTCCAGAATGCTCCAAACTATCGGAATAATTGCCAGACAGTATTGGAGAATTCGGACAAAGTATGGTAATAGTCTGGGGAATGGTATATGGGGCCGGACTTTTGGGGTTCCTGGACTGGTCTCCCCCCCCTTTTAGTTCGAGAAATTGAGGGTTGAGCATATACATGTTCACATTAAGAAGTGTCGAAACGTGTGAAAAACCAATATTCACAAACATTCTAAAGGAAACTTTTTTTTTTTTTTTTTTTAAGGCAAGATCAATTTATTTAGCATTTAGCTTTTGTGGTAGGTGGGGGCACTCACTATCCACTCAGTGTAGTGCTGCTCTCAGGTGTCTGCCCTTTCCTCTCCTCCATCCTTCTCTCCTTCCATCATCTTCTGTCTTTCCTTCATTCTTTCATCGTCTTTCTGCCTACGGGTGACTTTACACTCCCTCTTCTGTCATTCCTTCATTCTTTCCTCTTCCTTCTGCCTGTAGGTGACTCAACACTGAGTGACAAGCCAAATGGTTTCCTGTACACCAGGAAACCATTTACTATGCTGGGTGGTAACCATATAATCAAATTTTGGCGCCTGGTGGTTTAGTGGGTAATTATTGTGCTCCAATCGGATTGAGCCGGTGAAGGTTTATATCCAAGGGGTGGTTGGGGTTTATTGCTCACGTAATGCCAATCAGGGATGAGTGAGGTTGGTCACTCTCATCTTAAATGTCAGGACCAACTGCCTAGCCCCGGGCTCCTACGCTCCTCATGGGGCAACGTAGGATTGGACGATGATTTTATGTAGATTGACAAATAGCCCCCTATCCAGGGCTATTTGGCATTTCATTTTAGCGAGGTCCTGAAAGAAAGCTCTACGGGTATGAAATTTGGATTTAAAAAAACTATAACACTAGTAGCATATAGTGTGTAGTGTAAATATAAATACTGATGTATAATGATTAAAATATTAAAACCATTTTAAAAAATTAAAAAAACTTAAAAATATATAATTACAGTAGTCCCTTTGAGACCCGGACGCCCAAGTCCTGGACGCCCCAAGTCCCGGACATTTTGGGCTTGGGTCCAAAAATGCCCAAAAAATGTCAACATGAAAAAAAAATATGAAGAAATGTCTTTATCCGTACTCTAAATTTGCCACGCGGTGACGAACAGCTGTGTTTTGGCGCGTAGTTCCGGCGATGTCCGCTAGAGTGCCCCTGTATCCTCCCCATTTCCCGCCCACCTACCATCGTGGCTGCACGCCCGTCGCCATGGCTGCCCACATGCTCACTTTTGTGGTGGACAGTGAATAAACTGCAATACCTTGTCACTAGACTACATGGGAATTTACAGTGTTGTGCAGTGTTAAGAAATTAGACTTCAGAGTGCAAAGGATTAAGTGCAGAGTGCAACACTGGCGTGGCACAAGTAAGAACAGAATGTGCATTGTTAAACAATTATAATTCGAAGTGCAAAGGATTAAGTGCTGGGCGACACTGGATTACTGTACGTGCTTCAAGTGCACCTTCACCACTCTCAGAGCCATAGAGGAGGTGGGTTAATCTTCGTGATGGCCATGGACGTTTCGTAAGTACCGTGTACACTGCTAAATATATTCCATGCTCACTTCAAATTTCTCATTCTGTGGTTCACTTTCATTTATTTTATGGTTTCTGTCACTTATTTGTGTGAATAGGGTCTTAAATAGGTGCTGTGCATGTCCGGTAGGGAGTTATGTAGGTGGTTTTCAAAATTAGGTTGGGTTGGGATCTATAAGTACTGGTACCTGTCCAGGGGCATTTTTCCCAAGTCCCGGACGTTGCTTGGGCTCTATTACGTTGGATCTTGAAGGGGTTATATTTCATAATATATATATATATATATATATATATATATATATATATATATATATATATTTATTTATCCCCCCTGGGGGTAGTTTTTTTTTTTCAAGAATACTCCCCAGTATCCCTGCTTGTCGTAAAAGGCGACTAAAAGGGTTGGCGGAGGGTTAGTGCCCCTCCCCGGAAAACAACTAACTAAAAAACAAACAATAAGCCTCGGACAAGGACTGACCAAACGATGACGACCAAGGACCGGACAAAGGACATGGTTATTGGAACCTGGAATGTAAGGGGAGCGAATGATGAGGTGAAAGAGAGTTTGTCCAGGTGCTTGAGGGTGTGTATATATATATATATATATATATATATATATATATATATATATATATATATATATATATATATACACACACACATGATTTGTGGTGTATTGGTGATGTGTCCGACTTTCTCAGGCTTCTCACAACAGGTTAAAACGTCCTCAGTTCAAGAACAGAAAACGGAATAGCTCCATTAGGCTTCTCCTGTGAAAGGGTGTAATTGGATCACAGGAAGAAGGAAAAAAGAAGAATGCTGTGTAAAAATGCAGGTTCTCTTCAAGAATGCTGAACTTATTCTTGTCTACCCAGGATGATTTGGTGGTGGACTGGTGGTGGTGACGGTGGTAATGGTGGTGGGGAGGGCGGAGGAGGGTGGTGAATATGCAAACGAATGGGCGGTGCAAATAAAAGAGGGTGACGTCGCCGCTGGAGACCTAGCCGGACGACACAGACTGGACGTGGGGGCCAAGACCTTTGAAGGTGTTTACATCCTGCGTCACCGATGACGTGTTCGGCGTTCAACTGACTCCGACGTCTCTGTCTACCATGTGCTATATTGTAAACCCCCTTTTACCTAACGCTTTGATTCCAGCGATGTATTATTTAGCTTATTCTTGCTCCCTCTTGGCAGTTTTATTCAACTTTAGAAAGGCTACTGGACCAGAGCTATGATTTTAATTATGGGTGTGAGAACTCCAAGGATATGCCTCCATAAATTTTGGAGTGGCCAGATATATGTAAGGGTTGGTCATTCCCACCCCACCCACCTGTCTGGCCATGTCACTGGTCCCACCGATGAAGTCAAGGCAGATTATATCAGATCTCTCCAGTATGAAAACTTTCTTTTAAGCTGAATAAAATTGTTTGGCAGTAATAAACAAAAGATCTCGTCACCGTATTCAAGGAGTTAGTCTGTGTATAAATCTGTTTGTTAACTATTTCACCTTCACGCATACAGGTGCCAAACACTCCTTGACCATACTGGAACAAAATAATAAAATAACACCACAGCTAAATTACCGCTGACGCTTCTGAACTGCTTTAGAGGCTAGCTAACTGCAAAAATTAGTTAAGTACGATCAGTCCACTGACGTATTTCTTATTTTAGTCTTGCTATCAGAAGATTTTATTTACCATAGGACAGACCTCTTGTAGTGAATGGGTTAATGAAAGCAATGTCTGTCTCTTCCAGTCCGAACATCTCCAAAATTTAACAGAATCGTCTAATGTTAGTAAATAGCAGCAGTAGTAGTAGTAGTAATAGTGGTTGTAACTCCAGGCTTATTTGGACATGACCCAGTTAAGTGGTCGTTACCTGTAACAGTAGTAAAATATGAAATATGTCACGGGAGTAAGGTGGTTAATAATGATTGTGAATACTTCCCAAGGACCTCCTGTCTGAGCCGATTGTGTAGTGGGTGCACCAGCAGGTGGTAAGGCGGAGAGTGAGGCGGGACACAGTCTTTCAGCAGTCACCAACACCACCCTCTCTAAGCTTCAGCGACCCTCTCTGGCCTCAGATGTGGTACCTCAATCCCACTGGTCCAGATGATATGAATTTGCAATTGGTCTGTAAGGAAGAAGTGACGGGTAAGGGGGTGGTTTTCAATACCTTGGGTGATGGACTGGAAAGAGATCACCTGGACATCATTAAAAACCATGATCCGAAAGCCTCATGTGACTTCATATGGCGCCGACGCCACACCTTGATATGATTTGGTAAACAGTAATTGGCATGGAACTCGGTGTGCTGGCGTGGTTGGAGCAGCAGCCAACAACTCTGTATGTGGACTTGGAGTAGCCAGCAAAGCATTCATTGGAGGCACGAGAGTGTTGGATGGAGATGTGACAGATACAGTAGAAGCCCGGGCACTTTCCCTCAGCTATCATCACATCGACATCTACACTGTCTTGTGGGGACCTGATGATGATGGCAGTACAGTTGATTGCCTAGGACCACTGGTTACCAGGGCCATGCGTAATGGCATCAGCAATGGCTGAAGTGGGAAAGGGCCAATATTTGTGTGGGCAGCAGGTAATTGAGGTCGTAGCAGTGATAGCTGCAACTGTGATGGCTGTGATGGCTATGCCACCTCGATCTCAACCCTCACTGTCTCCGTTACTGAGAATGGCCAAGTCCCGTGGTATGCTGAGATGTGTAGCTCAGTCCTGGCCGCAACCTTCAGCTCTTGTAGAGGAGCGTTAACTTGTGACCACCAACATCAACCACTCTTGCACCAGTTCCCTAACTGGCACATTTGGGTCTGCATCACTGGTTGCTGCCATCTGTGCACTTGCTCTTCAAGTGAACCAGATCTGACCTGGCATGACATGCAGCATATTGTGGGCAGGACTGCTAGTCCAGGGAACCTTTACTCCCCAAACTGCCAAAGAAACGGAGTTGACCGCCTGTACTCACACAAATTTGGATATGATTTGATGAACTCGTATGAAATGGTGAGACTGGCCCGGAACTGGACCAGCGTGCCCATTCAGGACAATTTTAAAGTCATGGCTCCATATTCTAATACAGCGATTTGACAGTGGAGTTCTGTGTCATTTAGTGCTTGTGGTGGACTCCCTCAAAGTTAACTTCCTAGAGCATGTTCAGAGGATTGTAACACTGTCAGCTGACCGGCGAGGTGACTTGGAGACTGAACTTATTTCCCCAGTTGGCACCACATCCACACTTCTACACCAACGACCCCTACACTAATCCTCCGGCATCGATGCGTGACCCTTTTTCACTACTCACATGTGGGGTGAGCGGCTACTGGGCAAGTGGGTCCTTCGGATACACAATAGGCCCAGGTGATGCTGAGGTGAAGAAGTGGATTCTGGTCGTGAATGGGACTAAGAAAGGGCCGCTTCATCCAGACTGCCCACACCAGCTAGGGAAACAGTATCCACAATGTCCTTCAGTGAACCACCTCACCCCACTAGCCAACCACCATAACCACACAACAGTTCTCCAGCAACCGCACCAACAAGCCTCATGATGCAGCAGAGCACATGCCGTTGTATTGCAACATCAGGCCTGCTCGGAATGCCTACAACATATCCTACAGTGTTCTGAAAAGCAGGCTCATCTAAAGAGAGAGACGCGCAGAATCTCTTGCCCTGAGGGTCAGTATATCTGGGACCCTGATGATGAGGATATCGGCTGCCTTGCATCCCACTACACCTGTCGCACCTAGGACGACCAGTGCACGTTGTGCTGGTCAGACGCCTGCCTCGCCACTTTGATCCAAGACCAGGCAGTGTCACAGAGAACAGCCCAATAGTGTCAGCAGTGATGGTGCAACCGTTTATTGGTGACAGGACTGGTTATGGTGGTAGTGGTGACAGTGCTGCAGGTTCTCATCCTTCACTGTCTGTCATATCTTCCTAGGTCAATGAAAGGTTAACCCCTTGAATCCTGTGATCTGTGGTCCATTTCATATTTTTATGCAGAAAAGAAATAACACACGGTTAAGAGTCTACAAAACTGGATCCTTGTGCATAAAATGAATAGAGGGCCATATTCTGAATTCGTTCATTTCAAGGTGCCTGTCACTGGACAAGTCTGTTGAATTTAGGGGGAATCTCTAGCAGTGAAGAGGCAAATTAAGGCAGTACATATACAAACCTTCCTTTTTTTTTTTAAACTTTTCTGTCTGTATATATATATATATATATATATATATATATGAGAGAGAGAGAGAATCGGTACACATACTGGGACAGCCAGTGAGTACGTGAGTATAAAATTGTTTAGACGCTACTTCACTATGAGCATTTTTTTTTTTTTTTTTTTTTTTTTTTTTTACGAGCGAGCAATGTTTACTCTCAGTTAAGTTTGGAAATAGGTGACCCAGCCCAACCCGTCCCGACTCGACCGTCACGATAAGCAGCAGCTAATAGCTTTATTCTTATGTGAAGTAGAGTTGAAAATTTTTCTGCATGTCATACTTTCCTTCAGTGAATTTTGTTACCGACTAAAATCACCCTCATAAATGCATAGGAACCCCTTGGAATCTTGAGTTTTTCAAGGGAGTGTTCGGCTGTAATCAGTGAACACCGCATTTACGAAATCTAATTTAAAAATATTTTCCGTCGCAATACACTGTTTTTTGCCATCAGCTCTAGCAATTAAATATCGGAGATTCCGCCTATAATTTTGTATCAGAGGGAAACAGATAGCATGGCGTTCACTCGTACTTCACAGTATCACAAAGCGCACTTTACAGGTTTTCAACACCGCCAGTCCATTTGATTCAGTTTCTAAAAGAAACAGCATACTGTAACAGCCTAAAGCAGATACACAATAGGCAAAGACAGTGTAATGCTGTGTTTTTAAGGCGACTTCTCGTCGTAAAAACACGAGCACTGGGACGGGGTCCTTTGGCTAGACCGGATGTAATGCACTAACAAAGGAACAGGGCATAAAAAGAGACAGTACACCGAATCACATCTATTGCTTAAATTCTATCCCTTACAGTGCTACATACACAATATTTGATACACAATAACACAGAGATACAATAATACACTTATAATTGGATCCAATCTACTTTTGCACAGGGCACAGGGCAGTCAGGGATATGGGTTACTGTTATTGAGGAGAGATATCACTTCACTGCGATGGTCAATCGAGAACATTTGTCGTGTCACTGGTGGATAATAATAAACGGGGGAGTTTCACTTATATTCACTGTAATCGGGAGTCTGTGGGGGATATGATACTATAATAAAGGTAGGGTGCGTGTGGCGACATCCGACACCGTCACCTAGTCGCAGGGGAGCACTTCACTAGCCTTTCGGCTCGCTCACACACCTACCTTCGACTCCACAGAAAACTCCCCGCTTCCTTTCTGAGAGGGGGAACTGAACTGTTTAATGTTCAGGCACGACTTACTCTGATATCACTGTTTAACATAACTTTTATTTGTCACTGCCACTGTGCATTGGATCACTGTCACTGTATTAGGGGTCACTGTCACTATCACTGTTCTACCCGTGTTTCTTGGGTAGTTGGGTCACTAGTACTTACTGTCAGGGAGGCTCCCTTGTTTAGGGCCTTGACCTGAGGGGCGGCTCCTTCCTAGGGCCGCACTGGTGGGGTGCAGGGAGGCCTCGTAGTCTGGGGCCTCGACCTGATCGGGGGCCCTCGGGACTAGGACCGAACAGGCGGAGGATTTGGGCCTGCTTCTTCTTCTGCCGGGGCGTGAGAGAGCCTAGGTCGCCGTTGTCGGGGACCGTGATGGAAGGCCTGGGCGTCCGGGGTCTGCAGGTGCTCAGGGGGAGAGGCGCTGTCAGGGCTGGGCTGCGGCAGCGACTCCTGTAGGGTTCCAACAGTGCTAAGGAGCGTCCAGGTGTGGGCGGTAACTCCGCAATTGGGCCTTGCCACCACTCTAACGCCTCCGCTTGGCCAAGAAGCCTGGATGGCGACGAAGGGCTCCCCGGAGGGAAAGAGGCTTGAGGGAGACTCACGCTCTTCGTGGTTCCCTGAGTGTGTTCATTGGGCTGAGGTGGGGCTCCACTTCCCCTAGTATGGACTTTGTCTGGTGCCGTGAACTTGTCCGGTGTGCAAGGGACACCAGTAGGGTGATCGGGGTCTCCCTTTCGCCGAGGCAAGCGGCCGTCAGCGTGGTGTTCCTCCCGCAGTAGGGAACAAGCCGGAGTGAGCCGCACTCTCTCCAATACGGACAGATCCTACCGTCAGGGAATTCTCCACCCTGGTACGTGCCCCAGTCGTAGCTGAGTGTCTGCCCGTACGGGAATCGACTAACGGAGAAACGGGATCACCCGTCTGCTCCTGTGAGACGCCGGCCCCGAGTCACCGCTTCCGTAATTGGGTAGCGCTACACGTACGGTAGCAGGGTCTCTCTACCCTGGACCGTATTCTGGCCGTAGCCAAAGTACAGCTGGAGAGGGATGCACACAGGCAACTCTCTCTCCTCAGCGTGTTAAGGCCGGAGCCTGGGGTCACCTTCCCCTTTACACACTTTGTCAGGCCGTAGCCTGTCTCTATTTCTCTTTTAAGGCCGTAGCCTTGGGCCTCTTCCTGCCCTTGGGTCTCTTCCTGCCCTAGAGGGTGTAGCAAGACCGTCAAGACGGTGTTACTTGGGACTGACCTCTTTTCAGTCCCACCCCTGGTCTGACGGTCACTACCCCGCCCGCACAGTAGTTCAGGTTGTCTGAACGCCTGGGGTTGGGGCACTTGCGGGGAATAGGGGCTCAGGGCCGGGATGTCCCGATGACCCTCTTGCCCGAGGTCACTAGCCTCACCTGTGTGTCCTCCTGGGGTGGTGGTGGGATGGCGGCTCAGCGGTGGTGTGGGGGGTGGTGAGGTGGGAGGTCCTGTGGCGGTCTCGGCGGGCATTTTACCACCCTCCGCATCGTTGAAGTCACGGCCCCGTGACTGGAGGTGGTAGGTAGTGGAGGTGGCTGTCTGGTAGGCCGGGGTCAGGTGTTGGGTGAAGTTGATCCAGTGTGTGGTGGATTGGTTGGGCTCCTGGTGGGGGCAGAGCGTGAAGTGGAGGGAGGACGGCTGGCTGGTCCGGCGTAGGAGGCGTAGCAGGTGGTGGGTGCCTCTGATTCTGGTTGGCGGGTGGTTGTGAGGTTGCCATCGAACCCTGGTTATCTTCATCTCGGGGAATGGTGCCTGGTGGGGAGATGAGATTTGAATGCTGGAGGGTGATGGGAGGGTGGTGCTTTTATTTGGGCTAATGTGGTGGGAGGAGCGTTGTACTTTGGGGAATTGGGAGTTAGGAAAGTTCCAACGTGCTTGGTGGAGGGGTAGGATTATGGGGGAGGTATTGGGGGAGGGTGGTGATGGTGGATTCTGGGATAAGTGGGTGTTGGGTGGGGGTGTCGGGGTGTATCTCGTGGGTGGGCGTGAGAGTCGTCCCGATCTGGTGGTGGTCGTGGTTATGGTGGGTGTGGGTGGTGAGGCTGGTTGATTGCGTGGAGGCGGTGAGGGTGTACGGTGGTGAGGTGGGTGGATGGGTGGTGGTGCGGTGTGACGTGTATAATGGGAGTGGTCATGTGGGAGGTCGGTGGTGGGTATGGGGTTGGGGTGATTCTCGGGGGAGGTGGGCGGTTGTGGTGGCGAGGGTGGCCTGGGTGGGGTGGATTGGGGGATGGATGGGTGTTTAGTGGGTGAGTGTCTGGTTGCGAAGTAGGGGTGGTGGGAGGTGGTTGCGGTGATGGTGTGCTTGGTGGAGAGCTGGTAGGCGGAGAGTGTGAGGAGGGGGGGGAGAAGGAGTAGTAGTAGGTGTTTGGGGGGTGAAGTTGAGGAAGGTCAGGGCGGCCAGGTGTGCGGGCCTGGGTGGAGGTAGGCTTAGTGCGGGGGTGGGCGGTGTCGGGTGGGTTGAAGGGACGCACGTGGCGGTTTCTGTATGTGCGGTGTTGCCCTTGTTGATCCACGATGACTTGATAAGCATTAGGCACCCGCACGATTTTGTAAGGTCCATTGAATCGGGGGGCGGTCTTAGGTGGGGTAGGGAGATTTGCAACCACGACAGATTGGCCAGGTATGTATGGGTTGGAGTGGGTTGTGTCAGGTGCTAGGTCCTGCTTTGAGTGTAGGTGGTGGAGGCGGCGTTTGAGGTGGTGGAGAGGGTCGGTGCTGGAGGGTGGAGTGGGCGGTTGTAGGTGGTGGCGGAGGGGTAGGAGTAGGGGTGGTTCCCCGAACACTCTCTCGTGCGGGGTTATTCCATCTTCCCTTGGGCACGTGTTTAACCCCCATTGCACGATCTTAACGTGTGCAGGCCAGTCTTCATTTCCTGTTTGCGTAATGCGCATGCGGACTTGGTTCATCAGGGAGCGGTGGCTTCTTTCGCATGCGCTGTTGCCTTGGGGCCAGTAGGGAGATGAGTGGGAGATGCTGTATCCAAAGATGTTTGCCAGTTCTTCCCATATTTTCCCCGTAAATTCAGGGGCATTGTCCGAATGGATGGCCTGGGGAATCCTGAAATAAGGGAAAACATGTCGGGTGAGGGCGTCGGCGATTGACGGTGCTGTGTGGTCCTTGGCTGGGCAGGCGAAGATGAATTTAGAGTACACATCCACGAAGGTAATTATGTACTTATAGCCGGACTTTGGTGTGAGGGGGCCAACGACGTCTAGGGAGAGAAGATGCCACTGTTTTTGTGCTGTGACTTTTCCTGTAGGGCCTGGTGTTCGGGTGATATCTTTGCCAAGTGCACATGCTCAGCATGATTGTATGATCTTCTTTGTGATGGTAGATGGGTTGGGAGTCCAGTACATATCGTTGAATATTTGCAGTAGCTTTTTAGTTCCTAGGTGGATGCCATTGTGGGCATGGAGGTGGAGCATGGTGTCGTGGGCCGTGGCTGGGCTGAGGACAATGTGTCCGTTTGGGTCAAAAAGATGTTCGCCATGCGGGTGGAGTTTGTTAAATGTGGTCTGTGGAATCCAAGTGGGGCGTTGTTTGTCAAACCACATTTTAACCAGGTTGGGTTCTTCTTTGATGGTGTTGATTGGGAGGCGGGATAGGGCATCAGCGTTGGTGTGCAGCTTGCCTGGTCGGTATGCAATTTCGAAGTCGTATTCTTCGAGGGTTTCCCGCCAGCGTATTAGTTGGGCGTTATTTGTATTTGACTGTCGTAGCCATTGTAAGGATTGATGATCGGTGATGACTACTACGTGGGTGCCCGAGATGTAGGATTTGAAGTACTCGAGGGACCAGATGATCCCTAGGCACTCACGTTTTGTGGCCGCGTAGTTCCGCTCTGCCGTGTTAAGGGTGTGACTGGCACAGGCGATGATGTGTTCCTTGCCATTTTGTACCTGGGCAAGGACAGCTCCTATGGCGATGAGGGACACATCGGTGTAGAGGCGGAAGGGAAGATTGTAGTCTGGGAACGCGACTACTGGCGAGGTGGTTAGTTTTGCTTTGAGGGTGGTGAAGGCTGTTTGTCTTGTCTCCGTCCATAGAAAGGGTTCGCCCTTTTTTGTTAGTTCGTGGAGGGGTTTTGCGATGTCAGCGAATCCTTTGACGAATCGCCTGTAATGTGATGTCAACCCCAGAAATGCTCTGACTTCGTGCACGACACGGGGGAGTGGGATGTCTGCGATGGCTCGAAGTTTCTCTGGGTCTGGTGAGATGCCCTCTGCATTAATTAGATGCCCTAAGAAGGAAACTGATCTCTCTACTAACACACATTTCGTAGGTTTCAGTTTAAGTCCTGCTTGGCGTATGCGGTGGAACACTTGCTTGAGGCGGTGAAGGTGGTCGGCCCATGTACGACTGAAAACAATGATGTCGTCGAGATATGCTAAGCAAGTCTCCCAGGTTAGACCGCTAAGGACTGACTCCATTAAACGGGAGAATGTGGCAGGAGCGTTGCAGAGTCCGAAAGGGAGGACATTGAACTCGTAATGTTTGCCGTTGGATGTGGAGAAGGCGGTTTTGTGTTTGTCGTCGGGATGCACAGGGACTTGCCAGTACCCCGACTGTAGATCCAAGGTGGAGAACCATGTTGAGCCATGTAAGGAGTCTAGGGAGTCGTCGATACGTGGCAGGGGAGTGGCGTCTTTGACTGTGACATCATTTACTCGGTGGTAATCAACGCAAAAGCGCATTGTCCCGTCCTTTTTTCTAACGAGTACCACCGGAGAGGACCATGGGCTAGTAGAGTTGGAGATCACACCGGCATCTAGCATGTCCTGGACCTGCCGGTCTTCTTCCTCTCGTTGCTTAGGATTTTTCCGTCGTGATGGTTGGCGAATTGGAGGTCCTGTTGTGTGTATCTCATGACTGAGATAGGTGGTATGGCCAAGGTCGGTCGGGCCTGAGGAGAATAAATCTTGGAAATCTAGGAGGAGTTGTCGGAGGCTGTTGGTTTGGGCTGGGGATAGGTGTGATGGTAGGGTGGGTAGGGTGGGCGGGTCTGGGGGCGGTGTTTGGCATGGTTCGGCTTCTTCAGTGTCGCCGATGATGAGTCCTCTTGGTAAGGTTAGTGGTGTGGTAGCGAGGTTGGCGACACGGATTTCTTGGGCATGTGGGGGAAGGAAGGTAGGGCTTACTAGACAGGAGGAGAGTGGTCCGGTGGGGATGGAGGGTGAGAAGAGAACGGAGGTATGGGAAGGTTTGTTAAGTTTTACCCAAGCTTCATGATGTGGTGGAATGGTGATAGAGGAGGCGACAGTGGCTGGAAAAGATGGGGAGGGATGTAGATGATGAGTGGTGGGTGGTGGTGATGGGAGTCTAGTGGTGTGAGGGGCTGGGTTGGGTGTAGGTGTCTCAGTGGTATGGGACAGGTGAGTGTCTGATGGTAGTGTGCGTGGGTGTGGGTTTTTGGTGTGTCTTCGTTGTTGTTTTTGTTTCTTTTTTTCTTCCTTAGTCTTGACTGCTGGTTGGTTGTGGTGGGCTGGATTGAAGTGGAGGCGGCGTTGATGGCAGTCAATGGTGGCATGTAATTTCTGGAGGAGGTCCAGCCCTAAATATCCATCATATTGACTGCATGTTGAGTCGAATATGATGAATGGGTGGCTAGTGGATATTTGTTGATGGGTGTGGGTCTGAAGGGCCCGTGTTTCCCCACGGATAGGGAGGGGGCCGTCCCCTGCGTCGACGAGGTTGGCTGAGGTGGGGAAGAGGGGGCCGAATGTACCCATGTGGCGGGAGTAGAAGTGGGAGTAGAGGCACGATCTGGCTGCTCCCGTATCCACTAGCAGACGTGCCTTGACCCCGTTTAGCCAGATTTTGTCGTAAACAGGGGGTCTGTAGTTGTGTGAGGTGGCCCCCGCCACCGTGGGGAGGTGCGGGGGCGGGCCTAAAAATCCATTTGCTGTGGAGTGGTGTCCTCTTGGTCGTCGTCGTCTGTTCCCGAGAGGGTGTGTGTTGGTGTGTCGTCTTCCTGGGCGTCGTCGTCTAAGGAGGATACTTTCTTGCGCCCTTGTTGAAAACCTCTGCGCCTGCTAGCTTTGAGCTGTTCCCTAATGTCGTGTAGAGGGCAGGTGCGGCTGCAAGCCGTGAATTCCCAGGGGTTAATGGTGATGAGGTTTCCATGTTCCCTCGGGTTTGAGCGCTTCTTTTGGGGGTAAGCTCTAGGGACTGTGGGCGGCTCAGTAGCTGGCTGATGTGGCGGCAGTTTAGGTTTGGAAGGGGGTTGTTGCCTTGTAGGAAAACGTGTCACCGCGTGGAGTGGCTGTGGTGTGGGGCGGGCGGCGAGCAGACGTCGGACGAGTTGTAGGTCATTTTCCATGTCCCCTGACGGGTTGCAGATTGAGAAATGCTTCCTGACTATGCTGGGGAGGATTCTCAACAGTGCATTGAATGTATGGATATCCCGGGCATTGGGTGGTGCCTCGGGATAGGTGGCGCTGACGAGGCACCTAGCCCGGGTGAATGTGTCATCCAGGTTTCCGTCGTAGGTGAGGGCGTCGAGTTGAGAAAGAGCGACAACTCGGCCTATTGATGGCGTGAAAGCCTGTCTCACTATTTGTGAGAATTGGTCCCATGACAGTTCTGGGACGACTTTTGGTGCAACACTATTGATTATTTTACCCAAGTTAGGTAGAGTGACAGCGATCTTTTCTCTGTCAGAGTCAAACCCTATGTCTAGGAGGGGTTTGACCATGTCCAAATATATGTCTATGTCACACTGGTCCGGGTTGAACCTCGGCAATTGGATGTGCGGTTTAGCTGCCATTGTAAGTTCCCTTTCGCGTTCCTCCGTGCGTTACTCGGATCTAGGACCACCGCTTGCCACCAGTGTAATGCTGTGTTTTTAAGGCGACTTCTCGTCGTAAAAACACGAGCACTGGGACGGGGTCCTTTGGCTAGACCGGATGTAATGCACTAACAAAGGAACAGGGCATAAAAAGAGACAGTACACCGAATCACATCTATTGCTTAAATTCTATCCCTTACAGTGCTACATACACAATATTTGATACACAATAACACAGAGATACAATAATACACTTATAATTGGATCCAATCTACTTTTGCACAGGGCACAGGGCAGTCAGGGATATGGGTTACTGTTATTGAGGAGAGATATCACTTCACTGCGATGGTCAATCGAGAACATTTGTCGTGTCACTGGTGGATAATAATAAACGGGGGAGTTTCACTTATATTCACTGTAATCGGGAGTCTGTGGGGGATATGATACTATAATAAAGGTAGGGTGCGTGTGGCGACATCCGACACCGTCACCTAGTCGCAGGGGAGCACTTCACTAGCCTTTCGGCTCGCTCACACACCTTCCGTCGACTTCACAGAAAACTCCCCGCTTCCTTTCTGAGAGGGGGAACTGAACTGTTTAATGTTCAAGCACGACTTACTCTGATATCACTGTTTAACATAACTTTTATTTGTCACTGCCACTGTGCATTGGATCACTGTCACTGTATTAGGGGTCACTGTCACTATCACTGTTCTACCCGTGTTTCTTGGGTAGTTGGTCACTAGTACTTACTGTCAGGGAGGCTCCCTTGTTTAGGGCCTCGACCTGAGGGGCGGCTCCTTCCTAGGGCCGCACTGGTGGGGTGCAGGGAGGCCTCGTAGTCTGGGGCCTCGACCTGATCGGGGGCCCTCGGGACTAGGACCGAACAGGCGGAGGATTCGGGCCTGCTTCTTCTTCTGCCGGGGCGTGAGAGAGCCTAGGTCGCCGTTGTCGGGGACCGTGGTGGAAGGCCTGGGCGTCCGGGGTCTGCAGGTGCTCAGGGGGAGAGGCGCCGTCAGGGCTGGGCTGCGGCAGCAACTCCTGTAGGGCTCCAACAGTGCTAAGGAGCGTCCGGGTGTGGGCGGTAACTCCGCAATCGGGCCTTGCCACCACTCTAACGCCTCCGCTTGGCCAAGAAGCCTGGATGGCGACAAAGGGCTCCCCGGAGGGAAAGAGGCTTGAGGGAGACTCACGCTTTTCGTGGTTCCCTGAGTGTGTTCATTGGGCTGAGGTGGGGCTCCACTTCCCCTAGTATGGACTTTGGCTGGTGCCGTGAACTTGTCCGGCGTGCGAGGGACACCAGTAGGGTGATCGGGGTCGCCCTTTCGCCGAGGCAAGCGGCCGTCAGCGTGGTGTTCCTCCCGCAGTAGGGAACAAGCCGGAGTGAGCCGCACTCTCTCCAATACGGACAGATCCTACCGTCAGGGAATTCTCCACCCTGGTACGTGCCCCAGTCGTAGCTGAGTGTCTGCCCGTACGGGAATCGACTAACGGAGAAACGGGATCACCCGTCTGCTCCTGTGAGACGCCGGCCCCGAGTCGCCGCTTCCGTAATTGGGTAGCGCTACACGTACGGTAGCAGGGTCTCTCTACCCTGGACCGTATTCTGGCCGTAGCCAAAGTACAACTGGAGAGGGATGCACACAGGCAACTCTCTCTCCTCAGCGTGTTAAGGCCGGAGCCTGGGGTCACCTTCCCCTTTACACACTTTGTCAGGCCGTAGCCTGTCTCTATTTCTCTTTTAAGGCCGTAGCCTTGGGCCTCTTCCTGCCCTTGGGTCTCTTCCTGCCCTAGAGGGTGTAGCAAGACCGTCAAGACGGTGTTACTTGGGACTGACCTCTTTTCAGTCCCACCCCTGGTCTGACGGTCACTACCCCGCCCGCACAGTAGTTCAGGTTGTCTGAACGCCTGGGGTTGGGGCACTTGCGGGGAATAGGGGCTCAGGGCCGGGATGTCCCGATGACCCTCTTGCCCGAGGTCACTAGCCTCACCTGTGTGTCCTCCTGGGGTGGTGGTGGGGTGGCGGCTCGGCGGTGGTGTGGGGGGTGGTGAGGTGGGCGGTCCTGTGGCGGTCTCGGCGGGCATTTTAGACAGGACCCAAGATTTATTCGATGGAGGGGTTTGATATTGAGGTATTCTGAGAAAGTGGCCTTGGAGGTTTCATAACACCTCTTCCTTAGCGATCTGTTCTGCACACTACACCTTGATAACATCTTGTATATTATTACTGATGCAATTTATGTCGAGAATAAAACAACAGAAATAACACATAGGAGAATGGTTGTAATACGCACAATAAATTGCCAAGGAAGGAGTGCAACGAAGCCTCCTATGTTACCTAGAATACAGCCTATAATTTTTTTTAAATATATTGTATATTTTTCTTTTGAGGGAAATAATAATTGGCTTCTTTTAACCCTTTCAACTCAAAGATGCCATCTTGTTCTAGTTGCTACCAGATGATTTTATTCAGCTTGGGAGCGTCCTTACAGAGAAAAGGTTAGTGATTCAATAAAGGCTGTATTTACCATGACAAGTCTGAAAGTTTCTTCTGAACTGAGTGAAGTCAGTAGGAGATGACAAGAATGAAATATAAAAGGACGGCGCTGCACTGAAAAGGTTAATTTTTTAAAATAGAGGAATGGAGAGAAACATCATTTCACAGTTTTTACTTTTTTCTTCTGAAGTTTCATATTTCATGTGAAGTGGTATCAAAAGAAATTGACTCTACACACATCAAAGTAATGCAAGGTGAGCATTAGTTGATTCAAAAGCTAAAAATAGATTGTGGTTAGAAGTAAAGTATTTTAAGTATGTCAGTCGTTGTCTCGTGGAAATAAACAGAAACAGGTACAGTAACTGTTTTTAAAGCATCATACTGTTGACAACAACTGGATCAACCCGTACCACGCTGGAAAAAAAAAAAAAAATGATAGGCTACCCACCTACGCCGGCCATTTTTTTCTGGCTCAGTGGGCTTAATACATCAATATAAGATCCCTGGCACTAATAAAAGTAATCATTAAAGCCAGATGGTTGGTTGAATTGAGCCAGGTTGGTGTCACTCTACCTCTGAAATCATCGAGGTTACTGAGAGAGCAGAGCAGCTGTAAGCTTGTGAACCGATTTTGGATTTTCTTTTTTCTGGCTAAATGGGCTTAATACATCAATATAAGATCCCTGGCACTAATAAAAGTAATAATTATAAAGCCAGAAAGTTGGATGAATCAAGTCAGGTTGGTGCCACTCTACCTATGATATCTTCAAGGTTACGGAGAGCGCAGAGCGTCTGTGAGCATGTGAACCGAGTTTGGATTTTTTGTGTGGGTAAATGGGCTTAATACATCAATATTAGACCCCTGGCAATAATAAAAGTAATCACTAAAGCCAGAAAGTAGGTTGAATCGAGTCAGGTTGGTGCCATTCGACCTCTGAAATGTTAGAAGGTTACTGAGAGAGCAGAGCGGCTGTGAGCCTGTAAGGACTCGCTTGCCTCCCCCATCACTAAATCAGTGTTGTAAGCGTAGAGGAGAAATGTCTGAAGTTAGCGAGATAGGTTATTATCTTCCATTTTGCTTCAGTTGCTTGCAACGACTTCTCAGTGCTGCAGGACATAGATCTACCTGTCACCGGGGGTTTTTTTTTTTTTTTTTTTTTTTTTTTTTTTTTTTTTTTGTACGGGTTAAGAATGCAGGTCCTGTCTCGTAATCCTGCGTACGAGTACATCATTGTTCCATAATCTCGTTGGTATATGCATTTTCGTAGAGCCTGTGTATGTGCTGTTGTTTTTGTAATATCTGCATACTTTTTTTTCCTTATCATCATCATCATCATCATCACCATATATATATATATATATATATATATATATATATATATATATATATATATATACATATATATATCAGTCCGGTTCTTTGCGATAATAAGATACATGCTGATATAGTTTATTTCTTATCTAACAAAGATTTCTAACCCTTTTTCGGCTCAGTTGATGGTCAGTTGCAAGTCAAATCGGACTAGGAACCAAAGAGACTCATTTAAAGCTCATTCTGTATCATGCTACCATGACTTATAATATTCAGGGTGTGAGAGTAATCCACTTCTGCCAGATGGAGACAGACTATAATGCTTTTCATCAGTAACATATGTCTTTAGTAAGGAGCCATAAGTAAAACATATCGCTGAAGAAGAGGCATTACGAAGTTTACAAAGCCAGGGGAAATACGAGTCCTTGCAAGCATGGTGAGGCGTCGGAAGTGGTTCATATTTGCGCTGCTAAAGGTGATGTTGTGGCACCTCTTCTTCAGCGGTTTACTTTGTTTATTATACAGAGCGGCCCATATATAACGATGTTCTTCCACTCTGCTGGGCTACTTCTCGTTTGTTGTGGGGACGGGTCCGTCAGTATTATCAGTGTCTAACTTGCGTCATTTGCTGGTTTCGTACTCCCATTATCACACCTGTGCCCACATCATCAGACTGAGCCGTCCTCACAACACATAAGATACTGCCAAGTGAGTTTCTAATAGAGCGTTATTTACAGGCCACCATGTACACTTCAGTAGTCCATTGTATGTCATCTGTATCTCCTTAATGTAGATATAATGTGCAGCAGCAACTCAAAAGAGGCAATGAATCTGTTTTGGTAAATAAGTCGAGGTGGAGGGGAGTTGATGCGAAGTCTACCAAACAAACGTGAATACGACCTAGAAATGGGATTCTCGAATATATTTACTATTGATTCCCTGTCGTAACTTAGGTTTGTTACTTGCTGGAAAAACTGAAGAAATGGGAAAATTTCTGTATTCTCTTTATTTTTCATTCCCTCAAAACAAAACAGCCCAAGGTATATTTTTTCTGTCAACTAGTACTTGCATTCGCAGGGAGAACAAGAGACACTGGAAGGCCATTTACATTCTCCTTGTTCTTCCTACGAAAACAAATCTTAGTTACGACGCGGAGTTGATCCTAAGTTTGTCAATGAAGTCAGTCTCTGTGTTACTTATCCTTACCAGATTTTAATCTAAGTAGTATCTCTACAAGCCTGCACTTTGCTTTCAAAATTTCTCCTGTCTTTATCATCATGCTCACTTATCTTTTCACTCTTGCCTACTGCCTCTTGTCACCTATAGTTGCCTTATCCATGTTCTTCTCTTATACCTACTTCCTTATTATCTCTTTCTCCATCTTTATATCGTTTCTCTCTCTCTCTCTCTCTCTCTCTCTCTCTCTCTCTCTAAGTTCTTAACTTTCATCTATGCCCCTTTTTTTCTACGTCACGTCTTCATAATTCTCTGAATCACCAAACTTACTTGATTCCAGCATGCCTACCTCTTTGATGGCTTCATCTTAATTTACATATTGTATCTTCACCGCTGGCATCTTCGTTACCTTTCTCTACAAAACACACTCAAACATTTTACAATCTGCAGATGGGATTCTGAAATGATTGCCTCTCGTAAGTTAGATCTGTTTTTGCAGGAAGGAATAGACTTGGAAAACTTCTGCACTGTTCTTTCCTTGTTCTCTTTAGAAGAGTTACAGCCTACTGTAAGTTTCCTATCGTAACTCAAGATTTGGTGTTTGTTTGAGAGAAAAGGGAACGCTTCTCACTCTCCTTTCGTTGTTCTTCCTGCGAAACAAATTACGGTTACGACAGGGAATCGACTGTAAGTAACCATGTTTGAGAGTCCCACCCACTGAGCTCTATAGTATGAAGTGGCTTTCTCATGGGTAGCGCCGCGTAGTTTGTGTGCTCGTCGCCAGGGGCCCAGGGCGGCATTGATGATGATTATGCACTACGCCCGCGCCTTTTGAAATCAGCCGATGAATTCGGAAAATATAGTGCCATAGTCCACTGCGCAGCTAAAATATAGTGCCATGGCCCACTGTTCAGCTTATGTAAGCAACAGTGAAACAAATACAGCAAGTTAAGACTAGTGTTCCAATTGCATTACCATGGTGGAGGCGACGAATGCGGGTGTTTCAATGTGGCAGCCAAAGTCACACGCTCGCTGCAGAGATATCCCCTCCATAATATAGAGCTCAGTGGTCCCATTCCAAATTTATAACCTTCGCACCTTTAGTCCCAGCCACCTTGCATTGTGGGTCGTTTTCTCGCTGCTGTGTAAGGAGGAGCCATTGCACATCTTCATTACTTTTTAATTCTGCATATGGTGCGTCATTTCCCTCTTGTGTGACATCACAATATATGTTACCATTAAAAAGGCATAAATAACATACACAAGAACTCTAAGGTATAATGTGCAAAATCAACCACTAAGGAAGAGGGGCTACGGAGCTTCCTACGCCACCTGCAGTTCCAGAAGCCTACCCTTTGGACCCCTGTACCTCTGTCACACTCTGGCTGGTCCTTGGCACCATCGAGTTGTGTGCAGCTGAGGGCAGCGTCCCCCTGGCCACAGCTGCCTCCACTACCCACCGCTTCACTACCTCGCTAGTCGACACCTGACCAACAGCAACAGGAAGGAAGATTAGGCCCATATTACAAGAGTCGTACTCTGTTCGGCTATGGAGACTCCCTATAGATCCTCCAACATATCAGTTTGTCTCTGCATATGGCACGTTAATAATCTCTTGAGTTTTATTTCTGCATCATAATATTGAAGCGTTATATACAAAACAAGAGGGAGCAACCACAGTGAAACGTCCGCGCCCACCAACTGGTTAAAGGGCCTAATAATTTGACTTTGCTCTGTGATCTTTAAGTTGTACCAATTGCTCTCAAATCGATAATTTCATTCTTGCCTGATCCTTAGCACTTCCATGAAGTTTGGTACACATCAAGTCAAAACTGTTTGAGTTGACTTTGTCCAGTGACTTTTGATTTTTTGCCCTTCCCTGTGACATTGAGCTTTGTTCCCAAATTGAATTAATTTTTCCTTGACTTACCCTAAACTCTTCTACAAAGCTGGGTGTAGGTCAGGTAGAAACTGCTTAAGCTGATCTTGTCATGTGACCTTGATCTTTAATTTTTAAAAAAAAAAAAAAAAAAAAAAAAGTCTCTTGGCTGGTACTTAACATTTCCACCGAGTTTGGTCCGGATAAGATCATAACTATTTTTGTTATTTTCTTCACACAGACCCAAAGTTTGAACTTTGACCTTGCTCTGTGACCTTTACTTTTGACTGAGTGTACAAAGCTGCACCTCTTCAGTTTTTCATTGCTCTCATCCCTTCCGCCAAGTTTGGTTTAAAAAAAAAAAAAAAAGTTGAGCTTGGGAGGTCAACTTTGTAGCCTGTGATCTGTCGTTCTAAAAAAAAAAAAAAATCTTTGGCAGTCCCTCAACCCCCGCACCAAACTGGGTAAAACTGGAGAAAAACTTATGTGGTCTCTCTCTCTCTCTCTCTCTCTCTCTCTCTCTCTCTCTCTCTCTCACACACACACACACACACACACACACACACACACACACACACACACACACACACACACACACACACGCTGAACACAACATAACACCTGCTTTCATTTCGGAAGCGCTGGTGTAATGAATCGCAAAGGAAGTGGTCCTAGAAAGTCTACACAACATAATATGTGAATACGTACTCAAGTGGTACAGAAGGGTTTTTAGTTCATGTTTTTTTACCGATGAGTTTTGTATATTAGTCTACACCTTAACGTTTTTTTTATGTTTATATTGCGTCATTATCCGCATACCTTGCATCAAAACTATAAGAGGATACTGAGATGTAATATGCGGAATAGGTCTTTTAGGAAGTGTTGCAAAATCTCCCATGCCAGTCACACTGTAAGACTATCGGTTTGTACTGCTGGTTATCAACCTGTTCAGACCGGGGACGTGACTTTTTTTTTCCTTTCCTGACGATTTCATTCAGCTTAGGAATGATCTCGAGTAGTTAAGGGATTAATGAAGAAACTACGTCAGTATTACGGTGGCTAACGCCAGATAATTTTATTCGCAACTGGAAAGCCTCTCGAAGTCTGTGCATTAAAAAGCTATCTCAATTACCGTACTCTGACCAAAGCCGTCGATTTTACTCACAACTGGGAAACCTCAAATTTCTGGGAAGATTGATCTAATTGGCCCTGGATAACATATGGCAACATTACAACATTACTCGCTTCGGTGAAACATCTCGAGATCTGAGCTCTCCGGGTATTCGTATCCATTTCAGTGAGAAAAATCTCCCTTTAGCTGAATAAAATCGTCTAGATATGGCACGAATGAAGGAGCTGAGACAGACAATAAACTTTTGTTTAGTCGTCCGAAGCTCAAGACAGTTTTTCCATCGTCTGGAGGTAGCAAGAATAATCTAAAATATTACGTTGTCATACAGATAGGGTTAATGAGATAGTTTTTAACACCTGTACGAGAGGGCATTCGCAAAAAGAAGACAATTACACTGTAGGAAGCAAGAATCAGCTAAAACACAGCAACATCGTGCTGAAGGTGACCTTTCAAATTCCCTCCCACCCTCATACTCACCTTCATATTTCCTCTTATTATGCTACTGATACCCACAACAGTACTACTTACAGAAAATGACATCATAATTCTCCAGTGTTTCCACACTGTATTGAGATATTTATGGCAACACACACACACACACACACTACAACCATCCAATCAACGCACCCTGATGCCTTCGATGCCTTTGAGTGCAATGGATGGTGTGAGCCGCATGAGAGCCAGGCCCACCCCGCCCCACACCAGTCCTTCCTCCGCCGCCCACCGCCCTCTGCTCATCGCCCATGACTGCCCCTTCTCCCAGCTCTCACTGAGCCGGGCTGTGGCATGCGATGAAACCTCCTGCAGCATTGGATTCACAGTTTGCAAGATGATCTCAACAGGCGCTGATAGCCTCTTTGCAAGGACAATGAGTGAGTCACCTCTTGGCCGGGGTAGGAACACGAGGCGGTCCATAACATCCTTAACTGTTGATCTGATTCGCTCCACTGATTGCTCCACGGTTGGTTGTAGTCGCTGAATGGTGATCTTGATGGCATCAGTGTTGGACTGTATGAACATGGCCATTCCGGCTGTTGCTGAATTGGCCTTGGCTCTTTGAATGAGGGTCTGCATGGAGAGGTCGGAGGGCTGGAAGCTGAATGCAGTGATGGGCCAGCGAGCCAGGATGATCAGCACACTACGCTTCTCCCCTGGCCTGGTCTCCCTCACCACCTCTTGGTACCACCCTGCAGCTTTACTCCGAGCATAGGTTACCTGTGGGACAACCTTATTTTCTTGTATGCTGTTTATATTTACTTTTTATATCGACATAGATTCCATGTATAATATACAATAATACATTAAGATACTGTACCAGATGCAGGAGTAAATTTATTAGGAACAGGTGCATGTACAGTAAACCTCATGAGGTTACAATAAAACGGCCCTTATTCCTACAAACACACTCAAATATACTTCCACATCCACAACAGTTTTCATGTGTTCTACACAGCACCCTCCCATACCACGCACACCACCCTTCCTTACTACACACTATCCGCTCTCGCCACACAACAAACCACAACACCTTATCATCACACAGTCTCACCACAACACCATACCACCACACAGCCTCACCACATAACGTCACCAGACACCATCGACCTACACCAAATAATACCAAACCACCATACATCCCTTACCGCAGAACACTACCTTACACACCTCACACCACCACACTAGTACATCAGCACACACCACACCAGCACACATCCCTCACTACATAACCACAAACTATACAACTACACCTCCAAACACCACACCACCACTCAACTCACCGCCACACTTACCTAACCGCACAACCACACACTAAGCCATTCTACACACACCACACTACATCTCTACACACTACACTAGATCACATCACACCACCCCTTATCACCCCTCCCCCTCTGCTCCACACCGCCCTGTCTCACCAACATATCGGTGGTGATGGCGGCGTCTGGGTTGCGCTTGAGGTCGGGTCGCATGGTGATGAGGGCGGTGCGGTAGAGGCGGTGACCTGCCACGCTGGCCAGGGCACCAGCACGGCCCAGCAACCCCTCACCTGGCTCTGATCAGGGAGTGATTTAGGCAGTGTAAAGTTATATCCATTTTACTCTAACTTGGGCCAAATTTTCGCAGCTTAATTCAAGTACCTCATTGTAGGAAAAGGACAGTTCTATGGGTCTATGTAGCCTACTTTCAGTAGCGCCTTTTCGTGATTAGTATCATGTTAATCTGTTGTTGCAACTCAGCATTTAAGATGGAGAGATGGGAATTTTAAGCCAAGAATGAGTAGAAAGAGTATTACTGATGTATACTATCCTTATATTAACCCCTTCAGTCTGGTAACGTCTTTTAATTATATATTCTTGCAACCTCTAGACGATTTTATTCTATAACTCTCGCACTGAAGGGGTAGATGAAGGCTACTTCTAAACTCTCCAGCACGAAAACTTTCTTCAAAGCTGATTAGTATCTCATGGAGACAGCAAGAACAAAATTTAAAATGCGCCATCGGCTCTAAGATGTAAAAACAATGTAGATATCATACAAGAGAACACAAGCGTAGCCAGAGGGAGGGGGTCAAAGGGTCAAATGATCCCCCCACCCTTAGCAAACCATATGCCACAGAAGAAGGGTTCCTGAGGGAAACTGTGAATTCAGGTCTGGTCAGACCGTCAGGTCAGGTCAGATCTGTGAGGATAGGTAATGTCAGAAATGAGATGGGGCAGAAGGTTGGAATCAGGTGTGATCATTATTGTGTCGTGACGTCGTGCAAGGCAGAAAATGTTGTCTACGCAACAAAATAATGTACAGTATTAATATACTGATATTCATAATATACGAGTATATCACACACACACACACACACACACACACACACACACATATATATATATATATATTTGTTGGCAAAACTGAATTTCATCCAAACCCATTCCTGCCCACGGAATCAGGAACAAGAGGTTTTCTCTGATAGCAGAGCGAGCTGAATGGAGAACTTGAAGGCTATACTGCGTATTTTGTAAATTTTTTTAAAGTTATAATTCCCTCCTAGAGTTCCTATTACATTTCATTATATATATTATTCATTATGAAAGCATAAATAACCTTTTATATCATGCATGGGTGAAATAAGTTGTTTACATTGGGGAGCGGACACAGCACACCACGCTGGGTTAAGGAATATTATATTTATCTCGTTCTTCCTTCAGCACTGCAGATATGATGGCATCTGGGCAGATAGTATGGAAAATGGCCGCTGAAACTGCCCTCATTGAAAAAATAAGGCTATTCCCTCCTCTCTTCTCATCAACCATTCTCGGCTCCATAGCCGCCTTCTTGTGGTTTTGGCCACCGTCGCTTCATTCTCCTCCTCAAGTGCCACCACTGCAAGAGCCAATGCAGCAATCACTCTCTCCTCAGCAAATTCAAGAATAACCATGTTGCATCTGATACATGTGACTCATGTGAGATGGTGGGACAGACTACAGTGTGCTTTGTTTACGTTTTTGCTGACTGTCGGTGGCGTTCGAGGAACATGTGTGATAGAGTTTGTGCCAGGCTCCAGCAAACCAGGAACGTGTTCTGTTGGCAAACAATGATTTCAGGTACTGTGTGATACCCCCTTAAGTGGCTGGGGAATGGCTGGGAGAAGGAGGAATATGAGAAGAGAGGAAGAAATCAGTAGGATGGAAGCTGTGGATGCAATGAAGAAAGTTAAAATGGGGAAAGCCCCAGGAATTGTTGGAGTGTGTGGTGAAATGCTGAAGCATGTGGGAGAGACAGTGATAGAATGGATGTGGAAGATGTACAGATTGGCCTGGGAGGAAGGTAGTGTCCCGGAGGATTGGAAGTCAGGTAAAATTATTCCCCTGTACAAGGAAAAGGGAATAAAGAAGTAGGTGGTAATCATAGGGACATTTGTCTTCTTAGTGTAATAGGAAAAGTATATAGTAGGGTACTTACTGACAGAGTTAGGGGAATAACAGAGGAATTAGTTGGAGAAGAACAGGGAGGTTTTAGGAAGGGAAGAGGTTGCGTAGATCAGATATTCATTCTTAGATCTTTAATGGAAAAGTTTCTATAGAAGGGAAAGAAGTTGTATGCGGCCTTCATGGATTTGGAGAAAGCATATGACAGAGTGGATAGACAAGAATTGTGGAAAGTATTAAGAATATATGGAGTAGATGGGAAGTTGTTGAATGACATGAAGAGTATGTATGAGGGTGCTAAGGCTGCAGTGCGTGTGGATAGTGAACTCAGTGAATTTTTCTGTTTGAAGGTTGGATTGAAACAGGGATGTGTCATGTCTCCATGGTTGTTCAGTCTGTATAAGGATGGGGTCTTAAAAGAGATAAAAGGTATGGCAGTAGATGGTGCGGCCCTAGTGAGAGAGGGCAGTGTTCGAAAATTCCCTGTACTGTTGTTTGCAGATGATACTGTGTTGTTAAGTGAAGACGAAGGGGAACTGCAAGGCATTGGTGAATGAGTTTGGGAGAGTGTGTAAGAAACGGAATCTATAGGTGAATCTAGGAAAGAGTAAAGTTATGGTCTTCAAGAGAAGTGAAGTCAGTGAATGTATAGTAAGGTTGGATGAGGAGGAAATGGAAAATGTGAATGTGTTTAAATACTTGGGTAGTGTAATCAGTAAGGACGGAAGTAT
>NC_137018.1:37873821-38200730 GCF_032717465.1 Coenobita brevimanus
AAAAATAGCACTCACCATCCAGGTAGCTTTCTCCCCCATCCTGTTAGCCGTCCCCTTCTTCCCCACTCACCATGCCGTTGGCTGTCCTCCTCTCCCCCACTCACCATCCTGTTATTTTTCTCCCCCCCCCCTCCCATTCACCATCATATTAGCCGTCTTCCCTCCCACTCACCATCCTGTTAGCCTTCTTCCTCTTCCCCCACTCGCTAACATATTAGCCGTCTTCCCCTCCCCCCGCCACTCACCATCCTGTTAGCCTTCTTTCCCGTGCCCATTCACCATTCTCTTAGCCTTCTCCCCCCCCACTCATCCTTCAGTTAGCCTTCTCTTCCCACTCACCATCCTGTTAGCCCTGGCCTTGACCGCTTCTGCCAGTGTAGGGGGAACGATCACCCTGTCCCCCGCCACGACCCCCAGCACACCACGACGCGTCGCTTCTACAAGCTGAGGACACCGGAGACACATACACAGTTTTAGTGTGGCACAGCACAGTGTGGTGGGTGGTGGTGACCATCATCTACTCACTTGATGTACTGATGCTATTTCTTCCTTAGTTAACTCTGCATTGAGTGACAAGCATAATGCATTCTTGTGACCCAGGAAGTCACTTACAACGCTAGGTGTGGCAAACATGTAACCAAATAAGGGGGTGAAGTGGAACCTGCTATGGTGCCCGGGTTATCTGGTGGAGACGCAAATGCGGCGTCCATCCAGGAACCAAACTTCCATACTCTTCCCCGACCCTCACTGTGGTAAGACTATGTCCACCAAATAGGAATATCGGTTCACTGCAAGGGACAACCCTGTTGGGACGGTTGCTTACCTGTGGTTTATGGGTGTGCTCAGCCATACAGATCGAGGTTGCTATACTACTGCCACTACTATTACTATTACTGCTACTGCTACTGGTACTACTACTTCTACTGCCACTACTACTACTGCTATTACTACTTTTACTGCTATTACTATGGCACAGTGTAATAAAATAAGAACTGGAGCTCTTGTTGGAACACACACACACACACAGGAGCCACCAAGGAGAGCAGACGTGGGTCGACAGTGCTCCATATCGAGCCAGCACGGCCAGTGGCATTACCTAAATTAGTATCTTTATATGAGTCAAGCTCTGTACCAGGTTAGACTAAATGGTTTTTTATTATTGAAAAAAAAAAAAAAGAAGAAGTTTAAACAAGACTTGTTCAAACAGAAAAGAGAACCGAGTAACGAAAGAATGCGCTCAATCAGCTGATTGTTTGTTTAGACTACAACTGCCCCAGGGAATGTAAGTACTCTGTGCTTTTAGTATTGCAAAATGGACACATACTTTAGTAAAGCAAATTTGGAAAAGAAAAGGGATAAAGGTAGAAAGCAAGATGATGATTTCTACCAAGAACTGGTTGAAATGGAGACTCACAATAAATTGATAGAGCGTGTACACAGACTGGAGATGGCTTTCCAGAATGAAATTGATGAAATAAAGAAGCAGATGCACTTGCAAAAGGAAGAAATAGAAAAACTAGGAAGGGAAGTCAACAAGAAAGACACAACCATATGTGAACTAACAGTGGAAGTGAGTACACCTAGGAGGAAAATGAGTGAAATGGCAAGTACAGCAGTCAACCTCGGGAGTATTATGGAAGAGTTCAAAAATGATACAGAGACAATTAGGCAAGTAAGCAGTCTGATAGACCTGAGCAGTGATATTGAGGAGAAGATAACACAGGTGAATGAAGCTGTGCAAAGCTACAAAAATGATACGGAAACCACGTATGCTGAAATGGTGAAAGTAAAGAAAGACTTAGAAACAAGGGTGGAAGAAAAAAGCATTAAAAAGGAAGTGAAAAGAATAATCCAAAACAATCCAAAGTTAGGCAGAGATTCAGTAGATATCAACAAATCTATAGTAATCACTGGTATAGAAGAGGAAGAAGTAAAAAACAAGATCTCAAGAGACAAAAAGGAGATGGCAAATGTAATGAGGTTATTGAAAGAAGTATCAGAGGAAATCTGTAGTAAAGACATAGAGGAACACAAAAGGTTAGGGAAATACGAGAAAAGCAAGTCAAGACCTCTAAAGGTAACTTTCCAGAGTGTAAACACCGTGGAGGAGATACTAAAAAATGCAAAGAATCTTATGGAAAAAGAGGAGTTCAAAAATGTATGGATAAAAAGATGCCTAACACAAGAGGAACTGGAATTAGTGAAAGAGAAGAGGGAGGAAGCAAAAACAAAAAGTGAGGGAAGATCAGAAGAGGAGAACACATTTTTTTTTTTTTTTTACAAAGTAATAGGATTGCAGGTACGAAAGTGGTACATAAACAGGAGGGAATAAAAAGGAGGAAGGTAGTAGAACCAAGTCATGAGAAGTATATAAACAAGATGATAAAGTTGATGTACTCAAATGTGGATGGAATTGTATCTAAATTATTAGAGATGAATAATTATGTCAGAGAAAATGAACCACATATGCCTAACTGAAACAAAATTAACACCAAGGATATCAAATGACATATTAAACTTAGAGGAATATAATATATGGAGAAGAAATAGAAACTTAAAAAAGGGAGGAGGAATTATAATATTAACTAAGAAATATCTAAAAGTCAATGAAATAAAACTAGATATACCCTCACTAGTAGAACTGATTGCAGTAAAGATCAATACATCTGAAGGGAAAGTAATTATAGCCAATTTGTACATGCCACCCAGATAAAACACATGGGAAAGAGACGAATATGAGGACCTGGCAGAGAGTACAATTCAGAATTTAAGAGCATTACTACATAAAATGGAAGAGAAATCGGAAAGAATTATACTAACTGGAGATTTTATTACAAATATAAATTGGAATACTCTAGATATAATTAGCCAAGAAAGCTGTTGGGACCAAAAGCTCCTGCATCTCGTGCAAGAGTTTTTCCTAACGCAACATGTGAGGGAAACCACCAGAAAAAGAGGACTCGATGTACCTTCAGTGCTAGATCTCATATTTACTAGGCAAGAAAATGATATTGATGATATTGACAGTTTAATATATCACCCTCCACTCGGCAAAAGCGACCATGCAGTACTAAATTGCAACTTCGGGATAGCATATTACATAGTTAACAGCAATGGAAGTTACAAAAAGACCCTAAACTATAAAAAGGGAAATTATCATGACCTAAAGAAGTATTTCTTAGAAGTTGATTGGGAAAATGAGCTTAGAGGACAAGATTTAAATGGTGTATATAAAAAATTCTGTGAATTTTATGAAATAGAAGTCCAGAAGTACATCCCACAGCACAAAGAAGCAGATAAGAAAATACAGAAATGGTTCAATACAGAATGTAAAAAATCAAAAGAAAGAAGAGATTTGTTGTGGAATAGGTACAGAAGACACAATAGTGAAAGGGCATATAATAATTACAAACAGGCAAGAAACGATTATACAAGAATAAGGAGGGAAGCCCAAAAACAGTTTGAGGAGGATATCATAAATAAAAGTAGTGATCAACCGAAGCTATTTTACAGCTACATCAGAAGCAAAACCAAAGTAAAAGATATAATACAATTCATTACGGACGAGGGAATCACCTATACACAAGAGAAAGATATTTGTGAAGTACTAAATAAGAATTCCCAATCAGTTTTTACAGAAGAAAAAAATTTTGAGAGGGACTATGTGGAACATGCATGCCCACACATACTACCATATAAACAAATATCAGAAAAAGTAATACAGGAGGAGTTAAGTAAATTAGACAGAGGAAAAGCAAATGGTCCTGATGAAATTTCATGTTCGGTGCTACGAGAATGTGCAAAGGAGTTAAGTAAACCATTATTTTTAATTTTCAAGAAATCCTTGAGTCAAGGTAAACTACCTGATATTTGGAAGAAAGCAAATATTGTCCCCTTATTCAAGAAAGGGAATAGACAAAATCCACTCAACTACTGACCAGTATCACTGACCAGTGTTGTAAGCACGGTATTAGAAAAGCTTATAAGAAAAGCTTGGGTAAATCATCTAGAAGAACACAATATGATAACAGAAAGACAGTTTGGTTTCAGAAAAGGAAAATCGTGTGTTACTAATCTGTTGAGCTACTATGATGGAGTAACAAACATTACAGGAAGGAGAAGGATGGGTGGACAGTATGTTTAGATTTCAAGAAAGCATTTGACAGTACCACACCAAAGACTTATGGAAACTGTACCATCAAGGAGGAAACCGAGGCCAACTGTATTGTTGCATGCAAGATTTTCTCAAAAAATGGGAAATAAGTAAGGGGAAATTGCTCATCATGGAGGGAAGTGACTAGCGGAGTTCCACAGGGCTCAGTGCTGGCACCAGTCAAGTTTTTAGTGTATATACAGTAAATGATACCTATAGCAACATTGGAAATGAAAGCTACCTAAATATGTCTGCTGATGATGCAAAGAATACGAAGGAGAATTACTAACGCAGACTCTTGTAAAGAGCTACAAGAAGAATTAAATTAACTTCACGAATGGAGCAATATATGGCAAATGGAATTCAATGTGAACAAGTGTCATGTAAACAAGTTTGGTAAAAGTGGAAAAAGGCCTGATTTGGATTATAAGTTAGGTAGTAAAACCCTACACACGTCAGAAAGAGAGAAGGACCTAGGTGTGATTATCAGTAACAGACTATCTCCAGCTGACCACATCAGTGAGAAGATACGGAACATGTATACTGTACACTGGTTGCAAATATGAGAGTAGCATTCACATACATAAATGAAGACATGCTAAGGAAGATAATAACATCATTCATCAGACCAACCCTGGAGTATGCGTCAGTAGTCTGGAGTCCTCATTTCAAAAAACACATAGATAAGATTGAAAAAGTTCAGAGGGCAGCTACAAGATGGGCACCAAGCTTAAGGGATCTAAGCTACGAAGAAAGACTAGAAACACTGAATCTTCCTACACTACAGGAGAGAAGGAAAGGAGAAGACATGATTATGCTATATAAATACATATCCGGGAAGGAGAAAATAGACATAAATGATTACATAACCCATGGGGATGCATCAGCAAGAGGACACTGCAAAAAACTGCATAAAAAGAGAGGCGATAAAGATGTAAGGAAACTTAGTTTCTCAAATAGGACAATTGATCAATGGAATGCACTACCGAATGGAATAGTGTGTGCCAAAACAATTCATAAATTTAAGGATATGTACGATAGAAATGGTTTTGACACGGGGCAGTACAAGCTTGACTCATTCCTGTAAAGGTACAATTAAGTAAGAACAATTAGGTAAGAACACACACACACACACACACACACACACACACACACACACACACACACACACACACACACACACACACACACACCTGCATTACATGTGGAAGTCATTACCTCGAATGTCACACAGAATTAGCACCAGGTCCCTGATTTGCCTGTGTGAGAATGGAGACCGGCACAGGTGAGGAGTGGGGGAGGGGGAAGCAGTGAGGAGAATATGAGTGAGGGGAAACAGAAAAGTGAAGGAAATCGAGGAGGGACTGAGGGAAATAAAGCAGAGGGAAATAGAGCAGTGAGGGGAAATAGAGGAGTTCATGAGGGAAGAGAAAGAGCAGTTAGGGAAACAGAGCAGTGAGTGAGAGAAAGAGAGCAGAGAGGGAAATAGAAGAGACAATGAGGGAAACAGAAATTAGGGAAATAGAGGAGTGACGGAAATAGAGCAGTGAGTCTAAATTTCCTTAAACTGAGTAAAACCGCCTCACATTAGCCCGGATGAAATATAAGTTCGCGTCCACACGTGTACTCGAACATATGTTGGCAACACAGCTGGCAAAATGTTCGGGAACATGTTTGCAGCAGCATTTGAACAGATGTATGCAAACATGTTTCAGTGCAGCTTCGAACACTGGCAACAGAGGTGATGGAATAAGTGCGATCATACGAGGCAGTTGAGACTTTATCACGATGCTGTCAACATGATCTGGACGCTGCTGTTCCCAGCACATTTGCAGCGTGTTCGTTATTGCATTGCTTACATGTTGCCAGCACTTGTTTGAGCACACTTTTTTTTTTTTTTTTTTTTTCCATCGACCATTGGGGCCGAGGCCCCTGGTCATTAAGGCTAAGATATATATATATATATATATATATATATATATATATATATATATATATATATATATATATATATATATATATGGTGTCCCCCAAAATGTACTCACTCTTTGACTACCCATGACTCTTACAATTTTTTTTCTTTTGTTTGAGGTGCAACTAACGTGAAATAATGGCAGACGTACGACTAACTTTTAAAGAAAGAAAATTTGTCATAAAGTGCTACTGGAAGTACGAAAACGTCACGGAAGTGCAAAGACAATTTAGAAGAAGGTTTCACTGAGATCCACCAACGCGATGCACCATTGCTCCCATCAGAGATAAGTTTGATGCAGATGGAATTGTACACGACGTCCATAAGCAACGTTCTGGAAGACCACGGACATCCACAAGCCCCGCAAGAGACGAACGACTGCTGGAAACCCTCCACCGATCCCCACAGAAATCCATACGACAATCGGCTCGTGAGATAGGAATCCCAAAATCGAGGGTCCATCGCATGTTGAAGCGAGTCCATTGGAAGAGTTACATTCCGACATTAATTCACGCTCTCAATGAAGATGATCCTGACCGGAGAGTAGATTTTTGTGTATGGTACCTGGACAAAACCGCGGAAGATGCAGCGTTTTCAGACAGAATTGTCTGGAGCGATGAGGTCGCCTTTAAATTAAATGGCTCAGTTAATCGACACAATTGCACCTACTGGGCTCCTCAAAATCTGCATGTTACTATGGAACAACATTTGAACTTACCAGGGGTTACAGTGTGGTGTGGGATATCAACATTAGGCATCGTAGGACCATTCTTTTTTTTTTTTTTACCAAACTGTCACTGGTGCCGTTTACCTAAACTTACTGCAGGAATCCGTCGGTCCACGCATTGAAGAGATGTTTGGTGACGAAGAGATTTACTTCCAGCAAGATGGAGCACCTCCCCACTACCATCGTGATGTAATGGCCTATCTCGATGCAAATCATCCGAACTCATGGATTGGGCGCAGAGGTGCCGTTGAATTCCCTGCACGTTCCCCAGACCTCACGCCAATGGACTTTTATTTATGGGGATATCTCAAAGATAAGATTTACGCTACAAAACCAGCGACAGTCGATGAGTTGAAAGGGGAAATTGAAAGACAGTGTCTCGCAATTCCAAATGCAATGATTCGTAATGTTCTAGAATCCATTGGTCCGCGTTATCAGCTGTGTGTGGAAAATGGTGGTCATCAGTTTGAACATTTGCGAACACGCACGAGTGTGTAGACTAGCCATTTAACTTTCTTTAACTTTCTTTAATTACATGTAATTTTCTCGCTGCATTTATTGTCACTCAAAGCGTGAGTACTTTTTTGGGGACACCCTGTATACAGGGTGTAACACGAGTTTCTGCAAATATTTGTAGAGGTGAAAGAATACGATACTCTGAGTAGAAAATATTCTATACACATATGCTTTTTAAGGAATACTATAGGCGTGAGGTGGATTTTTAAAATTACGCAACGCAACTGTCACACCGAGACGAGTCGGTTTTAGGTGAGTGGCAGGGAGCAGCAGAGGGGAGGAGGGAGGCTATGTGGGCGCACGGATGCCAACTTGGTGAAATTATGATTTTTTAATTGTGATTTTTTAAGCAAGTTGTGGAACATGAGAATATCTTCAAACGGGAAATCATGCTATTAATAGGAATTATGTAATTCACCGATAAGGATTACGTGAGGACAGTATGATTGTAATTAGCAAGAAAAATACTGTAAAATTAAGGTGACAGCGTTTATTTGCGATCAGCTGAATGCCAGTACTCTTGCCAAGTCTACAGTCAGTCACTTCTCACCATTACAAACTTCCAGAAGTATTGTGACGATCACATCAGATGCTCGAAGCGGCCACCATTAGCTTCAATACACAGTCGCGCTCGTTTCAACATGGAATATGTACTTTTCCTCAAAATTTCTGGCTTGTTCTTGATGTGCTCTGAAGCTTCCATTATTCTCTGCAGAAGTTCTTGTTGTTAATTTTCGTTTTGAATTCTAATGATTTCATGTGTCCCCAGAGATAATAATTCAGTGGTGTTAGGTCCGATGATCTGGCAGGCCATTGGTGTGGTCCTCCTCGACCTATCCACTTTTCAGGAAACGTCAGGTCAAGATGCTGCCTTACTTGGTTACTGAAGTGTGGTGGAGCCCCGTCATGCTGAAAAACTAGTCGGCGTCGTGTGGCCAAAAGAACATCTTCTAGGAGTAAGGAGAGGTAATCTATCAATAATTTAGCATAAGCATCCCCGTTAAGGCGATCTTTAAAGATGTGTGCGCCAATCATTTGATCACCAATAATGCCACACTAGACAATGGAAAATCTGTGTCGGAAATTACATTCTACCATTTTCTGTGGATTCTCCTTTGACCACCAATGTTCATTATGGGCATTGTGCAGTCCAACACGGGTAAATGTGGCTTCATCTGTGAATAAAATGTATTTCCATAGCTGAGAATTATCCTGTAACCATTTACAAAAATCTAGTCGCCTCACAGAATCTCCATCCTGAAGATGTTGAACCTTGTGCAGATGATATGGATGAAAACCCTCACTTCTCAACTCCCTCCAGGCTTTCATGTGAGAAACTCCAAGTCGGAGGGAAATTCTTGTGCTAATGCCTGGGCTGCGTTGCACTGTGTCAAGAATCTGCCTTACCCTTCCACGTTCCTCTATTCGTTCAGCTGTTGCACCTATTCCGAGGAAAAACCCTTGTCACGAAGGTGTTGAAAAACTGTGTAGAATGTTCGAACACTGGGAGATTTTCTGTTTGGGTATCTTCTTCTGTATTCCTGTACAGCAGCACTTGCACTTCCATTGCAGAACCCGTAAATAAATATCATATCTGCATACTCCACATTACTGAAAGTGTAAGGCATTATCTGCTATTTCTGGCTCTCAGATTGGTACAAAATAAATCAAGGGTTTGACTCGTAATCTCAGCACGCGTACTTATCTTGGCGGGAAAGTGTGTACTGACTGACAGTCATCTGATCGCTCCCCGCCTCCCTTCCTGCCACTCCCCTAACCGACTCGTCTCTGTGACAGTTGCGTTGCGTAATGTTAAAAATCCACCTCACGCCTATAGTAATCTTTAAAAAACATGTGTATTAGAAGATTTTCTACTCAGAATGACGTATTCTTTCACCTCTACAAATATTTGCAGAAACTCGTGTTATACCCTCTCTCTCTCTCTCTCTCTCTCTCTCTCTCTCTCTCTCTATACAGTATATATATATATATATATATATATATATATATATATATATATATATATATATATATATATATATATAGACAGACAGACAGACAGACACATCCATGCATATATAATTATATACACACTTTCATACACACAAACACACGTAAATATATATATATAAATATCATTCATTGCCAGACGCCATGTATCCCAAACGGGGTGGCCAAGGGCTTAGAGTTAATTGTTTTACAGGGAGGGGCACTAATCCTGCACCAACCCCACTTGACACGTAGGGATGCCAACAGCATTTGGTGTTCCCAGGCGGTCACCCATCCAAGTACTAACCAGACCCAACGTTGCTTAACTTCGCTGATCGGACGGGAAGCTGTGTACTCAACGTGGTATTGCCATATATATATATATATATATATATATATATATATATATATATATAAATATATATAATCATTTTTTTTGTATATATATAAATATATATAATCATTTTTTTTGTATATATATAATTTTTATTTTTTTGCATTTTTGCATTTTTTTTGTTTTTAATTTTATATTTTTTAGACCTTACATTATTTATTAGGGAAAAAAAAGATGCCTAATTACCTTAAAGATCCTAAAACTAATAACCTAACAGACAAATCGCTAACCTATACTAAATCCTAAAAAGACAAATAGCTAAACCTACAGTAATGGTAAAAATACCTCAACCAGAACACCATCGACTGCAGATATGTAATGCCTTTCAACATTACATACCTGCACTCATCACCTGCTGACTGTCAGTCGAGGCAGAAAATAATATAGGGGGCATCAGTATATGAAAGAGACCGTGAGTAGTCAGGAACTATTCCATATACGTTAGCTGTCGACCCTAATTAGGATAACTTATTCACGATGATGGAATTCATTTACATACAGTATGTACAGAAAGTGTAGAAGAGCACACGTGTGGAGGCGCTTAAAAGTGTGACATCAGTTCTACGTGAGTTACGTATGCTCTATTCGTTTATACAAGAATCATCGGTAGCAAACATGTGAAAAACAAAGATTATTATTATTATTAATATTACATTGCACCTTCTCAGGAGTCAGATTCACAAATTAGGATTAACTGCCCCTCCTAGCTCTCTTTCAGGAAGAACAAGAGTCATGGAAAATTTCTGCAATCTAGGATTTTTGTTCGTCCTACAAAAAGAATCTCACATACGAAATGAAATGGCTCTATGTGTGGCTGTGAAGCTCAACTCTGGCGCCAAAACTCGTTTTGGTCTCTCAATCTTGGGTAAAGTTGACTGGTAACTTATATCGCATTTTCGGGCGCTCAGTACCGACTGGTGTCATCCTTCAGGGATAATTTCGAAATATCTCTGCACTCTTATGGAACATCAAATGAGACATACCAAGTTAACAATTAATATTTAGCAATTTTTGATGCAATTTTTGTACATATTGAGAAAAGTATGAATTGCAAACCGGACCGAACCGAAAATGGTTTAGTGGATAAAAAATATAACAATAAAATTAACTATCCATTTGCCATTTATCTTATTCTGCTGCATTTGAAGCTGTTATCACAGATATCTGAAGTGAAATATGTAATATAATTCAACTGCATAACTGACATTTTCCCTTTTGTATCGGCGTTGCTGATTGGCTGCAGCTAGTGATGACGTCACAATATTTTGTTTACTTCTGTTCGACTTCGACTTGTGATGTCTTTGGACCTCGGATCGAACAGTGAGATACTTTTCTATACTTTTGTTCAGCTGTGTTCGACTTTGTTCCCTTCTTTTCCCACGATTCGAGCCTTAAGAAAATTCGGCACTAGCGTTACGATATATTGTACCAGCAACCGACGTATTAAATTGTTTAGCAAGATTTGATAAATTTCCTTAACATAAATGAATGGGTATTACTTTAGAAGTAACCAACGTTACCGATTTTCATTATATTACGTCCCTGAACTATTCTAACCAAGACTTACCTTTTAAGCCTAGTTTGAGTTGGGGGAGCGAATTTTGTAAGGGTATTCATGTAGTGACAGGTTAGGCTAACGCCTAGTAGCAGATGAATGTTGCGCCATATTGGCTGGCGCAGGCGTGTGTACTCGGTGTATGTCGGCTGGACTCGAGTGTGCTCGGCTGGTACTTTCGTATGTATGTGAGTTTTAAAAACAGCCAATCAGGCGTTCCCGAGCAACAGGGACTTTTGAAACCAGCCAGTCACAGCAGTCGTAAGTAAAACCAGCCAATCACCTTAAAGTATTTGTGGGTGACGCAGGGACGCCCAAGATTTGAAAGTCTGTCATAGTCATGGCCTCCGGTAGTGAAGAATGTGTTGTTGATTTCCAAGCTTGTATCTGTAGCAAGGATTACTGGCAGGTTATCAAGGACTACCACTGTAATAACGTAGCATCTATTGAACTACTAAGAAAAAATTGCCAAGTGAAGTACAGTGTAAAGAGTGTAATTTGCCCTGCAAAGATCGGGAAGGTAGACATCAGTGGTACTGCGGCCGGTGGAGGAAAAGTCGGAAAGGGGAAGATCCAGTGCAAATTCACCGTTTCCGATTATAAAGGAACAATTCTACACCTTTAAAGGTAGGTCAGGTCAGGTTAGGTTAGGTTAGGTTGTGCTGGGTTTGGTTAGGTTGGGTTAGGTTAGGTTAGGTTGGGTTAGGTTAGGTTAGGTTGGGTTAGGTTAGGTTAGGTTAGGTTAAGTTAGGTTAGTTGGGTTAGGTTAGGTTAAGTTAGGTTGGGTTAGGTTAGGTTAGTATAATGCAAAATAGTGTTTTAAATTAATCTTGATCTTGATTTGGGCGGATAAACCCACTTTCGGAATTCTTACTCAAATTTCCAAAGGGGGCATTTTCCCCCCAAAATGAAGGTCAGAATTAAAACACTATTTTGGATTGGAACACAAACAAATTTTCATTAAAAAAAACGTTGGTTACTTCTAAAAATTTACCAATGAATGTATATAAGGTACATAGAAATAAAAAAAATATTACTAGGAACCACTTTGAGTTGACAGGTAGAGACGGTCACATCACTTGGCGGGAAATGTTGATTTTGGTGGACTTGTGACAGCTGACGTCATTTAGTTCGACATCTCTCTCCACTGACTAATGTACAGCATTCGTTCAAAAGCTTTGTAGATTTTGTTTCTTAGACCACATTGGAATTATTAATGATTGTATGCAAGATATGTATTTTTTCGGAGTTACTTATTATTTTGATGGATGGGTTCCAGTATGGAGCATACTCGTATGTTTACAATGGCCAGAAGGTTTGATGTCGTGGCCAAATACTCGTATATGTATTGCAGAAGTACATATTTTTTCACAAATACAGTAGAATACTCTATAACGAACATGATGCTTTCAATGAGTCGGATTACGAGTAACCTAACTGTTGCAAATGTTCAACAGGATTAAATTGGGAAGAAGTACAGTACCATAAAGGAATTGCCGAAGCATTTAATTTTTTTTGGACTGAGTAACATAGCCTGAGACCCCTACAAGACAAATAAACTTGTCATCTCTGTCGTAAATAATTGCAGGGACGTTAAGGAGAATGCAGAATTTCCCAGTGTCTTTGTTTTTCCTGCAAGAGCATAACCTGATTACGAGAGGTGAACGATCGTAAATTTCTGTATCTTAGCCAAGAATGCTTAGCAAAGATAAACATTGGAATCATTAAAGTAAGTGGAATCTCATAAAATATAAGCATTATATCTTTGTAATAAGTATAAATACTGCAATCTTTTTTTTTTTTTTTTTTTAATAAATGATACTGTAAGAAAGGCGAGTACTTTGTGTTTAACCTCTATTTTGTCCCTTCTTCCCATTCGGCGTCCGATCCACTCAAAAAATTAATTTCAGTGTCAACTCTGAGAGGGAGAAAACTATCTCAGGCTGTCCATCATCATGTTGATAATTTTATTTACCTCCATTTAGTGATAGAAAAATAAAACATCAAAGTCTATACTAATGCATGCATGCCGTATGTGGCGAACCAGACAAATCAAGATGATGTCACTCCAGGACGGGAGTCATTGTTCGAACTTTTTTTTTTTTTTTTTTTTGTCTCGGCAGTCAGAGTATTCATTGATATAATTAATTGTTCTTGAGTGCTGAAATGTTTCTTCTTGGCATCTTATTTAACGAGTACAAAGAATATTTTGTGAAATATGGTGACAGTCCTACGCGATTGGATAGTTAGGTGCTTTGTGCCCGTAGGAAAGGAGTCAGATAGGTCTCTATTCATGTTTCGGGACCTAACTCTGTGAATCTTTAGACCATCGAGAAGCCGGAGGGGGGGCGGGAGAGTTACTAAGACTGCGAATCAGTTACCGCCGGGTGAAGGTAGTGATACGTGTGTGGGACAGTGTCTTCCTTTTCTGTTAGAAACCCAAAACTGTTTTGATTTTTACCATGTAGGCTACACAACATTATTCTCTCTCTCTCTCTCTCTCTCTCTCTCTCTCTCTCTCTCTCTCTTTCTCCTACAGTACAGTACGTCTAGGACAGCCCCGTTCCAGTCTCTTTAAATAAGTTACCGGTAAGGACCTTTTGAAAACTGTTTTTCAACAGATTAAGTAAATTTTAACATGCTTTTAATTTACGATTTTTTAAAATGTACGATCTAACTTTGGGCACGTGTTATGTAGTTAAGGATACTGTTTTCTGAACGAATCTATTAATATAGTAATTCATTTTATGCTTTCAGGAATGTTAATAAACTTCCAAGAGGAGCACTTCGCCTCGTGTCAGCTGGAACACCACATCGAAGGACGTGTGTGGTGAGTGTTGGAATTTCAGGTTTGGCTAAGGACGCTATATAGGTAGGCTTGCTAAACTCCTTCCTGCAACACTTCCTAACATTTCCTTCCTTTCACGTGTTGCAGGAGTGGATGGAAACTCGATGGCAGTTTGTGGTAAAGATTTTGCCTTCAAATTGGTTCAGTCTAGTTTTCTTTTAATTTGAGCAAAAGTTTACTAATTCGATAAAACTCGCTGTGAATTAAAATTCAAACTTACGAAAAGCTATACTTTAAGAGAAATAGACGATGGTTAATCCATCCATCCATCAATCATCCAATCCTACGTTGCCCCATGAGGAGCGTAGGAGCCCGGGGCTAGGCAAGTTGGTCCTGACATTTAAGATGAGTGACCAGCCTCACTCATCCCTGAGTGGCATTACGTGAGCAATAAACCCCAACCACTCCGTGGATATAAACCTTCACCGGCTCAATCCGATTGGAGCGCCGAAATTACCCACTAAACCACCAGGTGCCAAAATTTGGTTACATGGTTACCACTCAGCGTAGTAAATGGTTTCCTGGTGTACAGGAAACCATTTGGCTTATCACTCAGTGTAGAGTCACCCACAGGCGGAAAGAAGAGGAAAGAATGAAGGAAAGAAAGACAGAAGAGGATTAATAAAGAGTTAAATTAGAAAACCGGCAATCGTCGGAAACTTGAGTTAATTTTAACTGTACTTCTAGTAGAGCAAACATTACACATTCATTTACCGAGATAAAAATGTAGGAATAATATGCGCAATAGAGGCATTTTCTTTTTTAGTATGAAAGAAAAGGTATTTGTTGTTCGAGATTAAATCTGAAGGTGTAGGAGTCTGAATATCCAGAACGGAATTAAAGATGTGGAAATATTTCAGTAACTGGCTTATTGGATGTGCACTTTCAGCCTGTGTCAAGTATAGCTCAGTGGTAGAAAGACAGTATTACTGCCCTACATCCTTTCCGTAGCACCTCTTTGTGATCAGCATTATTTTCCAGTTTTAATGTATTGTTACACGTCTGCATTCCAGTTGACAGTTTTGTGCCAAGATAAAAAGCACTGGTTAGGATTCGCAGTTAATGAACATGACAAGTGGTTTAATGTTTGATGCCCGAAATTACTGGACAAGGACGATGCTTTGGATGGCAAGTTTAGAGATGGTAACTGCTACTTAGATTTGCCATTTAGGTTATTCGAAGTTATTTGGATATCGAGTAAAGGAGTGATTAACTGGATGGCTGCCTGGATAAGTAGTAAGAGTAATTTTAATAACTGGGTGTGCTGTGAGTTAGTAGTGAATAGGATGCACAGTTACAGGAAAAGTTGTTAGAAAGGTAACGGGACTTAGATGCTCAGTTAAGTGATGACAACATGACTGAATAATTAGGTACACAAGGAAGGTAAATTGAAACTTTAATTAAATGCGCAGTTATGGGAGGATAAATTGAAAGTTTAATCACACGGCGGGATTAATGAACGCTTAATTAGGTGCGCAGTTATGGTTACATTAATGGGCGTTTAACTACATGTTCAGTTCGATTAATGGGCATTTAATTAGATGCGCAGTTAAGGGGAAGATGAGAGAGAGAGAAGGGGGGGGGGTTGGAGAGCTGGAGATGCGGAGTGGAGTGGAGAGCTGGAGATGGGGAGTGGAAAGGGAAGGAGTATTACCACCACCAAGGTCTAAAGAATACACAACCTTGACCACCACGTCGCATTGTACTCATAGACCTATGAATATGTCAGCAGGGTTTTTGAAGGACTGACTTACGACAGCATGGGCCAGGCTGTGTTATAGCTGATCGAACCCTGGCCATCTACCACCCCTAGCCATTAGCCACAGCTGGTGAAGACTGTGCGGGACGCAAAGGAGAGGGGGTATGAGGAGAAAGAATGCTTAATTAGAGGGGAGAAAAGGAAAATAGAGGAAAGGCAGAGAAAGGATGATTAAGAGAAGGAGGTATTTAGGAAGGAGGTAGAACAGAAGATGAATGTTAAAGAATGAGGAAGATTAAGAGGAAGAGAGGATGTCTAGGAAGGAAGGAGCACAGGAGAAGAAAATGTTTAGGAAGAAAGAAGCAGGGGGAAAGAGGAATAGGATGTTTATGCAGGAGGGAGATGAGAGGAAGAGGATGCTTTTTGAATGAAGATGAGAGGAAGCGTTTCGGAAGGAAGGAGAGGAAGAGGAGAGGGTGTTTGGGAAGTAGACGAATATGGTTAGGATGGAGCGGGGGCCAGGAAGAGGAGAATAACAAGAGTAAGGCATGGACACAGAGGAATGTGAATAGTAAGAATGGGAGGGAAATGCCACACATCTCACTTTATTCAGATGACTACATAATTTGCTTAAGTTTTATTTTTGGTTACACTGATTCATAAATTGCTATAAAAATCCGCAGTCTCCAATCCCATCTAATAGTTGAAGATAAAGGTTGCAGTACAATGCCTGTAAGTTTTCTGGAAGTGTGAGAGTAGTGGGAATGAACGTGCAGGAGTGTTTACGTGGTTAACACCACCACCACCAGCAAGCAGTCTCAAAGTCCAGGAGTATTAATTGGTAAAATATAAACTTTGTCATCGTTAGGATATTTCAGTTGAACAAAATACTATAAGTCGAATAAAATCACAGTAATTTAAGTCCGTAACTGCGGTGACGTCTCCCATTTATGCAATATTGGTATTAGTTTTTGAAGGGTTGATCATCTCGGAAGTTAAAAACAATCTATGCTGATTACTTTTACTGACTAATGATTATATTCAAAATCTCAGGTTTAAACTTGACTGCTCTCACTCGGTGTTAAAAAAAAAAAAAAAAGTCAACTAGACTTAGGTTACAATTAAGAGTCCATGTGAGAATTACCGTAATGTACACCTGAACAGGGTTCACATATAATGTTAAAATACTTAGGAGTATGTTACAGTCCAGTTAACTGGGAAATTTAGGTAAATAGTTTAGTTGTGTATCGGTAAAAGAAAAGCTAATTTCTACCTATCTATCTATCTTGCCAGACGTCTCAATCCCGTAAGAGGTGGCCACAAACAAATCGCCTCCATGTCGCCATGTCCCCCGCCATTTCACTGCCCTGCTCCCCAAGGCTGGTAGTACGGTACGGTACGAAATATTTTTCCGTACTCCGTACCTGGTTAAAATACCGTACAGTATTTTCGTACCGTACCCCAAGTTGTTTTTCCGTACCGTACAGTACGGAAAAAAATCCGTACCGTAATTCCGTACTTTTATCGTACCATCGGCAAAATATACAGTATCTATTTCTAGGCCTATATCACATTTTACACAGCACAAAACAACAATACATTTAACAACGCAATACAACAATACATATCATAATGCAATACAACGCAGCAAAAAACAGCAATACATTCTACAACGCAATATAATACAAAAGTACATTCCACAATGCAATACAACACAGCACAAAACAACAATACATTTAACAACACAATACAACAAAACTGACTGCTAGAGTGTTCTCGACGACGACAACGACAACACTGGAAGATGTGACTGTAGACTGCTCAGGCCTCACAGAGAAACTGACAGTGTGAGATAGAGGCAGGCTCAGGCAGTGAGTGACACAGACTGGACACGTCGTGATCAGGGTTGCTGAGTGACTGTCCTGAAGCTTACCTGTCAAAATACTCATGGCTTGCCAGTGCTGCATAAATGTGTGTCTGAATAAAATGTCAAAATTAGTCAAATATACAAGGAGTTCGTAGTTGCATGTACTCTCTAAGGCATTATCATGTATTTAAGCCTGGGGTACGGTACGGTACGGAATTTTGCTCGTTTTACCATACCTAAATCGTACCGTACCGTACTTCACGGAAAAAATCGTACCGTAATTCCGTACCGTACTTTCAGCCTAAATATCAACCGTACCGTACCGTACTCCGTACCGTACTGTACCGTAATGCCAGCCTTGCTGCTCTCAGCTCACACACCCCTCTCTCCTCTACCTCTCCACTCCATCCCTCCAGCTCATCCTTGGCCTCCCCTTCCCTCTTCCCCCTCCACCTCACCCACATACACTCTCCTTATCAGTCTCTCGCTCTCCATCCTCTCCACATGGCCAAACCACCTCAGTGTGTTTCTCCTAACGCTTCCTATCACATCCACATCCACACCACAACGCATCTTCACTTCCTTATTTGTCAGTCTGTCTCTCCATGTGATTCCACAGGCTCCTCTCAAACAACTCATATCCACTGCTCTCACTCTTGACTTGTGTCCCTCCAACAAGGTCCAAGCTTCACTTCCGTACGTTAGAGTTGGTATCACAATACTGTCATTTAGTGGCTTTTTCACTTCCATGCTCACTTCCCTGTTTCTTACCACTGCTTTCAAGGAACCAGCAACCCTTCTTCCTTGTTGTACACATTCAAGCACTTTACCCTCTAACCTTCTATCCTTACTCATCGCACTACCCAAGTACTTAAACGAACTCACATTTTCCATATCCTCCTCATCCAACCTCACTGTATATTCACTGACTTCACCTCTCTCGAAGACCATAACTTTACTTTTCCCTACATGCACCTTTAGATTCCGTTTCTTACACGCTCTCCCAAACTCATCCACCAAGTCTTGCAGCTCCCCTTCGTCTTCACTTAACAATACAGTATCATCTGCAAACAACAGTACAGGGAGTTTCCAAACACTGCCCTCTCCCACTAGGGCCGCTCCAGCATCTACTGCCCTACTTTGTATCTCTTTTATAACCCCATCCATATATAGATTGAACACCCATGGAGACATGACATCCTTGTTTCAATCCAATCTTCAAATAGAAAAACTCATTCAGTTCACTATCCACACGCATTGCAGCCTTAGTACCCTCATCATACTCTTCACGGCCTTCAGGAACTTCCCATGTACTCCATATATTCTTAATACGTTCCACAGTCCTTGTCTATCCACCCTGTCAAATGCTTTCTCTAAATCCATGAAGGCCGCCTACAACTTCTTTCCCTTCTCTAGAAACTTTTCGACTAAAGATCTAAGAATGAATATCTGATCTACACAACCTCTTCCCATCCTATATAACCTCCCTGTTCTTCTCTAATTCCTCTGTTATTTCCCAAACTCTGTCAATAAGTATCCTACCATATACTTTTTCTCTTACACTAAGAAGACAAATGCCCATATGATTACCACACACTTTTTCCCCCTTTTCCTTTGTACAGGGGAATAATTATACCTGACTTCCAATCTCCGGGACTCTACCTTCCTCCCAGGCCAATCTGCACATCTTCCACATCCATTCTACTACTACCTCTCCCACGTGCTTCAGCATTTCACCACACACTCCATCTGTTCTTGGGGCTTTCTCCATTTTAACTTTCTTCATTGCTTCCACGACTTCCATCCTACTGATTTCTTCCTCTTCTCACGTCCCTTCTTCTCCCAGCCATTCCTCAGCCACTTATACTCGCATTACTTTAATTCTCTGTGTTCAACAATTCCTTAAAGTGTTCTCTCCATCTGCTCACTTTCCCTTCTCCATTGGTAATCTACCATTTTTATCTTTCACTCCCGTACTAACTTCTTTGGCACCCTGTCTAACTTTATTTACCTCATACCGGAACATTTTCTTACATTCCCTCCACTTTACACTCAAGTTCCCTCCAAATTCCTCATCCACTCTCTTCTTATTCTCTTACTAATCTTTTCACCTCTCTCTCCCTCCCTACATATAACTCTGTCTTCCGTCTCTCAACTTCTTCCGCGCCCCTGTTTCTCATCCACTCACTATATGCTTTCTTCTTTTGTGCCACAGCCTCTCTCATCTCATCATTCCACCATGCTGTTGCCTGCACTCCCTTTCGTCTTCTCTTCACCCCACACACCACCTCACATGCTGCACAAATTTCTTTTGTGAATATCTTGCACACACCTTCCACGTCCCCCATCTGCTCCAGTCCATATTTACTCAATCGCTCCTCCACTTCCCTCTTATACTCTGTCTTTTTTCCATCCTCTTGTAACATTTCCATCCTCCTTATATGAACTACTACCTCCTGTCCTTCCCTTCTTCTATTTCTCCATTTCAGTTGGACTTTGATTCTGACCACCAGTAAGTGGTGGTCAGAAAGTTCACTCCCCCAACCTCTACTGTACATACTCTTGCATCCATTACAAACCTTCTCATCCTTTCATCTACACACACATAATCAACAATGCCTTCCGTTCATTCACTTCACCACCCATCCTTCTCATCACTCGCCATGTGCACCTATGGATCATTTTGTGCCTGAAGGGTATTGGCTATCACCAACCCCCTCCCGGCACAAATTTCCACTAAAGCACTGCCATTCTCATCCATCTTTGCAGGCACACCCCGTTCACCAACTACTCCATCCACCTTCACATTCCCTACTTTTCCATTCACATCTTCAATCAAAAACACTCTCATTCCTTTCAAACTTTTATGCATACTTCCACATTTGTCCAGAACTCTTCTCTCACTCTGCTTGCACGATCTTGCGTTGGCGCATACACGCATACAATCGCCCACATTTGTATTCCAACTTTCAATGTTACCCACACAATCCTTGAGCCAACTGATCAATACTCTCCTATATTCTCCTTCCATCTGTTACTCACAACAATACACACTCCTTTTGTCATCTTATCCTCACCTACTCCTGCACCTATACCCCATCCATACTCCCATTTTCTCACACTCTCACCTCTCCTTTTAGTTTCAGTTAATCCACATACATCCACTTTCACACCCTCAAGTACCTGGACAATCTCTCTTTATTTCACCTCATTATTTGCACTCCTTACATTCCATGTAGCTATCCGTACCATGTCCTTTGTTCGGTCCTTAGCCGTCACCTTTTGGTCAGTCCTGGTCCGAGGCTTCTTGTTCGTTTTTTTAGTTAGCTGTTTTCCGGGGAGGGGCACTAACCCTCCGCCAACCCACTTGATATCACGTAGGGAACGTGTTGGTTGGTTATAAGGTTACCACCCAGCGTTGTAAATGATTTCCTAAGTTGCACATTAAGCAATAGGGATTATCAGTTTTTACACACACATTTCCCTACGTATTAGTCTTAATGCAGAGTATGTTAGTATAGGCTATATTAAAAAAAAAAAAAAAAAAAAAAAAACTTGCATTGTTAACATCTGGCAAATTCTGAACTGGAGTCAGTTTTTCTTTCCTTTCTGTTACAGTAGGACTAATCAGTCCGTGTGCTACTTAATGCAGCGAACAGTAGTGCCCACGCAAAGACATAGCTGATTTCCTGACTGGCCCTGTCTTAAAGCTTTGAAACTGATATATATCTTGCCCATAGATGAAAAACTGCATATCATGCAAAGCCTCTGTTTTGACCTGGACTTTTTTTTTTTCATTCGTGGCCTAGCTAAAAATTATCTTCTAAGATCCAGGTTCCTCACCACATAACTTCCACAAGCCTTGTTTATTGCACAAGTAGCTGCACCTTGTGTGAAGGTTGTTCATATGACTGTGTGTGTGTGTGTGTGTGTGTGTGTGTGTGTGTATGTTTTAATGTTTTGTGTTTTGGATTTGGTTTTCTTGTTTTATTCTTCATTGAGTTCCTTGTTTTTCTGGCTTGTTTCTGGGATTATTTTATGGTTTTGTTTCTGATTTTCTTTTGTGGCTTTGTTTCAAGCTTTCTGATTGTTTTGAGGGGCTTTCTTTTTCTGCTTGTATTTATTTATTGATTTTTGTGGTTTAAAAATAGGTGGTGCACTGTTTGAATAAGTTGGCGTACTGTAGTAATAGTCTGACACCTGCCTAAATTTTATTACAGCATAACCAGCTCTCTTCCAGATAAATTCGTTATGCAGTTAGTGAGAATTTTGTGCTTGAAAGAACTGAGTGAGAAATTAGGTTTTTCTTTTGGGGGGGAGGGGGAGGGGGCACTTCTGATTATTGCTACAGACTAGATGTATATATTGGCATGCTAAGGTCAGTTTTCGTACATCGCTGGTTTTGTATTCAATGTCTCAGTTTTTCTTTTGCAGCAGCCACGTTCACATAATTTAGGAATTTCGTATTAAAAAAAAAAAATGACAAAAAAAAATGCTTTAAAGTTGCCCATGTATTTACATTTACAGTTGGGAATTAAGAAATAGTGACTGGGAACTTACAGGGCTACAGGGAAAGATGTGGAGGTCAAATTTTGCTCCAATGACTTTCAATCTTAAATATTACGTATTGGCCAAATTTTCTTATGACTAAAATGTATTAACTAAATTTTTGTTCCTAATGACATATTCTTAATGGAATTATATTAACCTAATTATAACAGTATTTCCTTAATGCAGACCGAAGAATTCTTAATCCAAAAATTGCATTACATATGTGATAAATAGTGAGTTCAGGATGTGAACTTGTATTTACGGTACTAATCATAAGCAAACTATGGTACTTGGCCATATACTTTAATCGTCGCTGATGATTGTTCCATAAAATAAGAAGGTAATTAGCGCGGTAGTCTTGAATTATATTACTAGTGCTTTCCGGCAAAAATCTGTGGGACTAATAGCCTTTCCATCATAAAATTTTTGCAAATGCCACTTTGTTTCCATACCGTTATTGAGTTCGCAATGACCAATTCCGATCAAAAAGCCGAATATATATATATATATATATATATATATATATATATATATATATATATATATATATATATATATTCTGCATTTTTTCACGTGTTGCGATTTCTGACAATTTCGCGCCGTCGCGTCGCGCGCGATGCACAAAATCTTTGTTCAGTTTTTTTTCTGACACTCCCTGGACTTACCCCGATCTAATGCAAAATGAATTTGGTCGATATCTATTACCATTCTCGTGAAAGAAACGAACAAACGCTTAGACATACAACATACACACATATACTCGTACAGCTTGACTTTATTATTTAGATACTCCTGGGGATTTAGAACTGAAAATTGTTGAATGAAATAAGTCAGCATTTATTCACTGGAAATTATGAAGACTGAATGAAAATTGTGAAGAGGAAATGTACAGTCACGCGTACTAATTTCTGTTCAGGGGTTACCCCTTCCTTCTCTCCTCTACCCTAGGGGGCATCGCGAACAAGTCTACCCCGCCTTCTGCCCCAAACTCCCCCACCCTCCACCTCCAGCTGCCAGTTACTGATTAGACGCAAATTTTCTCATGTCCTGTAAACATGACTAAACTGTCGTCGCACACGCTTTCAACGGCCAATATTTGGACTATATTTTTAGAATAAATTATTACCGTATTGAACTGCATTCTCAAATTGAAAATATTCACCATCATTGTAATCCAGTGTCGTCCGCTGCACAATTCTGGGTTCCAGTACTTACCTTTTCACTTCCTCCACCTGTCTCTCTCTCTCTCTCTCTCTCTCTCTCTCTCTCTGAATTTACTTTTCCCACTCACTCTTTCTTTTTAAATTTATATAACTTCCTCTTTGCTTCTCTCCCCCTCTTCCCCTTCTCTCTCGTTCTTTGTCTTAAGTCTTCCCCGCCTCTCACCCCTCCCCTCCCCCCACCTGAGGCCTGATCAGCAATCAGTTATACCGTCACCGCTCCTTCGTATATCGTGTGTAGGCAACATTTATCACACACACTTAGGTCAGATGTATGGAAAGCTATATATATATATATATATATATATATATATATATATATATATAATTGTATTTCTCATTATGTGCTAAGTTCAAATAGAGAACACCAGACCAATATTCGTAATTTTTATTAGAGTGACCCTTTCCACTTCACATAGCTGGGTAGCTGGGCTTATAAACTGCACACACACACACACACACACACACACACACACACACACACACACACACACACACACACACACACACACACGACTTAAATTTTGCACTGACAGCGTGGCGACCACAAATATAGTCATTCTAACAACTGGATCTGTTGGCTCCAAACCTTCCCTGTCCCAGTCAAACTCATCATTCAATAACCGGTTATTGAATGATGAGTTTGACTGGGACAGGGAAGGTTTGGAGCCAACAGATCCAGTTGTTAGAATGACTATATTTGTGGTCGCCATGTCAGTGCAATTTTAAGTGTGTGTGTGTGTGTGTGTGTGTGTGTGTGTGTGTGTGTGTGTGCAGTTTATAAGCCCAGCTACCCAGCTATGGGAAGTGAAAAGGGTCACTCTAATTAAAATTACGAATATTGGTCTGGTGTTCTCTATTTGAACTTGGCACATAATGAGAAATAAAATTATATATATATATATATATATATATATATATATATATATATATATATATATATATATATATATATATATATATATATATATATATATATATATATATATATATATATATATATATATATATATATATATATATATATATATATATATATATATATATATATATATATATATATATATATATATATATATATATATATATATATATATATATATAGAGTGCTTTTGATATATATATATATATATATATATATAGCTTTCCATACATCTGACCTAAGTGTGTGTGATAAATGTTGCCTACACACGATATACGAAGGAGCGGTGACGGTATAACTGATTGCTGATCAGGCCTTAGGTGGGGGGAGGGGAGGGGGGAGAGGCGGGGAAGACTTAAGACAAAGAACGAGAGAGAAGGGGGAGAGGGGGAGAGAAGCAAAGAGAAAGTTATATAAATTTAAAAAGAAAGAGTGAGTGGGAAAATTAAATTCAGAGAGAGACAGCTGGGGGAAGTGAAAAGGTAAGCACTGGAACCCAGAATTGTGCAGTGGACGACACTGGATTACAATGATGGTGAATATTTTCAATTTGAGAATGCAGTTCAATACGGTAATAATTTATTCTAAAAATATAGTCCAAATCTTGACCGTTGAAAGCGTGTGCGACGACAGACATTCAGCCCCTCGCCCAGATCGTCGTCCCCGGTGGCCTCCTGCGCAGCCTAAGTCCTGGCCACCTCCACCTCGGCCCCGCCGTACACCGTGCAAACGGCTGTGCCTGGACGGTCCCCTCAACAGGGCGACCGGCTCGTGTCTCTCCCCCTACCGACCTGGCACCGACCACGGCCATGGAGCTTGACACCATCACCACCGTTGCTGAGATCCACTCCTTGTCGTCTGCAGCCGAGGGGGAAAGGGCTGCCGTCCTCGTTTTGCCCGACCACCGCGACGTCGAGGGCCCTTCCCCCCCCGTTTTTCCACCTGCTGCTGAGGGAGTGGATCTCACAACTTCCACCACCGATCCGCTGCCTGCGAGCCCCTCACCTGCCCTTGTTCTGCCATCCTCTGCTGAGTCCGACGATGCTGCGTGTGCTCGTGAGCTCCTCGCCGCCAGGTTCGAACGCGGCTTAACTCTAGCTCTCAGCCGGGTCCTTCAAGACTCCCCATTAGGCGTTCCACCTCGCCTTAGGGACTCGGGGGAGCTAGAGTTGTACCAGGGTTAAGAGAGTACTACGTAGTACTCTCTTAACCCTGAGTTGTATGAGGATATAGATCGCGACTCCGAGTACACCGACATCTCGGACTCTGATGAGCAGCCTTAAGGTGCCTTTTTGCCCAGCCGTTTTTCTCCACCGACCATCGCATCTTCCCCTGCCCCTGCCGCCTTCCCCTCGTCCTTCAGCCTGCTGTTCCTGCTCCCCCTCGTCCTTCAGCCTGCTGTTCCTGCTCCCCCTCGTCCTTCAGCCTGCTGTTCCTGCTCCCCCTCGTCCTTCAGCCTGCTGTTCCTGCTCCCCCTCGTCCTTCAGCCTGCTGTTCCTGCTCCCCCTCGTCCTTCAGCCTGCTGTTCCCGCTTTGCTCTGAATCGAGAGCTTGATTCCGCCATTTCCCTGATGGGCTCTCTGTTTGCCCGTGCCCCTACATGTGCGGGGCGAATATCAACACACACACACACACACGGGGTAGACTTGTTCGTGATGCCCCCCTTCCCTCTGTCCAGGGTAGAGGGGAGAAGGAAGGGGTAACCCCTGAGCAGAAATTAGTACGCGTGACTGTACAAGGCTGTGAGGAGAGAGAAAAAGGACTGTTTGAAAAGTTATGTTCCCTTTTATCTTTGCAAGGCTCGTTTTTTATTACTGATTAAGTTATATCTTCTCCCATTTGGAAGGTAATCGTTAGAGATGCAATTAAGAAATCAGTTTTAACTTTTGTAATTCTCTTGCTTTTGACAAACTATGAAATGCAGGCTATGTACGAATAATCTGGACTACAGCGTACAAGCTGTAAACTTGTCCACGTACCCCGTTAAAGGTGTACATTTGCATCATTAAATGCTCCATGTTTTAAAAGAAGTCTGTTGCTGAAGGGTCAGTTTTACATATCTGCTACACTACCGTATAGTTTTGGTAAAAATATATATATATATATATATATATATATATATATATATATATATATATAATACGTAGATATTAAAGTGTTAGTTTTGAACCTCTCATTCGGTCGAGCCACCCTCCATTCTCCCTTGCATAACCTCCCTCCAACCCCACATGAACACAACCTGTCCACCCTTCTGTCCACACACACCTACATATTCCCAATCACCTTGGCTACTCCCCCTTCCACCCACATTACCTCACCCAACCCCTGACTCACCATGGCTACACCCCCTTCCACCCACATTACCTCACCCAACCCCTAACTCACCATGGCTACACCCCCTTCCACCCACATTACCTCACCCAACCCCTAACTCACCGTGGCTACACCCTCTTCCACCCACATTACCTCACCCAACCCCTAACTCACCATGGCTACACCCCCTTCCACCCACATTACCTCACCCAACCCCTAACTCACCTTGGCTACACCCCCTTCCACCCACATTACCTCACCCAACCCCTAACTCACCATGGCTACACCCCCTTCCACCCACATTACCTCACCCAACCCCTAACTCACCATGGCTACACCCCCTTCCACCCACATTACCTCACCCAACCCCTAACTCACCTTGGCTACACCCCCTTCCACCCACATTACCTCGCCCAACCCCAACCTTCTTGAAACTTCCACCTATCCACATACCTTCCATCCACCCACAGTCTCCCACCGCTCCCGCCCACACGCTCCACCAACCCCCACCCCACTCAAGCCGTACCTCTTTAGTGGGCAGTGTGATAATGGGCGCCGCCTTCTCCACTTTATCAAGTCCCTGGCACGCCCACCTGTCTATCTCGTCCCAGCCGCCCACTCGCTCTATGATGGGCGTGGCCAGAGGGAGTGTGTTCGTTGCCACCGCCCGGACACTGGCCTCCGTCGCCCTCACTGCCGCGCCCACAACGTCGTTCCTCTGAAGGGGAAAGTTTGACTTTTTTGTTCCCTTAACAACACACACACACACACACACACGGCATCGTCGGATGTGGACGTCTGTACCGGCGCTCCATACAAGCTCAACACGGCCAGAGGCATTACCTAAATAAGTATCTTTGAATGAGTCAAGCTCTGTACCAGGTTAGACTAAATGATTTTTCATTATTAAAAGGAAAAGAAATAATAAGTTTAAATAAGACTGGTTGAAACAACAAAGAACCACGATGCGTTGAGTCAGCTGGGTTTGTTTATACTACAGAAAGACCGGGAAAGCGTGCACACTGTAAGTACATACTCTGTTCATTTAGTATTTCAAAATGGATACATACTTCAGTAAAACAAATTTGGAAAAGAAAAGGGATAAAAGTAAAAAGCAAAATGACGATTTCTACCAAGAACTGGTTGAAGTGGAGACTCACAATAGACTGGTTGAACGTGTACACAATCTAGAAATGGCTTTCAAAAATGAAATTGATGAAATAAAGAAGCAAATGCACTTGCAAAAGGAAGAGATAGAAAAACTGGGAAGGGAGGCCAATAAGAAAGACACAACCATCAGTGAACTAACAGTGGAATTGAATACCCTTAGGAAGAAAGTGAGTGAAATGGGAAGTACAGTATTTAATCACGAGAGTGTTATGGAAGAGTTAAAAAATGACACAGAGACAATTAGACAAGCAAGCAGTCTTATGGACCAGAGCAGTGATATTGAGGAGAAGATAACTGGTGAATGAAGCTGTGCAAAGCTACAAAAATGATGTAGAAACCACGTATGCTGAAATGGTGAAAGTAAAGAAAGACTTAGAAACAAGGGTGGAGGAAAAAAGCATTAAAAAGGAAGTGAAAAGAATAATCCAAAACAATCCAAAGTTAGTCAGAGATTCAGTAGAAATAAGTAAATCAATAGTAATCACTGGTATAGAAGAGGAAGAAATTAAAAACAAAATCACTAGAGACAAAAAGGAGATGGCAAATGTAATGAACTTACTGAAAGAAGTATCAGAGGAAATCTGTAGTAAAGACATAGAGGAACACAAAAGGTTAGGGAAATACGAGAAAAGCAAGACAAGACCTCTAAAGGTGACTTTCCAGAGTGTAAACACTGTGGAAGAGATACTAAAAAATGCAAAGAATCTTATGGAAAAAGAGGAGTTCAAAAATGTATGGATAAAAAGATGTCTAACACAAGAGGAACTGGAATTACTGAAAGAGAAAAGGGAGGAAGCAAAAACAAAAAATGAGGGAAGATCAGAAGAGGACAAGAAGAAATTTTTTTACAAAGTAATAGGATTGCAGGTACGAAAGTGTTACACAAACAGGATGGAAGAAAAAGGAGGAAGTTAGTAGAACCATGTCATGACAAGTATATAAACAAAATGATAAAGTTGATGTACTCAAATGTGGATGGAATGGTATCTAAATTACTAGAGATGAATGATTATGTCAGAGAAAATGAACCACAAATAATATGCCTAACTGAGACAAAATTAACACCAAGGATATCCAGTGACATACTAAACTTAGAGGAATACAATATATGGAGAAGAGACAGAAATTTAAAAAAAGGAGGAGGAATTATAATATTAACTAAGAAAAATCTAAAAGTCAAGGAAATAAACCTAGATATACCATCACAAGTAGAACTGATTGCAGTAGAGATCGACACATCTGAAGGTAAAGTAATTGTAGCCAATTTGTATATGCCACCCAAATCAAACACATGGGAAAGAGACGAATATGAGGACCTAGCAGAGAGTACAATTCAGAGTATAAGATCCTTGCTACATAAAATGGAAGAGAAATCGGAAAGAATTATACTAACTGGGGATTTCAATACAAATATAAATTGGAATACTCTAGATATAAATAGCCAAGAAAGCCGCTGGGACCAAAAGCTCCTGGATCTCGTACAAGAGTTTTTCTTAACGCAACATGTGAGGGAAACCACTAGAAAAAGAGGACTTGATGTACCTTCAGTGCTAGATCTAATATTTACTAGGCAAGAAAATGACATTGACAGTTTAATATATCACCCTCCACTCGGCAAAAGCGATCATGCAGTACTAAATTATAACTTCAGGATAGCATATGACATAGTAAACAGCACTGACAGTTACAAAAAGAGACTAAACTATAAAAAGGGAAATTATCAAGACCTAAAGAAGTATTTCTTAGAAGTTGATTGGGAAAATGAGCTTAGAGGACAAGATTTAAATGCTGTATATAAAAAATTTTGTGAATTTTATGAAATAGGAGTCCAGAATTACATCCCACAGCACAAAGAAGCAGATAAGAAAATACAGAAATGGTTCAATACAGAATGTAAAAAATCTAAAGAAAGAAGAGATTTGTTGTGGAATAGATACAGAAGACACAATAGTGAAAGGGCATATAATAATTACAAACAGGCAAGAAACGACTATACAAGAATAAGGAGGGAAGCCCAAAAACAGTTTGAGGAGGATATAATAAATAAAAGTAGTGATCAACCAAAGCTGTTTTACAGCTATATCAGAAGCAAAACCAAAGTAAAAGATATAATACAATCCATCACGGACGAGGGAATCACTTATACACAAGAGAAAGATATTTGTGAAGCACTAAATAAGAATTTCCAATTAGTTTTTACAGAAGAAAAAATTTTGAGAGGGACTATGTGGAACACGCATGTCCACACATACTACCAGATATACAAATAGCAGAAAAAGTAATACAAGAGGAGTTAAGTAGATTAGACAGAGGAAAAGCAAGTGGTCCTGATGAAATTTCATGTTGGGTGTTACGAGAATGTGCAAATGAGTTAAGTAAACCATTATTTTTAATTTTCAAGAAATCTTTGAGTCAAGGGAAACTACCTGATATTTGGAAAAAAAGCAAATATAGTCCCCTTATTCAAGAAAGGAAATAGACAAAATCCTCTCAACTACCGACCAGTATCACTGACTAGTGTTGTAAGCAAGGTATTAAAAAAACTTATAAGAAAAGCTTGGGTAAATCATCTAGAAAAACACAGTATGATAACAGAAAGACAGTTTGGTTTCAGAAAAGGAAAATCATGTGTTACTAATCTGTTGAGCTACTATGACAGAGTAACAAACACAATACAGGAAAGGGAAGGATGGGTGGACAGTATCTATTTAGATTTCAAGAAAGCTTTTGACACAGTACCACACCAAAGACTTTTATGGAAGCTGTACCATCAAGGAGGAATTCGAGGCAAACTGTTTTGTTGGATGCAAGACTTTCTCATAAAAAGAGAAATGAGGACAGTACTAAGAGGAAACTACTCATCATGGAAAGAAGTGACTAGTGGAGTACCACAGGGTTCGGTGCTGGCACCAATCATGTTTTTAGTGTACATAAATGATATAAACAGTAACACTGGAAATGAGAGCTATCTGAATATGTTTGCAGATGATGCAAAAATACAAAGGAGAATTACTAGCACAGACTCTTGTAGGGAGCTACAAGAAGAATTAAATAAATTTCATGAATGGAGTAGTACATGGCAAATGGAATTCAATGTGGACAAGTGTCATGTAATCAAGTTTGGTAAAAGTGGAAAAAGACCTGATTGGGATTATAAGTTAGGAAATAAAACCCTATACACATCAGAAAGAGAGAAAGACCTAGGTGTGATTATCAATAACAGACTATCTCCGGCTGACCACATCAGCGAGAAGGTACGGAACATGTATACACTGCTTGCAAATATGAGAATAGCATTCACATACATAAATGAAGACATGCTAAAAAGGATAATAACATCATTCATTAGACCAACCCTGGAATATGCATCAGTAGTCTGGAGTCCTCATCTCAAAAAGCATATAGACAAGATTGAAAAAGTTCAAAGGGCCGCTACAAGATGGATACCAAGCTTAAGGGACCTAAGCTATGAAGAAAGACTAAATAAACTGAATCTACCAACACTACAGGAGAGAAGGAAAAGAGGTGACATGATAATGCTATATAAGTGCATATCAGGAAAGGAGAAAATAGACATAAATGATTACTTAACATATGGAGAAGCATCAGCAAGAGGACACTGCAAAAAACTGCATAAGAAGAGAGGTGATAAAGACGTAAGGAAATTCAGTTTCCCAAACAGAGCAATTGATCAATGGAATGCACTACCGAATGAAATAGTGTGTGCCAAAACAATTCACAAATTTAAGGATATGTACGATAAATATGGTCTAAGACACGGGACAATACGAGCTTGACTCATTCCTGTAAAGATACAATTAGGTAAGAACAATTAGGTAAGGTAAGAACACACACACACACACACACACACACACACACACACACAAATTATTTCGTTCTTTCTTTCTACTTTCTATATATTTATACATACGAGTATAGTCCTTGTTCTGCTTTCCCTCGTGTTGTACAGCGGCAGTGAGCTCTGTTGTTACGCTGCCGTGATTTTATTGTAATTACTCAATCAGTCAGACAGGAAGGACTTTAGTTTCAAAGTGCTAAGTGTGGGAGTGGTTTTAGTGAAGTCATTGATGATGCATAGGGCGTCTGTCTGTATGACCTGCAAAGTGTTGCAGTGGGTGATAGATAGGATGGAACCCAGTGCCGGGGAGGCACAAGACTTCCCTGTTCTAACATATTACTTGGAGAGAAGGGAGAGTGTTTTTTTTTTTTTTTTTTTCCCTAAAGTCTCCCTGATAAGAGAGTGCGTTGAGTCTGAGAGTGCACCTCCTCTTAATGTCTTGTATGTGGTCCTTGAAGTTGAGTCCGATGTCATATGTCACTCCATGCATTTAAATGGAGGAGATGTGGGACACAGGTACAGTACATTGTGATGTCAGGGGAGTACCTGTTCTCGTGCTTGCTGCAGCTGATGAGTGTGGTGGTGGATTTAGCTGGTGCGATCGTCAGCCTGTTGTCCTCGACCCTTGCCTGAAGTATGTTGAGGTAGTCTTGTTGCAGGCTGTTGCGATGTGGTGCGAGGTTGTTTTCGTAATGTCATTTGCATATGAGGCAATGTTTATGGACTTTTTGGATGTAGGAATGTTATGCATGTGTAGGTTATAAAATGTGTTAGAGAACGGAGCCCTGTGGAACTCCGTTAGGATGGTAGTGTATTCGTGATGTCTGTGCCATGGAGCTTAAAATAATGATGTCTACCAGATAAGCAGCTGATAGGCCAGCGTTTGTTTTTGTTCTCCATGTTTGTGTTGTTGATTTTGGTGATTAGTTTGCGTCGAGGGAAAGCATCAAAGCTTTACTAATGTTTATTGTAGTTAGAGGTGTATGCTTTGCGGGTTATGCAAAGTTTATGCCGTCAGATGAGTGTTCTGTGAGGCTGGTTAGTAAGGTGTTAGTGTAGTGCTGAGAGGGAGAAAGCGGGACTTGAGGTGTGACTTTAAGAATTAAGCGTTCGGTTATCTTGGATATTGTGCAGAGCAATGCTATGGGTTTATAGGAAGAAGGGTGTGTTGGATCATTGTTTGGTTTAAGTATAGTAATGTTTGTTCCATGTTTCCTGGTGGGAATGCTACACTCCTGCGTGTTAGTACTGTATTTGCTGTTGTTGCGAGGGTCTGGATGCCGTGTGGGCGTAAGTGTTTCTGTAGGAGGTTGTTGATGCCATAATTCCCTGTGCTTATAGAGTTTCTTTTCTTTATAGTGTTCCGTATCTGTTCTGGGGTCAAGGGGGTTTTCTTATGGTGAAGTTGAAGGACTACCTATGCAAAGAAGCTTGTTTTTCTTAGTGCGTGTTGATGTAAGGAGACTTGTGTTTGCATTGTGGTTTACGAGTATACTCGTATATGAGGATAGCTCGGCGTTATTCCCCACCTTCCATTCCGGCCACACTAACCTTGGTGGAATTGTAGTACTGGGAGGCGATGGTGATGGCGTCGTTAAGGGCGGGTATGGCCATCACGCGGGCTAGGAAGTGGGGGGTGCCGGGGGCCGTGGGTGGCAGGAGGGGGGAGTTGGGGGCCATGGCGCTGTGCAGGGGCAGAGAGGGAATGAGAGCCAATATTTGCATGTTCTTTGTTCTCTCTCTCTCTCTTCTCTTCTCTTCTCTTCTCTTCTCTCTCTCTCTCTCTCTCTCTCTCTCTCTCTCTCTCTCTCTCTCTCCTCTCTCTCCTCTCTATATAAATGACATTGATGAGGGTCTAAATTGTAAAGTATCCAAATTTGCAGATGATACTAAAATAACCAGTAAAGTCACTTCAAAATTACAGTGGCAACAGTTACAAAATGACCTTAATACTTTAGCAAGCTGGGCAGAAAAATGGCAAATGAAATTCAACACAGAAAAATGTAAAGTACTTCATATTGGAAGTAACAATGTCCATGCAAATTACAAAATGAACAATATTCAGTTATCAAGTACAGACAGTGAAAAGGATCTTGGTGTGATAATATCAAATGACCTAAAACCAAGCAAGCAGTGTACCAATGCGGTAAAAATTGCAAACAAGCTAGTGGGTTTTATTGGAAGAACTTTCGAGTTTAAATCGGAAAAAGTCATACTTGCCTCGTACAACTCGCTAGTGCGCCCCCATCTTGAGTATTGTGTGCAATTCTGGTCTCCGTACTACAGAAAGGACATTGAAAAATTAGAGAAAATTCAGCGAAGAATCACAAAAATGGTACCACGACTTAGAAACAAACCATATGAGGAACGCCTTGAAGAACTTAAATTATTTAGCCTAACGAAGCGCAGGTTAAGAGGGGACCTTATTGAAGTTTTCAAAATCATGAAGGGATATGACAACTTAGACATGAATAAATATTTTGATATAGACCGGTCGAGTCAAACCAGAAGTAATGGCTGCAAAATCATGGGAAAACGATTCCAATCCCACGAAGCAAAATACTTCTTCTTTAACAGAGTTGTAAATATCTGGAACAGATTACCCTCAGATACCGTGAACAGTATCTCAATTGAGACATTCAAAAACAAATTAGACAAGTATTTGCACGAAAATCCTCAGCTGACTCTTTTTCTGTCCGAATAACTTGCTTTTATAGCTACGGTACATGGAAGTTCATGCCTCCTTAGTCTACAAGACACCCCGTAAACAATGTACCCGTACATAGTGTTGCGTCACGATATTATACATTTTCAATTTATTCGGTGCAAACAAAGCAATATAAGCACAGATTAGGATCTGCACAGATAACCCTGAGTTAACGGTCACTACTCTTACTTTCGACCTGTGATGGGCTGTGGATCACTGAGGGTCCCTGTTAGTCAAGTGACCACCATCGGGATTTTTTTAATGTACCAGGGGTCACTGCTTCAGGATGAAACTTGTGTACTGTCCCACATGGAAGAGTTCCTTGTCTCAGTGGAGTGAACGGAGCTATTGCCTGATTGACTGCTGCCTACCTAAAAAGCGCCAGGGAAGGTTGCCGCACCACCCCTAAACATCCACTCTGTGCATTGCACATCCACACTGCACTGTGCAGTCCCCTTTTATCTAAGACACCCGTCTCTATATACTTTCTCAGTCTCCCCAGCGCAAAGAAAGCAATATAAGCACAGATTAGGAGCTGCACAGATAACCGTGAGTTAACGGTCACTACTCTTACTTTCGACCTGTGATGGGCTGTGGATCACTGAGGGTCCCTGTTAGTCAAGTGACCACCATCGGGAATATTATAATGTACCAGGGGTCACTGCTTCAGGATGAAACTTGTGTACTTGTCCCACATGGGAGAGTTCCTTGTCTCAGTGGAGCAAACGGAGCTAGGGCCTGATTGACTGCTGCCTACCTTAAAAGCGCCAGGCAAGGCTGCTGCACCACCCTAAACATCCACACTGTGCAGTGTGTAGCTTCCACGTTATGTCCACAGACTTCCCATTAACTCAATGTGACTGGTTTATAATGTCATGCGGTAACTATTATTTTATTTGTTTACTTTCTCTTTCAGGTTACTCTATCGGGTAGCTTATAGATAAAGTATTATAGAATGTGACTTTTCCTTTCCAGTGTTTCCTATAAAATTTCCATGTCAGTTTTTCCATGCTGCATGGTGGTTTTTCTCACTTTTTCCAGGAGGGTTTGGTGGTGGGGGGAGCCTTCTTGCTTTCCTATCCTTATCCTTCAACATGTAGAGTTAGATCTTGTAGTCATAGTTTTCTCTAACAAGCAGCCTCGAAAGGACCATAAGGTCTGTTGCTGTTTGCTTTCCTGTGTAATCCTGTGTAATCCTCTCTCTCTCTCTCTCCTCTCTCTCTCTCTCTCTCTCTCTCTCTCTCTCTCTCTCTCTCTCTCTCTCTCTCTCTCTCTTTGTAAGTTGTGATTTATTGATTCAGTATGCTGTTATTTGTAATTTACTCATTTTCTGACTGATTTTGCGGTTTGTGATTGATTCATTTTCTGATTTACTTATTTTTTGAGATCGTAGGTGGTGGCGACCATCATCCACTCACTTGATGTAGTACTGACTACTACTTCTTTCAGCTCTGTCATTCATGTACTATGGCTGCCCTTCTCTCTTCCTGTTTCTCCCGTCCATCCTGTCGCCTTTTATTACTCTTCTTTCCACTTCTTGCTGTGCACTGAGTAAAAAGCCTATAGTGGTTTCTTGTAACCCAGGAAGCTATTTACAACGCAGGGTGGCCATCACATAACCATGTAACACGGTCATGTGGAGCTTACTATGGTGCCCCTGTTAAATGGGTGGAGACGCAAATGCGACATCCACCCGGGAACCAAACCTCCACACACGTCTCCGCGCCATGCTATGGCGAGGTGCTGCTGTCGCTAGGTAACACTGGTTCACAGCATGGAACGGTCCTGTAGAGGTGGTTCCTTGCTAGCGGTCGATGGTTTTGCTTTGCCAGACAGACAAGGGTCACTCAGCATCACAGGAACAACAGTATATTTTACGAACCGATGTACAGTCATAAGGAAAACTATCGTTACCCCCAGGGATGTCCGATGCGAAACGAACGTTAGCTGGGCTATGTGGGTGGGTCCTTGCTGTTCACCTCTCCGCTATCTAGCGTTGCCATATCACAATCCCATTACAAGAGTTGGAATAATAAGTAAGAATGAGCCATATGGCGGGGTATAGGATGTGTTTGCTTTACCCTGAGCGCTCCGCCGGGGATTGATAATGAAACTCGCACGTTTATTATTTTCCTACTATTCAACACCTATTACCTATAGAAGACAACAAATAAATTGTTTTGAAGGGTATTAAATCAAGAGACAACGACTGTTTTTTTTTTTTTTTTTTTTTTTTTTTTTTTTTGTACGATAGTCTGGCAGGGGTGCATGAGTTCATTTGTTTGTTTTAGATGGGCGGTTAAATGCTTCAGATAGATGTTTCAGAGTTTATATGGATGGGGTGTGGCTGAGTTAGTAGCATCCATGCGTCGACATCTAGAGGCTGTTTTGGAAGCAGGGGGTGGGTCATTGAGCTCTATAATATGGAGAAGCTATCTCCACCGCGGACGTGTGATTTTGGCGGCCATATTGAAACACCGACACTTAAATTCAAATTGAAATACTTCATTTCCACTTAGCAGTGATTATTAATAATGAGACACTTTTTGCTTATAATACAAAAACATATATGGATTATGATTTTTTTTTCTGCCTGGTTCAACAAATTATATCGGGTACATTTAGCCAATGAGTATAAAACAACGCCATAGGTTGCTGCAGTGCAGAACTTACCCTTTATGGCACTATCCATGTCATGAAACCGAATGTCTAGGTTGATAAAGGCCGGAAGAAACATGGAAATATCTACAAGAGAGTGTGAACAGAAGAGAAGAGGACATAGAGAGAAAGACTGGAGATAAATGGGCCCATTTTAGTGGCCTCATTCATGCAGGGATACCGGGGAAGAATCTTCCCGCCCCTCCCCGGGGGGCAATAATCTAATAGAATTAGCAACAAGATACAGTATATTTCTTACTTGCGTAATGTAATGCCATCTCTCTCTGATGAATTCCTGTATTCATTTTTGCATCCAGAAGCTGCACAGATGACCATGGCACTATATATTAAGGAATCATCGGCTGCTTTAAAAAACCCAACAAACACCTCAGTTCAAAAACCATGGGCATCAGCTGAGGTGTAACATGGCTGCTACTAAAGCAGCGCCACCCTGGCGGCGGGTACATCAGTTACCCTGTGTTAGCTATGAGAAAGCCTCTCCATATTATAGAGCTCAGTGGGATGGGTATACAAAATATTAAAGCAATGAGACCGAACACGTATTATCATTTTCCTTCTACTCAACATTTATTATAAGTAGAAAGCAATACATATCATTATTACGCTGTGTAATGCTAGGCGTTTTAGGGTCGGCTTCCCGTCCCTCTAACGCCTAGTGCGTAGCTGGGTTCTCTTTCTAGACTGGAGCTTAGACATATAAGAGAGAGGCAGGACACAAAAACTCAAGGCAACAACCTTATGCGTGTATTGCTAAATTCTACAGTGGAATGGGTTGATGTCACAAGAGTAATTATACTGAACATTTATAATCCTTAGGCCTAGATTATGGGCGTTAGTATCACACAGGATACTACTTGGGACGAGATTGGGTAAGGTGAATAGCACTACGATCAGGCGTTTTTTGGTCAGTGAAGCTGAACTCTGTTACTTGGGAAAGTCTGGGTTTTGTCTGTTGGGTGGAGTTCGTGGCACTGTTTTCATTGTTGGTGATGGCACGGAGCTTGTCTGGGTCGGGAGATATGCCAGCATGGGAGATGACATGTCCCAGGAACGAGACGGTTCTGGTGGCCAGGACGCACTTGGAGGGCCCGAGTTTGAGGCGTGCCTGTCGGATCTGGGTGAAGACCCAATGAAGGCAATGAAGGTGGTCGACCCAGGTCTTGCTAAAGATGATGACGTCGTCCAAGTAGGCTAGACAGATCTCCCATGTGAGGCCGCTGAGGACAGATTCCATTAGTCTTGAGGTGGCGGGGGCATTACAGAGGCTGAGGGGTACAAACATTAAATTCATAATGTTTCCCATTGCTGGCCCAGAAAGCAGTTTTGCCTCTGTCCTCAGGTCGCACCGGGACCTGCCAATACCCCAACTGGAGGTCGAGGGTGGAGAACCAGGAGGCGCCGTACAGGGAATCTAGGGAGTCGTCTATGCACGGGAGTGGAGTAGCGTCCTTGGTGGTTATGTCATTAAGCCAGCGGTAATCCATGCAGAACCACATCGTGCCACCCTTCTTCTTCATGAGGACGATGGGGTAGGACCAGGGACTGGTGGAGGGGGAGACGACTCGGCTTCAGTCATCTCTTGAACCTGGCAGTCTTCCTATTCCCTCTGTTTGGGGTTCTTCCGCTGGGATGGCTGTCGCATTGATGGGACTGTCGTGTGGATTTCGTGAGCCAGGTAGGTGGTATGTCCAATATCGGCAGGTCCTGCTGCGAAAAGGTCCTGAAAATCCAGGAGGCAGCAGAAGGTGTCTGATTGGTGGGTGGAGAGATGGTCGGGAATGAGGGGCAGAGGGGTGGGGGAGCAGGAGGGGGAGAGGGCACAGGGCTCAGCTTCCTCCATCTCTCCATTTATGAGCCCTTTAGGGAGGGTGAGGGGCGAGGGGGCAAGGTTGGCAATTCGGGCTGCCATGTGATGAGGGGGAAGGAAGGTTGGGGGCAGGAGGCAGGCCAAGAGGGTTCAGGGTGGGTGTGGGGAGAGCAGGATGGAGGTACCTGAGGACTGGTTGAGGGGCACCCAGTCTTCGTGGAGGGGGGGAATGGTGACAGCGGAGGAAATGGTGGCAGGAAATAAGGGAGGCAAGGAAGGGAGATCAGGGGGGCGGGGGAGAAGAGGAGGGGGTATGGAGTCTTCTGGCCGGGGCCGTGGCGTGCAGATGCAGACGGCCTGAGTGGGAAGGGGGGGGGGGTGATTTCTGGAACTGGAGCTGTCTGTTGCAGCAATCAATGGTGGCTCCTAACTTCTGCAGCAGGTCCAGCCCCAGATATCCATTGTAATAGCGGCAGGAAGAGTCGAACACAATGAACTTGTGGTGAGTCGATGCTGGTTGATGGATGTCGACACGCTGGGCCCATGTTTCCCCACGGATCGGCAGGGGGCCATCCCCCGTGTCCACAGGATGAGTAGCTGTCGGGAACAGTGGGCCAAAGGTCGACTTGTGACGGGAAAAGTAATGGCTATACAGGCAGGATCTGGCCGCTCCCGTGTCGCCCAGAAGTCTGGCATTCACCCCGTTCAGCTTCATCTTGTAGTAAACTGGGGGGTGGTATTTGGGAGACGTGGCCCCTGCTACCGTGGGAAGGTGCAGGGGTAGTCCTAAAAATCCAACTGCCGAAGGCCTCCTTCTTCTTCCTCCGGTTCCTGTCCCGGGTTCGGTATCCTCCGTGGGTGCGGGTTTGTCCTCTGATTTCTCGTTCTCCAAGGAGGAGACTTTACGTCAGCTTGGAGTGATGGTTTTTCGCCTGGCAGCTTCTAATTGGTCCCTGATGTCGTGCAGTGGGCACCTGGAGCTGCTAGCAGAGAACTCCGAGGGATTCACCAGAATGAGGTTGGGATTCTCCTTGTAACTGGGGCACCAGTGGGTGGGGTGCGCCCTAGGCAGGCTGGGTGCTGGGGTGGGGCTGGTGTGGGGCATAGGCGGACGTGGCTTGACTGGAGGAGCCGGGATATTCGTGGGGAACTTTTTCACCACTTTGATTTGCTGGGATGAAGGGCGGGAGGTCAGGAGGCAGCGTATCAGTTGGATGTCCTTATCCATGTCTCCGGTAGGGTCATGGATTGTAAAGTGCTCCTTGACCATGCTGGGGAGCACTCTGAGGAGAGTATTGAAAGTGGGTTGCTCCTGGATTTCATCTGCCTCTGGGTAGGCAGCAGTGACCAGGCGTCTGGCCTGGATTAGAGTGTCATCCAAATTGCCATCGAAAGTTAGGCTATCCAATTGGGATTGTGCCACCACTTTACCTAGTGATGGGGTGATGGCCTGAATCACGAGTTTCGTGAAATTCTGCCAGGTGAGCCCCGGGACGATCTTGGGTGCGATATTGGCTGCCATTTTGCCCAGTAGCAGGAGTGTAACCGTGATTTTTTGCTTGTCGTCTTTGACGACAAGGGTGGAAGGGTGTGTGAAAGGAGGAAATTGAAAGTAAATGAGAATAAGAGTAAAGTGATGAAGTGTACAAGGTTGATAGATGGTAGGGGGATGAATATAGTTTTGAATGGTGAGTTGCTTGAGGAGGTAGATTGTTTTAAATATCTAGGGTCACATGTTGCTGTGGATGGAAGAATAGATGCAGAAGTGAAGTTTAGAATAAATGAAGTAGGAAAGGTGCTGGGAGGAATGAAAAAAGTGTTTAAATGTCGTTCGCTTAGAATGGATGTAAAGAGAAGGCTGTATGAGGGTGTTGTGGTACCGACTGCGTTATATGGGGCTGAAACATGGAATATGGGTGTAGCAGAGAGGAAAAGTTTGAATGTAATGGAGATCAGGTGTCTGAGGAGTATGTGTGGAGTGACGCGTATGGACCGGGTGCGAAATGATGGAGTGTGAAGGAGAACTGGAGTTGTTCGGGAGATGGCTGGTAGAGTTGAGCAGAGGGTGTTGCGATGGTTTGGGCATATGGAGAGAATGGATAATGAGCGATTGGTGAAAAAGATAACTAGATCTGATGTGAGAGGTGTAAGGCTGAGAGGAAGACCACGAATAGGATGGATGGACAGTGTGAAGAGAGCGCTGGATGCGAGAGGGATGTCTGTTGAGCAAGGAAGAGTGGCTGTGCGTGACAGAAATAATTCATTCATTCATTCATTCGGCTCCCAGGTAGGCATTTAGCCTGTCAGGTGGATCAGCCGTCTCCAGTTGGTTCTCTCAAAGGCCTCTTGATTTCTCAATGCTTCGATGTTATCCATACCTCGTCTGTCCAACAGTTCCTCCACACCATCTCTCCATCTTTTCCGAGGTCTTCCGACTGATCGTCTGCCATCAGGTCTCCAATTCCATCTCTCCTTCACTATTCTTGACTCGTCCATCCTCTCAACATGTCCTAGCCATCTCAGTTGTGAATTTTCGATTACTTTTCTCACCGATGTTACTCCAACCATTTCTCTTATTGTTTCATTCCTGATTCTGTCTCTCCTTGTTTTGTCCACTATTGCTCTCAGTGGTCTCATTTCTGCTGCTTGAACTCTGCTCCAGTCTCGGGTTGTCAGAGTCCAGCTCTCAGATGCGTATGTGAGTATAGGTGTTAAAATAGACTGGAATATAGTTCTCTTTGCCTCCAGTGGTACATATGTCTTTGAGTATTGGATATAGAGAGCATACACATCTGCTATATTTAGTTATCCTTTCGGTGATCTCTCTCTTATTCTTATCTCCCTCCTTCGTAAAAATACACCCCAGATATTTTACAAGTTCTACTTCTTTGACCTGATCGCCCCCAACTACTATATCATCCGCATCATCATTTTGCTTTTTCACAGTGAGTATTTCTGTTTTGTTTATGTTTATTGTTACTACTGCTTCTTCAAAACATTCCCTCCAGCACTCCAAAGCTCTTGTTAGTTGTGGCCGGCTATTACTCCAACATGCGATGTCATCTGCGTAGGCCAATATATCCCCTTGCTCTTCATTTCCAAACCTTTCCTTGAATCTTTTAATTATCATGTCCATATAAGCAATAAACAGTAATGGGGATAGTACACTTCCTTGTTTCACCCCAGTTTCCACTTCAAACCAAGTATCTTTTTCATACCCCGTTCGAACCTTACGTTGATGAGGGTTATATGTACTCTTAATGGCCCTCTTCTATCTCCCAGTAATTCCATATTCCTCTACAAGACACCTCCAAAGCTTTTTCCTAGGAATTGAGTCAAAAGCCTTTGACAGGTCAATAAAGGCAACATATAGGTCCTTGTTATACTCCCAGCATTTTTCCATCACCATTCTGAGTACAAATACCGGGTCCGACGTGCTTCTGTCCTTCCTGTACCCAAACTGCTCTTCTCCTAGTCTGTCTTCAATTATAGATCTTGCTCTTTTCTCTATAATTCTTTCGTAGAGTTTAGCTATGTGGTTTATAAGCGATATGCCTCTGTAATTATTACACAGTCCCGAATCACCCTTTCCTTTAAATATGGGCACTATGATGGTTTTGCCCCAATCCGGTGGAATTTTTCCATTTACCCATGCTTCATTGACCACTCTTAACACTGTTTCTTTTAGTCGATTACTTCCATTCTTGATCAATTCAATAGGTATTCCATCGCTGCCTGGTGATTTATCGTTCTTCATCTTTATCAAAGAGTCCTCGAGTTCTCTCATTGTTATTAAGTCATCAATTTCGTCCTGTACTTCATACTCTGTACCCAATCCATCTCTGTACTCCTCAAGATCTACTGTCTCTCTGTTTAGTAGTCTCTTAAAGTAGTTTTGCCATCGTTCATTGATTTTATCCTCGTCTGTGATTATATTACCATCGTCATCTTTCAAGTTGTAGATCATTGTTTTGTCTTTACGGTATGATTTTGCCAGTCCAAATATTTTCTTTTTATTTCCTCTGAGATCTTCCTCTAAAGCTTCTCCTAAGTCTTTCCAAACATTTCTTTTTGCTTGTCTCTTTATGTTCTCAGCTTCATTTCTTGCCTCTATATACTCAAGTCTTGTCTCTGGGCTTTTATGTTTCAGCCACTTCCTCAATTTCTTCACTTTATTCTTCACTGCCAACTTAACTTCTTCCGTCCACCACGGTGTATGTCGTTTTCTGCTTCCTCCTACCATTTTTACTCCTAACTCTTCTTCTGCAATTCTTCTTATAATGTTTTCTAATTCGACCCAAGTTTGGATCTCGTCATCCCTATTTTCAAGTTGTTCATCAATTTTGTTCATATAAGTTTCCCTTGTCACTTCATTTCTAAGTGGTTCAACAGAAATAAATGAAGAGAAATTGTGAATGAATAAGTGATGATGCAGCCCTGAGGGGATATTCTCCTGCATTTGGTCTGATCAGCTAGTCAGGTCAGGTGCGGGTAAGGGGATGGGTCTGTTATGATGTGGCAGGGGTAAACCAGTTCTGTTGTTGGGCCCTGCTGCGGATGTCACTGATTGCATTGCGCAGTTGACCCTTGTGTGGTGTGGTGCGGTGAGGATCTGTCCGTTCTCCCCTTTGGGGCTAAGATGCGAATGAATGTGTTTGAATGGATGAGTAAATGGGGAGTGTGTCGTCCTGTCTCGGCTACCTCCCTTTCCTTGGGGAAAGCAGGCTAGGTAAATAGATAGATAGATAGTCTTTGAACCCGATGTCTAGCAAAGGTTTAATAATTACCAGGTATGTGTGAACATCATACTGTTCGGGGTCAAATTTAGGCAGTTGCACATGAGGTTTGGTTGCCATTTTGTCAGTATTTCCTGATTACCTCTCTCTTATGCCCGGGTCAAGAACCACCGCTGTCCACCAGCGTAATGCTAGGTCTTGTAGGGTCGGCTTCCTGTCCCTCTAATGCCTAGGGTGTAGCTGGGTTCTCTTTCTAGACCGGAGCTTAGACGAGAGGCAGGACACAAAAACTCAAGGCAACAACCTTACGTGTGTATTGCTAAAGTCTACAGTGGAACGGGTAGATGTCACAAGAGTAATTATACTGAACAATTATAATTCTTAAGACTAGATTATGGGCTTTAGTATCACACAGGATACTACTTGGGACAAGATCAGGTAAGGTGAATAGCACTACAATCAGGAGTCTTAGGGCAGTGAAGCTGAACATTACTGCTTGGGAGAGTCTGGGTTTTGTCTATTGGGTGGAGTTCGAAGCACTGTTTTCACTGCTGGCAGTTTAACTGGCTTGTCTGTCATTCGTTAATTACTGTTCTTACACTGGGGCCTCCGTATGATTTTAAGGTGAGGCTATGTCACTATATGGCAGCGTGTTCACTTAGACATTTAGTTCACTGCTCTGCCGTATTCACGGTTTCACTGTTGTCTTATTTATTGCACTTCTCTTTTATATTACTACTGATACTTTTCTCACTGACTTCCCATATTCCGATAATTTACTGTTCGGCCGTTACTTCACTATATCACTGACACTGTGCTTTCACTGTCACTCACATTCGGGACTGGGTGTAATGGCGGTCAGGTACAAGGGTGGCGGGAACAACTCAGCCTCACTACTGACAGGGCTGAGTTCTGCCAGGGGCCTCCATATTCAGGGGCCATGGGATCACACATAGGGGCATCATCACTCGTCTGGGGCTGCTGGTGGCAAAGGGTCTCACACTCTCGGGGCTTGGGGCGGGAGTCTGGCCCTCGGGGCTTGGGGTGGGAGTCTGGCCCTCGGGGCTGGGACCGAACAGCTGCCTGAACCTCTTGCTCAGGTGCCTGACAGAGGACGAAGATCTCCAGCATCAGGGTGTAGGGATGTCCTGCTCGGGGGTCTTGGGGGTGGTCTGGAGGTCCCATGGGCTGCGGTCTCTGGCAGTCGGGGACGCCATCAGGAGTGGGCTGCAGCGTCGGCCTACATTGGGGTCCATCAGGCGAGTCCTCTCAGGAACTGGCTGCAGTGGGAAGAGCCCGGGGGTAGTCACAGGGCCTCTCCAGTAGTCCTCCAGGCTGGAGTCTCCCTCTGGGTTGTAGTCTCGTGGGTAGGAGTCAGCACCTGATGGAGGAGCGGCTACCGGCTGTCCCCTGCCGTAGGGCCCGGCTACTTGCTGTGGTCTTCTAGGGGTTCAGCTACCAGCTGTCGCTATGTCCCGGCCACTGGCCATGACCTGGGGAAGGGAGCGGCTACAGGCTGACTTGAGGGCACCTTTGGAGCGGCTACCGGCTGTCTCCTTATTTCGTCCAGAGCATCTATCGGCCGTCTTCTGCAGGAGGGTTGAGTGGCTACAGGCCGTCTCCGTTAGGGCACCTTCAGAGTGGCTACCAGCCATCTCCTGACAAAGGCGGGAGTGGCTTCTGGCCATCTCCTTATTACCTCCAGAGTGGCTACCGGCTGTCTCCTGTAGGAGGGTCGAGTGGCTACAGGCCGTCTCTTTTAGGGCACCTTCAGAGTGGCTTCTGGCCATCTCCTGACAAAGGCGGGAGTGGCTACCGGCGGTCTCAGGGGTGCTGACTGGAGCTAGAGTAATAGCCCCACCCCATGGTTGTCTGTGGTTGGCTCGCCCAGAAGGTAGTCTCGCTTTCCTGCTATGGTGGTGGTGGGCGAGCTCCAGGTCATAGGGGCACGAGGCCCGGGCGGACTTATGTCCGCTGGTGGAGCTGTGCCGCCCCTCCGCCCGTGCACCTGACTGCCACGGCGCCAGATTCAACCGGAGTGACAATACTTGTGTAGTGTCAGTGATCAAGCAGTGCAAAGGCAGAATAGTGGACTAACCCTCTAATGGAAGTCAGTGATAATACCAAAGTGGTGGAGTGAAGAATAGGTACAGTGAATAGTGTATGTGACCCAGGGGACGAAATAGTGAGCTACCTTTCTGACCAGATTCAGTAACAATACCAAAGGGTGGAGTGAGTGACAGTAACAGTTTAAAAGCAAAGTAAGAGTCAAGGGTAATGAGGTAAATACGCTACCGTCAGAAAATATCTCATAATACTAAGTCCATAATCAGACCCCAGTGCCTTACGCAACACTCCCCAGTGAGAAATAACCTTAACAATTCCACACGCATAGAAAACCTGGGCTTCCCTGATTAAGGACACTCTGCCTCAAGTGCTATTCACTGTGACCCAAAACAGTGTCCTGCGCGATACAGCTAACCATATTTAGGCATAAGAGTTTGTAATCGCTCATTATACTTGTGCCTGTAACATCTACTCATTCACTTGTCCAACTAAGCAATACACGTGTAAGGTTGTTGCCTGGAGTTTTTGTGTCCTACCTCTCTCTTATTTGTCTGAGCCCCGGTCTCGAAAGAGAGCCCTGCTATAAGCTAGGCGTTTACGGAACGGGAAGCCGAACCTAAAACACCTAGCTGTAACGATAGTTTTTCTCATGACTGTACTTATTTTGCGATTTACTCAGTTTGATTTACTCATTTTGTCAAGTGCTCATTTTGTTTTTAATTTTGTTTTCATATTTTGATTAAACCATTTTGTAATTTACTTAATTTGTGACTTACTCATTGTGTGGTTTACTCATTGCGTAATCTACGATTTGTGTGGTTTACTCATTCTGTAATTTACTGATTGTGTGGTTTATTCATTGTGCGGTTTACTCGTGTCATTTACTCATCGTGCGGTTTGCTCATTGTGTGATTTACCGTTTTTATTTTCTAATTTTTGAGTAATATGTTTATTTACTCACTGTGATAAACTCATTATGATTTACTCTTTTTGTGTTGTACAGATTTTGGTATACACTGTTATCGTGCTCTAAGGACTTCGTGATTTCTTTGACTGCTCATTTTGTGACAGGTTTTCTGATTTTCTGAGTTTCTCTCTCTCTCTCTCTCTCTCTCTCTCTCTCTCTCTCTCTCATTGTCTTCAGTCCATTGTTTAAATGCTGGGGGTTGGGGGGTTTGACCATTGAGCTCTATAGCACGGAGGGTTTCTCATGGATAGCACTGCGTAATTTGTGTGTCCACCGCCATGGCGACGCTGGTGTAGAGGCAGCCATGGTACACTACGCCTGATGCCCGCGTTTTTAGTACTGAGTTGCTCTGTTGGTTTTTGAAAGCAGCTGATGATTCCGGAAAATTTAGTGCCATGGTCCACTGTGCAGCTTACGGATACAAAAATGGGCACAGGAATTCATCGCAGAGAGATGGCGTTACATTTCACACGTAAGAAATATATCTTGTTGCCAATTTTATAAGATTACTGCCCCCTAGGGTGGGCCGGGAAGATTCTTCCCCAGTATCCCTGCATGAATGAGGACACTGAAAGGGGCCCTTTTATCTCCAGTCTTTCTCTCCATGTCCTCTTCTTTTCTGTTCACACTGTCTTGTAGATATTTCTCTTTTCTTCCTGTCTTCATCAATTTGGGCATTCGGTTTCATGGGATGGATAGTCTAAGGACTTCCCACACCATTTCATTACCATTACTTCGACGTAATACATCTTCAACATCGCTATTATTTCAACGTTAATACCACTCTATCTCCTGCCTTTCTACCATTACCTTTCTCTGCCTTAGTGCCATTATGCAATAATGGGTAAGTTCCGCACTGCAGCAGTCTATGGCGTTGTTTCATACTCATTGGCTAAATGTACCTTATATATATATTTCGTTGAACTAGGCAGAAAAAAATAAATCATACATGTTTTTGTATTGTAAGCTACGAGTGCGGGTGTTTCAATATGGCGGCCAAAGTCACACGATCGCGGCGTACATAGCCTCTCTATACTACAGTGCTCAGTGGGTACTCGCACCAAAAACTATCGGTGCATTGTGGGTCCGATGCCAACCGGAATGATTCGATCATGTGGCAGTGACAGACCGTTAATACCTGTATATATTAAAACAATTACTGTCATTCCCTACTCGTTATGGAGGACATAAGAGGTATTTGAAATAGCATTCATCTGTTGTCTGGGATGCTTGCGTGTGGGAGGACAGAACCGCAAATTCCAGTTACCTTTGTTCTGTGTGTCATAGTATTTAACACATTTTCTGCACCGATACTTTTTGGTGCGAGGACATTGTAGTTTAGCAAGGCGACTTATTACATTTAACTGCGTTCTGTTTTTCACCACACACACAAATTTGGAGATATATTATTTGATATGCAAGGTATATATAAAGACATTCCTTGTCAATGATATAGCTCCCTGAAAATCCCACCAGGCACCACACTATACTTAGAAAATGTAAAGTCTTGATTTGTTTGCTCCACAGATAATCATTAATATTCCTTACAAGAAACGCTAACAAGGTGTTGTTTTGACATCATATTATACTGTAGTGACTATAGATAAATATGAATCAGTTATGTAGGCCAATAATAATCACAAATGGTAGTAGTATTTAATAATTTAGGTTTTCATCTGCGATGGAGAGGGATTGACTAGAAACACTGCAGTTTTTTGCCAATTGTCTTTTCAAAAGACCAGCTACTCCCCCAGCAGTCTTCCAGTACACCTAAACTGTTCGTACTGAATATTATTATTTTTTCTCAAGTCATCTATAACATTCTGTAACTGTGCATATTTCCTTAAGAGCCTTCTTTTGACTGAAGTAGGTTAAAGTTTTTTTTTTCCTTGGACACTACAAGCTTTTCTTCATTTTCAGCTAACTTTCTCTTCAATTTAGCCTTTTCAGGACTCACAGAGGACACCATAGGAGAGCTTAAGGCTTCATCTATAGGTCTATCCATAGGAAATGAACAATCACTGGTGCCTTCTGAAGTACCAGTACTGGTATCAACACTAACAATTCAATTACTGTTAACAGAATCCAGTTTAACAGACTGTGCTGCTGGTACCTCCCGTTTGGCTGGGCTTTTCTTGGGCAATTTAGTTTTCTTCTGTAAATATGATGGAAAACCAGCAAACACACATGGTATCACACCTTCCCTTAACATAGGTCGGTGTGGTCCTGTCAAAATCCACTTTCTTAAAATGTTGAGAACAAAGACTACTGATTTAGAAGGATTAAAATCCTTCCTACATGTTGCCTCTGTCCACTTCAACTGAAAGTTTTCATCTCTTCGGAACCTACAAGATAAAATACAAGCAAATAGGTTTTTTGTCAAGAGTGTACCAAATATGGGGTCAGTTCAGATTTCTTTGCTCCAAGTTAAATCGAGTTCCAGAGGGAAATTAAGTTATCAGTTCTAATTCATTTGCAAGACAAAATCGAGTGATTCCAGTTTCATTAAATTCACCATAGTTTAAATTTCAATTTACCTAGGCTACATAAATTTATCTATTCCACCTCAATGAAATTCGCTCAAGGTTGTAATCCTCCTTACCCCCGGCCAACCACTGATAAAGGATAGCCAAGACAGAAATCCTTGTTAGTTTTTTTTTTTTTTTTTTGTCTATTTTAAACCAATGACTGATATAAAATAACTCTTTTAGTATGAAAAAGTTGGTCATTATTAAACATTACATACCTTTTAACAAATATTAAAGGAACACATGGTATGTCTAGTTTATGATAGGTACTTCTAGCTACCTGTTGGAATTTTTTTTCTGTATTACACCAATGACTGACACATAACAACTTTTACAGTATGAAAAAGTTGGTCATTATTAGACATTACATACCTTTTAAATCAAGTGGATGGGCTGAGGTTAAATAGCTTAGGCTAAGATTAGATCAGATTAGGTGAATTGGGTTAGGTAAGGTTAGGTTAGGATGAGCTGGGTTAGGTTGGGTTGAGGTAAGTAAAGTTAGGTGGGTTAATTTAGTGCCTGGTTAAAATAAACTAGGCCAGGCTGGGCTAGGTGGGTTAGGTTAAGTTAAGTTAAGCTGGGTTAGGTGATTAGGTTAGGTTAGGCTAGGTTGTTTAGGTTATAAAGGCTGATTTGGGATAAGCTATGTGGGTTAGGTTATGTGTTTGAGACAGCAGAATATCCTAGGCCTAGCCTACTTATTGGCCGACCGGCCACAACGCAGAAGCACTTTGCCGGTATTCTTTGCTCCCCCCCTCCCCAAATATTTAGTATCAGCACTGGTGTCTAAACTGAGTGTAAATTATTGGAGGTTGCTAAACTCTTAAAAAACATCAGTATCGACTCACTAGACTATAAATGATCAAAGAAAATGCGTGGAAAAGAACCCAGCGTGACACAGTTTTAAGCCCATTTCTAAGAAACCATTTCCTTATTTAACCAAGTAGTTTTACCTATGGAATGTTACAGAGTCCCGTCGATCCCTCAGCGTGCACCCAAAAGCAGAACAAGCAGGCATGTTAAGTGATTACACAAAAAATTATGAAGAGTTCCACTCAAAGCTGACGTTAGTTTTGAGTCAAAGGGGGGCGGAGGGCTACAGCGCGCTGGCTTCAAGTCACGTAACCTCCCGCCGACCCCTCCCTTAATATACCTTCATGGGTTTGACCCCTAAAATACAATAATGACCCATGGAAATAGACTGCCGGAAGACCCAAGCTGGGTCGAAAAAAGCCCCCCCCCCCTAATGATATGTGGTCATTTTTGTTATGAGGGATAAATTAATTTTCGGTATCAGGTAATTCAGAAACTTAATAAAAACGTAATCTTTATTATTTTCATTTTGAAAGTTCGGAGATACTGAAATTTACTTTCTACATATTAACGATGTTCACCACATTGTGAAGAAGACTCAAGTTGCTAATTAGTTAGTAACATTATCCCAAAACCTATCATTGATGATTTTTAGGCATCCTAACTTCACTCTGATATGGTTTTGTTCTGGAAACGCTTGAAATATGCTGACTTTATTTTTAAAAAGTCTCAGTTGCAAGAAATTTTAGAAATATGCTTCCTCGGAGCTATACAATTCGAAAGAATATAAAGATGGCACACACAGTATATATGATACTGGGAATGATCCTGAACCGCTGAATAGTGCTCTGGTATCCATTACCCGCTGCATATGGCCATATATTCTCCTGATTTCAAAAACATTTATTGGAGGGGGTTTACAACAGCCAGTAGTAGAAACCTTGCTCCGTTCCCCCTCCCCAGGGCCATCACTGTTGAAGTTGATGACCCCCCACCCCCACCCCAAATATAGTGAGCAGTTTCAAACGCTGCGTCAGTCCTTCCTTCCACTTAGTTTGATTTAAATCTCACCAGAGCGGAATTATAGAACCTCACCAAAGTGGAATTATAGAACCTAACGTGTGACCTTCCCCCATGACACTGGCCTCTGACTGCTTTCAAAACTGAATCCCTTCATCCACACTTTATCCTAATGTCTTTCACTAATTTTTTTCTAAGTCGAAGAGAAATTTAACCCGACTTGCACATGTGACATCGACCTTTAACCTTGTGTTCAAAAAAGAAAAAAAAATCCCTTGGCTCACCCTCAGCCCTTTCATAAAATTGTATAAAATCTAATTTAAAAAATAGCAGTTTCGTTCTCAGAAAGAAGACACAGGTCAAGCACTGACCTTAGCCTGTCACCTTAACCTCTGACCGATTGCTGTCAAAATATACTCCCTTGTCCTTGCCTTATCCTCATCTATTCCATCAAGTTTGGCTTACACCGCATCAAAAGTCTTTCAGTTGACCTTGCCATATGATCTTGACCTTGACTTTACCCTGTGACCTTATTCTTTGACGGGTCGTTTTCAAATTTGAATCCCTGGGAACTTGACCTTTGATTGGTTGTTCTCGAAGTAGAATCCGTTTATTCTTGCCTTAAGGCCCACCCTTCCAAGTCTGGTCTAAATCGGATCAGAACTAAGTTGACCTTGCTATGCGATCTTGACCTTTGACCTATTGTTCTAAAAAATGATACGTTTTCCCCTTGGCTGACACAACATATCCACCAAGTCTGGTCAACAACTTGAATGGTACTGTTGTTAACACTGACATGCACATCCCGAGCACAACAAAATATCCTCTGCACTACTTGTGCGTTTTTTCTTTTTTTTCTTTTTTTTTTCTTTTTTTTTATGCAGGGAAGAAAGAACCAGAGGCTGGAAACCCGCAACGTTGTTCCATCTGAGGAAAAAACATTAAAGAGATCCAAATTCAAGATCCGTCCATTTGGAGATGCCCGGATACATTGCGTTTAAATGACTGAAGCCCATAGGCAGAAGTCAATACAGGCAGAGGACCAGAGAGATGACCTGTTGCATACATGAAGGACTGGGAAAACTGGCTAAGGGCCGATGCCACAGTTGTTTGTAGTGGTTTGCAAGCACCCAAACGAAAGACTCTGAACTGTGTAAATGACTTATGACTGAATTATATGATGATTTTGGTGACTAAACTATGTAGCAATCTTAATTATCTAACCATTTGACAGGGATAGTGAAAGTGGATACTGAACTTTTTGGGAAAAAATGTAGTTATAAGTGTGGTTGGGGAGGAAGCAAACAAACGAAAACTACTGTGGAATCGCCCGTAAGTCTTGCATTGGACACAAAAGAGGGGGAGAATTTGCTGCCAGACGGATGCTACATTTCCGCCGTTATGGAGGAGGAATGCAAGCAGCTCAGAAGAGCAGTGGCCATTGAAGTAGTGACAGACAAAAAGACTAGGAAGTACTCAGAGAGCGCATACCCCCGCCAATGCCATTGTCATTAAAAAGGATCCGGATCCGCCCCAAAATTTAATCAATTCTTCCTTTCTTGGTCCATGGCCCATCCTTCCACAAAATATCATTGAAATTCATTGAGAACTTTTGGAGATATTGTGTTGGGTACTTCGGATCCGGATTCGCCCCCAAATCTGCGCTGGCTCAAACAGATTGGAGCGTCTTAATTACCCATTAAGCCGCCAGGCGCCATAATTTGGTTGTATGGTTACCATCCAGCGTAGTCAATGGTTTTCTGGTATACACGAAACCATTTGGCTTGTCACTCGGTGTAGAGTCACCCATAGACAGAAGGAAGCGGAAAGGATGAAAGATAAACAGAAGAGGAAGGAAATAAAGAAGGAAGGAAGAGAAGAAAGGGCAGGCACCCGAGAGCAGCAGTACATCGAGTGAGTGGGTGGTGAGCATCCCCACTTACCACAAAAGGGTGGTAAAATTATATAAAACCGTATCAACCTAACCTACCCTAACCAGCAATGTCATCTTGATGAAGTTTGGTTATTTTGACTGTATACAGTTAAGGCCGTTGGCGATTCGGCCGTTTGCAGTTTGGACTTTACTGCCTAAATGACTTACTGCCGAAACGACCAGAGACCGCTAAAGTCACAACTGCAGTAATTAAAATCGTCTAGCGATAGGCAGAATGAAATAGAGATTTGTCAACGCCAGAGAGATGGAGGTTAAGCAGGTCAAGCATTTTGTACCTCCATACCTTTGCTCCGTTGAGGTTGATAGTATTCGCCGCCTGTCCTCGTTGAGGCACAACAAAACACACTGATCACAAAATCGGGATATATATGTGTTTGTGAAAGTTGCTACAGTTCGCCATAAACATTAATTACAAGTTCGTGATACGTAAGTGCAAGGATGAGTTGCCACAACTTGACATCCGCATCAGCATATGTGGACCTTATTCTCATTGCCATGGGAGACTTCGTAGCATTCCTCAGCGACTCATTTTTCATATGGCACACTAATGTTCTCTTGTATGTTTTTTACGACTTTGTAATACCGACATAGCTTGCATCATTAACATAAACAGGATCATCAAGATATAAGAGGCAAAATACATCGACGAGGAAGAGTTGTTGAGAGATTTCCTAAGCCATGGGGAAACAGGGTGACGGTCCAAAAGAGGATTAACCGAAGCCGAGTCACCCAGGCATTCACTCTAAGCACGTCTCGGTTTACAGCTTACCCACGATTACTCATCCACCACCACTTACCTAAAAATCATCCATTCCTTAATCCTTACCATACATCTGCAACTCCATATCATTAATCAGTCCCACTAACACTCATTCACACCACACACACACACACACACACACACACACACACACACACACACACACACCACTCACTTCTCCCCTGCACACACGCACACCACTCATCCCCCCCCCCACACATGCACACCACTCACTTCCCTCCCCCCCCACACGCACACCACTCACTTCCCTCCCCCCCCCCACACGCACACCACTCACTTCCCTGCCCCCCCCCCACACACGCGCACCGATCATCTATCCTACTGACTATTTAGTAATTCTTATTGAAGACGTCCTCGTACTGAAGGGGTCTATTTTTTTGTCCTTTTTAACCCCTTCAGTACGATGCCGTCTTTGATTTGCTGTGGGAAGGACTCCCGTAATGAAGGATTAATGAAGGCTGTATATATCCTCTCTAGGTGGGAAAATTTATTCCCAAGCCAAATACAGTTTCCAGAAGTGTATAAAATGGACTATAACTACTGTACTTTACATGATGAATATTTCTCTGTAACAGCGATTGTTTTTCGTATGTGTTCACTTAGTCGCATTAATTTGGCTGTTAAGTCTTTGGTAGCTGTATGAGAAAAGGCAGGGCTATATACAACGCATCTTTTAATTATCATAAGCTGAAGAGCATATAAAAATCGCATCCGAACATAGCAAGCCTAGGTTAAAAATAATGGTGAAATTTTAAATCCTGGACAGAAATAAGCAGATATATGTACACATAATTTGACCAAAAATAGGACCTTGAGAGAGGATAAGTAACACACCAAAAGATACTTTGGTGCCATAAACAGAAATATATTGATCAGGAAGAGGTGCAGGGGACCTTCTACCCACATCAGGATACGGCCATTGAATTATAAGCTGTAAGCTGATAACCATTTGTGTGTGTGTGTGTGTGTGTGTGTGTGTGTGTGTGTGTGTGTGTGTGTGTGCGCGCGCGTGTGTGTGTGTGCGCGCGCGCGCGCGTGCATGCGTGCGCGCTCGCTCGCTCAAGGGGCCGCATGTGCATGTGTGTACTTATATAATTATGTGCTAGCTCGCATTGGCTGGCATATGTATCTGCCGCGTGCACGGGTGTGTGTGTGTGTGTGTGTGTGTGTGTGTGTGTGTGTGTGTGTGTGTGTGTGTGTGTGTGTGTGTGTGTGTGTGTGTGTGTGAGGAGGAGTGCATAATTCAGATTATATCCGATTTCTGAGTATCATCATATCTATTGGCCAATACTGTAAGACCTCTGTGTGTGTTTATGTATGTATGTATATGATTAACAGGGAGGAGTTTCATGTGCTTGAAGTATATATGTGTGTGTGTGTGTGTGTGTGTGTGTGTGTGTGTGTGTGTGTGTGTGTGTGTGTTGGTCAGTTATATGCCCCTGCCTTACACTATCACCTCTCTCCTTATAAAGGTTACATAGGAATTATGAACACAGTTTTGAAAGTATGGTGTTCTTGTATATTAATGTGATGTACGAGCATGTGGTATGTGAGTGCCGCATACTCGTACATCATTCGTCTTCCCATACCTCATTATATCATCTTTATAACCCGGTGATTCTCAAACTATGGGTCGCGACCCAAAGGTGGGTCGCGAGAGGAATTTTGATGGGTCGCAGGTACACAGAATAGTCCTAATGTTTTCAGCGTCTTTTATTTACGTAATTGCAAATTGTAATTATCCATATTACACTATTAGCATATTCATAATAACTATGATAGGCTGTGTATGTGTGTGTGTGTGTGTGTGTGTGTGTGTGTGTGTGTGTGTGCACGATATGAGATGCAGCCTAACCGCACTTATCCCACGATTTACAAGTTAGTGAATGAGAAGCAGCACCCTGGATCTCATTAATTTTGTTCAGATAAGATAAACGGAGATGTTTAGTTTTTGAAAATAATTTTTTATTCCACTGTGTATGTTTGATTATTGTATTTTCTGTGGGTGATATATAGGGTCACACACTCCCCTCCCCCCCAGTTTATGAAATCTCTGGCATGTGCCTGTAGACACGTTACTATGAGTTCACACAGTTTTGACGTCTTTACCCAAGGTGATGTGAAGGTGATTCTCTCTCTCTCTCTCTCTCTCTCTCTCTCTCTCTCACACACACACACACACACACACACACACACACACACACACACACACACACATTGCGGGGTATGCTCGTTGACATAGGAAACATTGTACAACGGCTTCCTCGCCAATTTATTGATTTATTATGCATATTACATATGGGTTAGAGACAACTGTTATATCTTTGGTCTTTACTACTTTCGGACTATTTCAGTAAACTTAGGAAAGCCCTCTCGTACGGAAGAGGTTAATGAAGAGACGTATCTAACCTCATCACTTACAAAAATGTAAAGCTGAGTAAGAATCGTTTGGAGATTGCACGACTAACACCAGAACAACAGCAGCAGCAACAACAACAACGTCATCTTACTGAAGGGTCATTATTAGATTGAATTCTATTTCTATGAAGTTGTTTTAGTTATTACTTTTGCCTCTCTATTACCAGACGCTTTATTCCTGCAAGGGGTGGCCACAAACGAATAGCTTCCTTGTCAGCCTTTCCTCCACCATCAGGCTGCCTCTTCTGCAGTTCACTCCCTCTCATCCATATACATCTTAACCCTATCCCTCCATCTCATCTTCGGTTTCCCAATCCCCTTCCCCTGCTCCCCTCCACCTCATTCACACGCATTCTTTTAGTCAGTCTATCATTCTCCTTTCTCTTCATGCTACTGTCACGCAATTTTATTCATCTATAGCGGCAGCAGCAACAATGTGCCACGAAATGACTGCATACTGAAGATAATGATATTCAAAAATTATTGTGTAGTCGGGGCTAAAAGTCTGCCTAGTATTTCACCTCTTCTGCTCCTCACTTCCTTCTGCTGGCTAATACGTCTGATTTGAAAGAGACTTGATATGTTTCTATGCCCATGGATGAAGATACTCGTGTGATATGATGCGTGAGGGAAGAAAATGAGAGACATACCCTATGTGTGAAGTTGACAGAGTTGGATACTGAATGCATACCTACCTCCTCAAAATACAAATAATTAATATTGTAACATCTACATTAAAGTTGTAAGCAAATCTGAGAAATATACTGAAATCCTTTATGGTCATATATTTTATTTATCTATTTTATTTTTGTTTATTTATTTATTAGCTACGATGTCCATAGTACTTACACAAAAATTTCCAACTAAAGTTCCATGAGTACCTAGAACTCAGTGCCAATTTTCCAGTTTCCACCAGTTTCCAGTGCCAGTTATATGGGATCAGTTGTGATATATGGAACACATTACCCACATCGACGATGGTCCATATATAACGCTCATTTTCCATCCACCAGGCGATTTCCCGTGTTATGGAGACGGCAGTTAGTGTTGTCAATGTCTGTCCTGCATCGTTTGCTTATTTCCTACTCCCACTGCCACACCCAACCCATCCCAAGAGAACGAGCCTTCCCTGCAGCACACATATTATTGCCAGGTGAGTTTCTAGTGTAGCATTACTGTATTTACAGGCAACCATGTATAACAAGGACTTCAGCCAAAAGACCTCATCTCATATTCTTATTTTCTTCTGACGATCTTATTCACCTTACAATAAACTTCAGAACCGATGGGTTAGAGACAACATTTATTACTCCCTTTGCTACCACGGGGCTCTCCTGCGCAATAAAATCGTCCAATGGTGACAAGAAAAAAAAAAAAGGCGTCATCGTAGTAAAGGGGCTAACGTAGCCAGGATGAGATGAGTGTTCACGAAAACCACTGTGTTCTGCTTTGACTATTTTTAATTCATCTTAACTATAATACGTCTGCGTTAACTTCGAGATTTTCGTCATTTGGAAGTTTATTTCACAAAGTTCAATAATAGAATAAAACAAATAAGGCGGCTCTATATCCATTCCACAGCATTTCTTTGTGACCAACATCACGTTCTAGTGTTAATCTCTCGTTACAGATCTACATTCAAGACAGACTGCAATTTCAGGCCAAGTTAAAACTGATAAGAGTATAAATATACAATAATGATTATCTACGTTTAGCTCATCATCGCTTCAGTCTGATGACATTTTTGTACTTTATTCCTGCAACCTACCTATCTGTCTATAGCCAGGCACCATAATCCCGTAAGGGGTGGCCATTCGTCTTTGAGTTACAGTAGTTGTTTTACGGGGAGAGGCATTAACCCTCCACCAACCCACTTGTTGACATGTAGTGAACACGTGTAGGTTGGTTATATGGTTACCACCCAGCGCTGCAAATGGTTTCCTGGTCTACAGGAAACCATTAGGCTTGTCACTCAATGTAAAGGAAAGATGAGTAAGAAAACGTGACAAGAAAAATAAAAGAAACAGGAAGAGAGGAGGGCAGATAAAGAAAAAATTATAAAGGTGAGGGAAGAAGCAGGCAGCACTACATCATGTGAGTGGATGATGACTGCCACTACATACCACGAGCCTGCAACCACCAGGCTATTTTATTCAAATTACTACAGACTTCTAATAGTAAAGGAGTTTCAAAAGACTACAATCTAACTCATTCAGTTCGAAAGTTTCTGAATAACGTCATTTGGAGGTAACAAGACACTTACATATAACGTCCTGGAGTTGATGGGATTAAAAGAATTATCCTAGACGACAAAGAACAACCAATTACAGAGAATTACGTTCACAATAAGTATAAAATTGGCGTGGAATATCTATAAACAGTGCATATGACCTTGATAATGGCAAATTTGTTTTCCGTTGGAGTGAAGTTGGGGAATAGGTTTCAACCCTTGATCCTTCACGTGCGGTATGGAGAGAGAGAGAGAGAGAGAGAGAAAGTCAGGACAGGTGGAATTTGCAGAGATGTTGTTTGCTAGTACCAGTGATATGGGCGTAAGACAGCATTTAATTAGGCTACGTGAAGGGAAACGCGTGGCAAGTAAGAGCAGGGCTGGAAAGGTCAGGTTAAGTCAGGGCAAGAGAGGGCGAAGTATGTCCAGTATGTGAATATCCTGGGTCCTGGTAGAGACGGTGCATAAACAAGGCAGAGCAGGACAGGTAAGGTCAAGGCAGGTTCAACATATTATTGTCGTGGAGAAGGCTCTGGGTGTGGTTGAACATAACCTGTATCGCATCCACCATCCGCGGGATATCTCGCCTCAGCTCCTCCTCTGTACCTGCATCACCGTGACTCAGCTGCAACGAAAAATAAATTCATCATATTCTTGACCTTTCTGCCCACCTAACGATATTGTGCGGTAGTCAGTATATAAGTAAATAGCATAAATACATAAATACCCATACTTCACCCCATACATATACATACCCATACATACATGCATACCCGTATTTCACACATATAATAATTATCCAGACTAATTCATACTAATAGAAAGTGTTAGTAAGAAAATGAGAGCATTCTGAAACTCTGTGGTCCATGCTTGCATGGGTTTCACCTAACTGCTGCTGTCCAAGCCGCATGGTGCCTTCTACTGGTTAAGCCCTCTAACCCTGAGGACCCTTCTTAGGATCCCAGTACCATGCTTTCCTTGTTCTGCCAACAAGGATTGTCCTTTCAACTTTCAGGTCTGTACAGCGGCTCATCCACTTAGACATTCACTCATGTCTAAACCAGCTCAGACTTTCCACTGGCATCACTTCACTCGCACTTTAAAAAATCAAGCATCTTCTTACATCTACACATGTTATATCGTCACTCAGTGCAGCATTAGTCATTCCTTTTGCTATTCCATCCATCCATCCATCATCCAATCCTACGTTGCCCCATGAGGAGCTTAGATGCCCTGGGCTAGGCAAGTTGGTCCTGGCATTTAAGATGAAAGTGACCAGCCTCACTCATCCGTGAGAGGCATTACGTGAGCAGTAAACCCCAACTACCCCTTGGATATAAACCTTCACCGGCTCAATCCGATTGGAGTGCTGTTATTACCCACTAAACCACCAGGCGCCAAAATTTGGTTATATGGTTACCACCCAGCGTAGTAAATGGTTTCCTGGTGTACAGGAAACCATTTGGCTTGTCACTCAATGTAGAGTCACCCACAGGCAGAAGGAAAAGGAAGGAATGAAGGAAAGAAAGAAAGAAGAGAGAATGTAAAGTAACCCATAGGCAAAAGAAAGAGGAAAGAATGAAGGAAAGAAAGACAGAAGAGGATGGATGGAAAGAAAGATAGAGGAGAGGAAACGGCAGACGCCCTAGAGCAGCACTACATCGAGTGAGTGGATGGTGAGCGCCCCCACCTACCACACTTTGCTATTCCTATATCACTATATTCAAACCCGTGTACATCTTTGTCTTTTACTATACTGGCGTACAAGACGAGAGTCTGGGGAGACGGCATCCTCCTCAGGACCAGGACAGTGCGTCTTTTCCGGGGCAAAAGCTGATTTGTCCGGGCAGATCCATCGATTGGTGTGTGAGGGTAAACTCATATCGTAATGTATTGTAATTACCTAATGGCAGCTCTCCATGTTGCTCCGAGTCTGGAATCTTCCATATTAAGTTCCTTATTTATTTATTTATTTATTTATTTTCTGAACAATATTCCTTACTCAGAATCATTTTTCATGTGATTATAGGTCTGCACATGATGTTTTAAGCATTTAAAATATTTACAGATAAATTATTTTATATCTGTTCATATTTGTGTACTATGACAGTAACGTATTGAAACATCAGGGCTTTCTGTTTTCATATAATCTTATGATTACTAAGTTATCAACATACTCCAGGTCATGTGGACATACGAAGTGGTAGTTTTTATTTGGAAATCAGGGTAACGTCGGGTATTTTCATGGCAGACTCCTTCCCCCCCCCCCCCCGAAATGTCTTCTCGTATGCTTATGTTTATATTATTGTTTCATTTCCACAGTGCATAACATTCCTCACATATGAAGCATATCGTGTACCTTTCATACAGATAGTTCCTTGATGGCCAGTTTTCTTCTACTCACTTCTACTTTTGCAGTTGAGTTAGCCTGTGTAGACACCACCCTACGGTAATTATTTTGCCGAAGTAACAAAAATTAATATAGTGAAACCCACATTTTTTGTGGTCATTTCCTCCAGTCCAAATGGACATGAGTTCAATTCCCGGCGGAGGTAGGAACAGTTTAAGAATTTGAATTTCGTCGAGACTTTACTGATCTACCATTATACATATCGACGTCATAAAAACATCCCTGCTAATACCAGTACACCAGTCCTATAGATAAAGCCCTAGCCTGTATTCGGTATAGACAGTAGGTGTTGGCACCCAAGTGGTGACATGTAGAGGTGTGTCGAGTACGTAGGAGGCCTGCTAGGCTTCAGGGGACGGCTAACATACTGTATTAACTAATTCTGCAAACCATTTTTATTATACTGTACTTACCTTGTGCTCTAATGCAATATTTTTTTTCACCCCCCCCCCAATGAACAATTGATATTTGGTTTGTTTGAGTATTCATTGTAACAAGCTGAATCCCACTGACTGCTGATATTTCAGCTCGCAAATGTAGCTAATATGTTACTCGTTTTCTGACCAGTGTGTCGTAGCGTTAGGTTTATGCCCAGAGTCGGAGGTACTAAAAAAAAAAAAAAAAAAAACTTTGACTGAACCACACACACTCCCTTGCATATTGCACATTCATGATTGATCACATCTTGCAGTCTACTATTTACATTTCTACATTTCATGCATACGCACTTTACATCCATCCATCCATCCTTCATCCAATCCTACATTGCCCCATGATGAGCGTAGAGCACGGGGCTAGGCAGTTGGTCCCGACATTTAAGATGAGAGTGACCAGCCTCACTCATCCCTAAGTGGCATTACATGAGCAATCAACCCCGACCATCCCTTGGATATAAACCTTCACCGGCTCAGTCCGATTGGAGCGCAATAATTACCCACTAAACCACCAGGCGCCAAAATTTGGTTATATGGTTACCACCCAGTGTAGTAATGGTTTCCTGGTGTACAGGAAACCATTTGGCTTGTCACTCAGTGTAGAGTCACCCATAGGCAGATGGAAGAGGAAGGAATGAAGGAAAGAAAGACAGAAGAGGGAGTGTGAAGTTACCCATAGGCAGAAGGTCAAGGAAAGAATGAAGGAAAGGAAGACAGAAGAGGATGGAAGGAAAAAAAGGATGGAGGAGAGGAAAGGGCAGACACTCCGACAGCGGCACTACATCGAGTGAGTGGATGGTGAGCGCCCCCACCTACCACATTACGCACTTTACATGAACAGCAAACAAGAATATCACTGAGTTACTACCAGTCCCTTCCGTGCATATGGCACAAGACCACTGACCACTCTCCCACGAGCCTCTGTCCACATTCTGTCATCATGCATTCACGTTCACACCACTTGACTGCATACCATCCTCTCCACAAAACTCTGCTTATTACTACCTATCAGAACTTAACCATTAGCATACACCAGGGCACAGTCTGGTTTGTGGAGTAGCCAACAGTGGCTTAAATGCACACTATACCTGAAATTTTATGGCAGTATTATAAATAAAAAGGGACTTCAGACATACCCCTGATGTATGTACACCCACCATTATGATGATGATGATAACAATAACAGCAAATAGTAATAAACAATAAATTCAGTACCCGGCATTAATAACAGCTAACCCTACAGTATCCCTCGTATGGTGTAGGAGGTTAACGTTAGTAAAATGCCCAGGACCCCAACCCAACAGGCCGAAAGATCTACCGCAGTCCTGGCTCCAAAGGCGGCAGTAGAAAATACACGCGCTCTGAGACGCTAAAGCCGGATCACTGGAATATGAGTGTTCGCCCAAGAAAGACACAGGGAGCTGGCGTGCCCTGTGGCCGGAAGTCCCTCTAGCCCAGAGCCGCCACACCGCCCCCATTGCAAACTGAGCCACCAGTACCAGCAGCAGTGATGGCTCGTCAACTTTGTGCTAGCTAGAGGCAGCTTGGCAATGCAGAAGGGGTTCCAGTGTTCCAGTATGCTTACTAGACACAGCATGACTGAGCTTGCTAGAGGCAGCTTGGCAATGCAGGAGTTCCAGACCACACACTCCCTGGAGTCCGGCAGGCTTCCCCAGTGCGATGCTGAAGCCGGAGCAAGTCCCACCCCCCCAACACACACATACCCTCCCACAGGCAGAGAGTGCCCTTCTACCCCGGGAAAGGAATCCCGGGCTTAGTAACAAACTTGTTGTCCCAACTATCTTGAGTACCTTCCAACTTCACTGCCAGAACCATTCTGGGCACAAACCACACAACCCTATCACCAGGCTAAGAGGGAGAAAGAGCTAGATATTGGGCCTCCACTTTCTGGAGCCTAGGTCGTTGCCTATCTCCCCCTTAGCCTTATTGGCATAATTCACTACACCACAACACCTGTTGCAGACGCAGAGTCAAACCCCGGCCCCCTTCCTTTTCCAGAAAGTACCCCAGAGGCGAGTGTCGGTGTAATATCCGGGATACCCCCCTCCAGATATTCCCCTTCTCCTCAACTGACCATTCTTATGTGTAAATCTCGAGATATTGGCTGTAAAGTTCTATATAGAGGCTTGTGCAGTAATAATTCTTTTATCTTGCCATTTGGAGCTTCTGTGTATACTCTGTACTTTAAAGGTGTGTTGAATCCTGCTTTGGTGTTCCTCCCTCTTTAGAACCCCATTAGACTTGGAATACCCTAGTATAACAGGTAGGCTACTGTAGACTAGAACCAGACAATACCCCTGGTGGCACCACACCACTGAAAAACCCCCGGCAGTCCCTTGTGTATCAGAATGACCACAAGTCTTTTTTTTTTTTCTTTCTTTTTTTTGCCTATCGACCATTGAGGCCAAAGCCCCTGGTCATTAAGGCCGTATATATATATATATATATATATATATATATATATATATATATATATATATATATATATATATATATATATATATATATACATACATACACACACACAGACACTTCCATGCATATATACAGACACACTTTCATGCACACGCACATACATATACAGTACTGTATAATAATTATTTTATTTATTTTTTGTATTTTTATTTTTTTATTTTTTCTTGGATTTATATTTTTTAGACCTTATATTATAAAGAAAAACCTAATCTAAAGACCCTAAAACTAATCACCTAACAGATAAATCGCTAACCTATACTAAATCCTACAGAGACAAATAGCTAGACCTACACTAATAGTAACAATACCTCGACTAACAGAATACCATCGACTGCAGATATGTTATGCCTTTTCTACATTACATACCTGCACTCATTACCTGGTGACTGTCAGTCGAGGCACAACATAATATGGGGGACATCAACATATGAAAGGGAACCAGACGAGTCAGGAACATTTCCATACGCGTCAGCTGTCGGCCCTAATTAGCACAACTTGAACAATATGGTATAATCTATTTACATAATTTGTACAAAAAAGTGAAGTACCTCGCCCAACAGACCACCATCGACTGTAAGTGCCCAATACCTTTCTATATTGCACACTTGCACTCATCAGCAGGTGACTGTAAGTCGAGGAATGGGGCTTAATGTAGGGGGACATCTATATTAGAAATAGATCAGTGGGAGGAGGAACTATTTCAAATATGTCAACTGTCAACCCTAATTGATAGTACAATGTATACATATTTACAGTCCATAAAAACCATAACCATATAGTAAAAAAGTCACATCACTCTGATTAGTCAGGTCTCTCTCAAGAAAGCCATCAATTTATCAGTCATAACAATGTCCCCATCACCCAGGATGGTGGAAAGGGTGAATGGGACGTCTGCTGCGCCGCACTAATTTATAAGTGAAGCCCTTTCACGAATAAATCGCCCACAACACAGGATGATATGATTGATAGATAACACCGCATCACAGATGTCACATTGCGGTGGGAATCGTTTTTCCATGTAAGGTTTCATGTGTATTAGGATGGTGGCATTAAGCCGCAAACGAGCCAACACGTTTTCTTCCAGGCGACTGGGACGGTTGGGAGAGTCCCAGTCGCCCAGGTACGGCTTACACGTTCGAATATTTAGTCTGGTCCACTGACCTTGCCACAGAAGATTTATTGATTTCTTTCCGAGAGAGACTCGACCGTAGATCACAAGGAACGTCCCAAGTCTCCTCGAGCTCTACAGACGACTTTGCCAGTAAGTCAGCCTGCTCATTGCCGAAGATGCGACAATGACCAGGCACCCAGGTCAGCATGAATGACTTGTTGGATGAATGTAACTTATTAACAATGCGGTCCTGGATCTCGTGAGAGTCCGTAGTGCAAGATGCAATTGCTTGAAAGGCTGATTTTGAATCCGAAATTATGACAAATGAGTCATGCCTAGAATTGAGAGCATAGTCTATGGCTATATCAGCAGCAAAAAGTTAGGAGGTAAACACAGATGTATGAGTCGGCAGCCGATACCTGAGTGCACATTCAGTCGACCACACACTAACACCCACACATTCACTCAGCTTGGAGCCGTCGGTGTACAATTGGTGGGACCCCAAGTGATGCACAATGATGTTACAAAACAAGTGGTGGACCTCCGCCTCCGGTGCCTTGGTCTTTGGTGCTGGGAGCCATGATACATCAACAGTAAAGCCAGGTGGCTCCCAAGGCGCTATATTTTTAAACACCAACTTGTCACGGTCACTGAGGTCCACACCATGCTCCTGAGTTAGTAAGTGGAGGCAAATGGCAAGTGGCCGATGCATCCCTCGCAGAAGATGGTGGTATTGATGCAGGGGGGTACAGGCCACATTGCCGGTATTACTTTTCCTTGTTCTGAGTCCATAGGACCAAGCCAGGTGGTCATGGCATATACGGAGGGGAGGCACATTTGCCTCCACTTCCATACGAGCTACATGGGTACACTGGACGGCTCCAAGACACATTCGTAAACATTTATTCTGCAACACATCCAATCCTTTCAGCATGGCATCGGATGCCGAGCCATACACCTGTGCGCCATAGTCTAGCTTCGAAAGAATAAGGAACTTATACACCATTAATAAAGATTTTCTGTCGGCACCCCATGTAGTACTCGCTAGGTACTTAAGGACATTTACTGGTTTATCATAACGAGCAAGCAAATTATTAACACGAATTTTGAATTTCAAACGACGATCAAAATGTATTCTCCAAAACTTTATAGAATTTTGAAAAGGTACCACCTGATTATCAAAAGTTAAGCATAAATTAGGTACGTGACGAGTCATAAAAACTACAGCGGCACACTTAGGGACGGAAAACTTAAATCCCCACTGCAAGGCCTATTGGTGGTGGAAGGAGTCTAAGGCTGCTTGAATCCGCCCAGACGAAAATTGTGCATTATGGGAAGAGTGCCATATTGCACAATCATCAGCGTAGAGCGAGTATTTAAGATTCCTCGGGATGGGAGCTGATGACAGAATATCATCGATCATAATGCTAAATAAAGTATGACTAAGCACACTTCCCTGAGGCACCCCATTTTCCTGGATAAATATATCCATGTTACGTTACGGAGCAGTTTGACAGAGAAAGTCCTGTCCCTTAAGAAATTTGAAACAAAAATAAGCAAATTTCCTCTTAAACCATAAGCATAGAGCTTCATTAGTATACCGTGTCGCCATGTAATGTCATAGGCCTTATGGATGTCCAAGAATACCCCTGTCAAGAATTCTTTATTGGCAAATGCCTCTGAAATGAAATGCTCCAAATTCATTAAATGATCTAGTGAACTTCTGTACAGTATTTACGGAAGCCACATTGTTGATCATTTAACAAATTCTTCGACTCCAAAACAAAAAGAAGCCTATTGTTTACCACTCGTTCCATGACCTTGTATAGACAAGAAGTCAACACAATAGGACGAAATGAAGTGGGATTCATAAGACGGCCAGCCTCTTTGGGTATCGGTGTGCCATGAGTCTGGGAACGTTCGAGACGCCCAAATCTCATTGTACAATGCTAACATCTTAATCAGGTTGTCCTGATTAAGATGTACGTGATGGTGTCTGGTCCAGGGCTGGTGTCTTTACAGGATTTAAGGGCAAGGAGCAGTTCATCTAGCGTAAACTCTTGGTTATACAGGGAGTCTACGTCTTCTGTGGCAAAGTCTATGATCTGTAGCTCAGCCGTGCGTTTTTGATGTTGAAAACGCGGATCATAATTGGCTGAGCTACTGACATGAGAAAAACTCATGGCAAGGATGTTAGCAATGTACACGGGCTCGTCATAGATGGTGGTGTTTACCTGCAGGGTGGTGATAGGGAAGTATGGGCCTTTATTATTTAATATTCTTATAGTGGACCAGACTTTACTTAATGGTGTTGTACAAGTCACCGTGGACACAAAGGATCGCCAGGAGTCACGTTTGGCCCTTCTTATTATTCTCCTTGCCTCAGCCCGTGCCTGTGTGTATGCAATAAAATTTTCCTCAGTGGGCTGACTATCAAAAATCCTGTATCTCCTATTGCGTTTCCTTAATGCTTGTCGGCAATCCGGCGTCCACCAATGTGCTCTATGCTTCGCATGAACTATGGAAGTCTTGGGAATAGCAGCCTCAGCTGCGTGTAATATGGATTTTGTTAAATTTTCGACCTTAACATCTGTGGTCTCCCCAGATATATCTAAACTGGCAATCCTTGAGAAGGATCCCCAATGTGCTTGCTTATAGTTAAATTTTGGAGGTGGAGGGTCTGAAACGATGTCGCGTGTATAAGAAAGACAGATGGGTAAATGATCACTTCCCAAGGAGTCGTCATAAGGGTCCCTTGAGAAATCTTGATGTATACCAGGGGAGGCCAAAGATAAGTCAATGGCCAAAAAGTTACCAGTACGATCATCCACATGAGTCGCTCTACCATCGTTCAGAAGACAGAGGCTGGACTATAGTATTAGGTCGGCTATTTGCTCCCCACGACCATCAATCCTCAAGCTACCCCATTGATAGTGATGGGTGTTAAAGTCGCCCAACACTAACTTATTGCCAGGAAGATGTTCAAATAGTGAATTTAAAGCATCACTATCAATGAGGCTGTGTGGAGGACAGTTCAGAGAGCAAATAGACAGATACGTGTTATTAAATTTTACTCTGCACGTGACAGCTTCCAGAGTAGAATTTAGAATCACTTCCGTTTGCAGGTGTGATTTGTGTGTGTATATGGCAACTCCGTGACCTTCATATCTTCTATACGAATGGTAGTGTTTGAACTCTGGAGGATCAGATGGATCCTCCAGGCGCATCTCCTGTAAACAAACAACGTCTGGCCTGTGTAGTGAAAGCAAGATTGCTATATTTTGTAACTTATTCCCAACACCTCAACAATTCCACTGTAATATAGTGAATGAGGCGGTTTAAGATTTACGAGGGTTGCCAGTATGCTTAGTTTTTTTATGCCCCCCACGACCAGGCGAGTGGCTACCGGAGGACTTTTCCCGGTGATTGCTGACGGAAACCTCCATATTTTCGTAAATAACAAGGGTCCCAGACTCCACCGAGGAAGAGCTGATCTTTCTCTCCCTCGCTGGACCAGGAGCAGGAAGAACAAGAGGACGTGACTGTTTGGTGAGAGTGGTCAGATTAATCTTAGCCTTGTCAGACTTCGAATTTAGTCGCACCGACTGCAAAGGAGCAGCGGCAGCCTGAGAGTAGGAAGTAGCGACAGGGATGTCTGTAAGAGAGTTGGAACGTACAAGGGGTCTAGACTGAGAGGTAGGGTGAGTGGCATGAGGAGCGAAGGTAAGGTCAGTCTGTGTCTTTATGGTGCACATCACGGGACGGGACACAACCGCCGATGCATAGGAGGCATTAGGCTTGGGAGTTGCATGCAACTCCTTCACCTTCTTCCTTGCATCATAAAAGGATATGCCCTCCGTCACTTTCACTGTGCAGCCCTTCTTCTCCTCCTTTCACTTGGGACAAACCCTTGAGGAAGTGGAGTGTGCGCCCTGGCAGTGAAAGCAACACTCAGTCTCGGATGTACAGTACAGTGGTCAGCACAGTGTCCTACAGCCGCACACTTGCCACACACGAAGTTGGAAGCCCGACAAGTCTTTTCGTGGTGTCCATAGAGCTGACATTTTCCCCAACGAAGGGGATTGGGGATGTACGGTCTCACATTAATAATTTCATATCCTACTTTCACATTAGTAGGAAGAGATACTTTGCCAAAAGTCAAGACTATTGTGGCTGTCTTCGTCCTTATGCCTTCCTGGAAACAAGTTATAAAATGGGCATCATTTACATCTTGCTGAGCAAGTTCACAGATAATGTCGTCCTCTTCCATTACCATGAGGTCCCTGCAGATGATAACACCTTTGCAGGAATTCATGGAATGTGGGATCCTCGGCTCAACATCATAACAATTGCTCTGCTTCGTCAAATCCTTAACCTGGGACGAGTTTGCAGCCTTTACAAGAGGATCTCCACTAGCAAGTTTTTTCATCTGTTTCACTTCTCCTTCACATCCATCAATCACCTTGATAATGAAGGGATTAAGGCTGGACAGGGGAGTAAAACCAACCGCATGCAGTAAAACAAAACAGGCATTTTTCATGTCAATGTCTAGCGGAGGGCATGTCCGGGGCCGTTCAGTCTGGGAGTTGTCTGTCTGTATGACAGTCGCGTTGTCGTCAGGACCACCTTCCCCCCTGAAGGGGGGGGGGAGGCGGCAGGGGCGTCCGACATAGTAACCACTCCCCCCTAATGGGGGAAGTGGGAAGAAGGAGAAAAACAAGCAAGGGACAGAGCACCCGGGGAAGACACACCTATAGTAGCCGCAGCGAGAAATGAACGCTGTGGTGGGGCAGCCGGTCATCCGGGGATTCCCCCACTGTAGCCATATCCTCATGTCACCGACCATAGAGGTAGGATGTCACCGACCATCGGCCACCGCTGCAGCCCCGCTCCATGATCCTTACCCTGTGTCTCTGGCTTTCTCTTTCTCTCTCGGTTTCTATATAAACTGCTGTATTTCCGAAACTAATTATGAAATTATTATGACTTTTGTTCCACACCACCTTTGAGGTAAAAATCAAGGAGAGTTTTCTGTATAAAGGTTTCCCCCCCCTTGTCTGAGGGCAGGTCAGTTCTGGCGAGTGTATAATTATAGGTCAGGCGGAGGTATCGGCAAGGCCGCACTCCCCCGCTCATATGCCACATTTAGGAGGGGGGGGAAACCTTTATACAGAAAACTCTCCTTGATTTTTACCTCAAAGGTGGTGTGGAACAAAAGTCATAATAATTTCATAATTAGTTTCGGAAATACAGCAGTTTATATAGAAACCGAGAGAGAAAGAGAAAGCCAGAGACACAGGGTAAGGATCATGGAGCGGGGCTGCAGCGGTGGCCGATGGTCGGTGACATGTAAATATGGCTACAGTGGGGGAATCCCAGGTCATCCCGGCTGCCCCACCACAGCGTTCATTTCTCGCTGCGGCTACTATAGTCTGAGATTACCCTCTCAATCCACTCTCGGGAGGACGCGCCTGTGTGTAACACACCCCAGAGCGATCAGTGGAGGGTATACTCCAGAGGCGAGTAAGCAAAGGCAATCTCAGGAAACAGATATAGACACCTACTATATCTCTAAAGGGCTGGGAGGAAAATTAGGACTAGCTAACCTAACTTTTATTCGCGCTGTTTACAAAACTAATGCCGGTGAGGCAGCCACACAGGGCGTCAAGGTGGATGCAGATTATGAGACAGACTGAATAGTGACTTAGTGACTGACAGGCTATATAAATACAGATAACCATACGAAGACAGACGTAGAGATTAAACCTTTCCTTCTGTGAGCATCTGTCTCTTTAGGTTCAACATCAAGACACGAATAAATAAATAAATAAAGAAGTACATTGATAAGATAAATACAGAAGATAACGGGGAGACAGATAAAGGTACAAATAAACTAAAGCTCTCAACTTGTTTATAAGCGCATGTTTCGTAAGGGTCAACATTTAAAAAAAAAAAAAAAAAAAAAAAAAAAAAAAAGGAATCGTAGGTAGCCAGACAAAAGGACGAATAAACAACAACCTCACCCGATCCAGGAGCGTCTTTCTGCTGGGCATGAACGTCAGCACTATGCCTGTGAACGTTTTGACCATCACATTGTTTTGGTGCAGACCCACAGTGTTGTTGTACAGTCTCGACGTGGCCTTGTTGAACGGCTCATCGTCAGAAGAGCTTATTAATTCACGTGCAAACTCCTTGACAAACTCTGAGGGAAAAAAAATAAATAAAATGGAAGAGGTGGTATACAATGCATACTGTACACAGTGGAAAGATGGGCCACTGGAAGCATATGTGAAAGTTTTACCCCCGCCAGTACAGACTCCACATATTGTTTTTTTTTTCTTTTTTTTCTTGCTGATCGCCTTTGTCCGAATTTGTCTCAATTAAGAAACGAACCTATTTTAAAAACTCTGCGAAAAGAAATAAAAAGATGGATTATTTAAAGCATAAATGAAATTCTTAACCCTATCAAAACTGGCCTAAGATTTAACGAACTCTGCGGGGGGACACACACACACACACACACACACACACACACACACACACACACACACACACACACACACACACACACACACACACAAATATATATATATATATATATATATATATATATATCGAGAGAGAGAGAGAGAGAGAGAGGTGCCTCTGTGGTAAAGTGTGCGTTTTCATACACTGAAGAACGAGGGTTCGCGCCCCGCCAGGGTAATAAACTTTGGGAGCGTTCTTCAGGCCACGTACTGCATTGGCGGACACAAGGGATGCTGTTATTGAACCAGTGTCGCATACTATAAAGTATGCTTGCACTCAGTCGGCTTGCGTGGGCCGATTACACTTGGTTCACAGACTACACACACATCCAAAGCCACCCCAACACTACAGTTACACTTACAAGCACTTCTCACCCTACATACAATCTCTACTAGACAGCCTAAGCCACTTGGTAGCGATACATTGGCTGTATCGTCCCCACTTCGGTCGGGATAGGCCGGTCCTGCAGTGGACACACAAACAGCTGATGAGATGAGAGATGAGATTATATATATATATATATATATATATATATGATATCCCCCCTGGGGGTAGGGGGGGTTTCAAGAATACTCCCCCAGTATCCCTGCTTGTCGTATGAGGCAACTAAAAGGGTTGGTGGTGGGTTAGTGCCCCACCCCGTAAAAAGAACTAGCTAAACAAGCGAATAAAGTGCCTCGGACCAGGACGGACCATACTTTGACGACTAAGGAACAGACAAAGGACATTCTTAGGGTGGGGACGTGGAATGTGAGAGGAGTGAATGATGAAGTGAAAGAGAGAGAGATTGTGCAGGTGCTTGAGGATGCTAGAGTGGATATATGTGGCCTGACTGAAACTAAATGGAGAAATGAAAGGGTGAGAGCTTGGGAATACGGTTTAGGAATACTGTATGTGCAGGAGTTAATGAGAATGAGAGGGCAAGAGAGGGAGTATGCCTGATGATAAGCAAGAAGTGGAAGGAGAATATAAGAGAGTATGGGACAGTGGGTGCAAGGATTGTATGGGTAAGGATGAAAGTAGGTATACACGCATGGGCGATTGTGTGTGTGTATGCGCCGACAGAGGACCGAGTGGCAAGAGTGAAAGATGAGTTTTGGGCAAGTGTAGAAGCATGTATGGACAAGTTTGAGAGGAGTGAGAGAGTGTTTTTGATTGGAGACATGAATGGCAAAGTCGGGAATGTACGAGTGGATGGAGTAGTTGGTCAGTGGGGTGTGCCAGCTGAAGTAGATGGGAATGGTAGTGCTTTGTTGGACATCTGTGCTGGTAAGGGGTTAGCAATAGCTAACACCTACTTTCGGCATAAGATGATCCACAGGTATACATGGAGAGTTATGAGGAGGATGGATGGTGAACTTGTTGAACGAAAGGCAATCAAAAACTATGTGTATGTGGATGAGTGAATGAGAAGACAAGTGGTGGATGCAAAAGTGTGGAGAGGGTGGGGGAATGGAATCTCGGACCATCACCTAGTGATGGCCAAGGTAAGGCTGCAAAGAAAATGGTTGAAGAGACGAAGGGGAAGACAGGAGAAAACATCTGTGAGAAGAGTGGAGAAATTGCAAGACAGTGAGAGAATGGCAGAGTATAAGAGCATAGTGGAAAAAAACATTGGGAAGGTATGAGTTAGAGCAGATGGAAGGGGTGGAAGACGTACGTAAGATATTCACGGAAGAGATAGGTGCAGCGTATGAGGTGGTTTGTGGAGTGAGGAGGAGGTGCAGGGGTGTGCAATGGACAGCATGGTGGAATGATGAGGTTAAACGAGCTGCGGAACAAAAGAAGAAGGCATATAGTGAATTGCTAGCGAGTAGAGGTAGGGGAGAAGATGAGAGAGAGAAGAAAGAGGTATATGTGAGCAGGAGGAGGGAGGTGAAGAGATTGGTGAAGGAGAGTAAGAAGAAAGTAGATGAAGAGTTTGGGAGGGATCTGAGTGTGAAATGGAGGGAGAGTAAGAAATTGTATTGGAAGGAGGTAAAGAAAGTAAGGCAGTGTGAAAGGGGTAATAGTAGGGGAGTGAAAGATAGGAATAATAGATTGTTGGTGGAGAAGAGAGAGAAATTGAGGAGATGGAAGGAGCACTTTGAGGATTTGTTGAATGTAGAGAGTGAGAGCAATGCGAGTACAAGTGGTTGGGGAATGGCTGGGAGAAGGAGAGATGCGAGAAGGGAGGAAGAGATCAGTAGGGCAGTAATAGTGGAAGCAATGAAGAAGATCAAGATGGGAAAGGCCCCAGGAATTGATGGAGTGTGTGGTGAAATGCTGAGGTATGGCGGTGAGATTGTAGTGGAGTGGATATGGAAGTTATGTAGATTGGCTTGGGAAGAGGGAAGGGTTCCGGAGGACTGGAAATCAGGTATAAATGTTCCTTTATACAAAGGAAAAGGGGAGAGAGAAGTATGTGGTAACCATAGAGGTATTTGCCTTCTTAGTGTGACTGGAAAAATATATGGTAGAATACTCACTGATAATTAGGCACATAACAGAGGAGCTAGTTGGAGAAGAACAAGGGGGATTTAGGAAGGGAAAAGGGTGTGTAGATCAGATATTTGTTCAAAGATGTTTAGTGGAGAAGTATCTATAGAAGGGAAAGAAAGTGTATCCCGTCTTCATGGACTTGGAGAAAGCTTATGACAGAATAGATAGACAAGGTATGTGGAAGGTATTGAGAATATATGGAGTGGAGGGGAAATTGTTGAGTGCTGTGAAGAGTATGTACGAAGGAGCTAGGGCTACGGTGCGAGTGGATGGTGAGCTGAGTGAGTTCTTTGATCTCAGTGTGGGACTGAAACAGGGTTGTGTGATGTCTCCATGGATGTTTAATATATACATGGATGGGGTTGTAAAGGAGATGCAAGGTAGGGCAGTGGATGTGGGGGTGGCTCTAATGAATGAGGGTGAGATTTGGAAGATTCTAGTGTTGTTGTTTGCTGATGATACACTATTGTTGAGTGAAGATGAATGGGAGTTGCAAGGTTTGGTGAATGGATTTGGAACAGTGTGTAGGAAGAGGAATCTGAAAGTTAATGTAAGCAAGAGTAAAGTTATGGTGTTTGAGAGGAATGAAGTCATAGAATGTACAGTGAGGCTGGATGGCGAGGATATAGAGAATGTGAGTGCATTCAAGTACCTGGGTAGTGTGATGACTAAGGATGGAACCTTGGGGGATGAAGTGCGTGAAAGGGTACAGCAGGGAAGTAAGGTTGTTGGTTCACTGAAAGCAGTGACGAGAAATAGGGAGGTGAGTATGGAAGATAAGAAGTCACTGCATGATAGTATTGTGATCCCTACCCTGTCCTATGGAAGCGAGGCATGGACCTTGCAAGAGGGGAACAAGTCAAGAGTGAGATCAGTGGAAATGAGCTACTTGAGGGGAACATGTGGAGTGACACGGAGGGATAGGTTGACGAATGAAGAAGTGAAAGAACGTTGTGGGATGGATGTGGATGTGGTTGAGAAGATTAGGAGAAATACACTGAGGTGGTTTAGACATGTGGAGAGAATGGACAATGCAAGACTAAGAGGGTGTACGTAGGTGAGGTGGAGGGAGGGAGAGGGAGGGGAAGACCGAGGATAAGGTGGAGGGATGGAGTTGAGAGGTATATGAGGGAGGGGGGAGTGAGTTGGGGGGAGGGTAGTCAAATGATGGGTGACAAAGCGACTTGGAGGGGTTTTGTCTGCGGCCACCCTTTGCGGGATTAGGGCGTCGGGCTATAGATAGATAGATAGATAGATAGACATATATACAGTATATAGATAGATAGATAGATAGATATAGACATAGATAGATAGATATAGACATTATATATATACAGTATAAATAAATAAATATATATATAATATATAATATATATATATATATATATATATATATATATATATATATATATATATATATATATATATATATATATATATATATATATCGATGTAGTGCTGCTCGGGTGTCTGCTCTTTCCTCTCCATCCTTCTTTCCTTTCATCCTCTGTCTTTCTTTCCTTCATTCTTTCTTCGTCCTTCTGCCTACGGGTGACTTTCCACTCCCTCTTCTGTCTTTCTTTCCTTCGTTCTTTCCTCTTCCTTCTGCCTGTGGATGACTCTACACTGAGTGACAAGCCAAATGGTTTCCTGTACATCAGGAAACCATTTATTATGCTGGGTGGTAACCATATAACCAAATTTTGGTGCCTGGTGGTTTAGTGGGTAGTTACAGTGCTCCTGTCGGATTGAACCGGTGAAGGTTTATATCCAAGGGATGGTTAAGTTTAACTGCTCATGTAATGCCACTCAGGGATGAGTGATGCTGGTCACTCTCATCAAATGTCAGGACCAACTTGCCTTGCCCCGGGCTCCTACGCTCCTCATGGGCCAATGTAGGATTGAAAGAAGCCTGATTTATTACGTGCTCGTAGAGAGGTCGATGATGGGAATGGTTGCTGATACGAGGGCCGTGAGAGGACGATGTGGAGGTCTATCAGATCATATGACTGTGGTATGCAAGATCAAGCTGAGAGGAGCAGTCAGGGAGAAAGACTGAAAGTTGAGAAGCTGAGAATCAAAGAAATGGCAGATGATTACAGGACCAAAGTAAAGGAGTTTAAATCAGTGAATTGGAATTAATTGGATCTGGACAGGATCTGGACAGCCTGCGGAATGCATATAGGGATTGCTTACTTAGGAATACTAAAGCAGTGTGTGGTGTGCCAAGAGTAACAACAAAGAAGAAGGTACGGCATGATGGGATGAGGAAGTTAAGAGAACGGTGGAAGAAATGAGGAAGATGTGGCTAAAGTGGTTACAGGACAGGGGTTCAGTTGAAATGAGAACTGAATATACTGAGAGCAAGAAGCACGTAAAGAGACTAGTGAAGACGAAAAAGGAGGTAAATGATGAGCTAGGAAGAAAAATGAATGCGAACTACTCTGAAAATAGGAAGTTATTCTGGAAAGGGGTGTGGAAATGTTGAAGTGAAAGTGGAAAGAAATGTGATGGTGTGAAGGATGTAGGTGGTAGATTATTAACCCACGGGGAGGAAATAAGGACCAGATGGAAAGAATATTTTGAAAGCCTGATGAATGGGAATAGAGAGAGCAGAGCAGCTGTAAACATGATTGGTTTTGGGTGAGTGCAGAGGACTGCAGTGCCAGGAGACGTGACACTCGCGCAGGTAAAGAGTGCTGTGAAGTGGCTGAAAAATGAGGAAACAGCTGGGGTTGATGAGGTATATGCAGAAATGCTTAAGTGTAGTGGACAGAGTAGAATGAAGTGCTTGTTGGAGATATGTAAGAAGGCATGGATGAGTGAAACTGGGCCTGCAGGGTGGAAAAAGGCTGTGACTGTACCCCTGAACAAAAATAAAGGTGAGCAAAGTGAGTGCAAGAATTATCGTGGGATAAGTTTATTGAGTGTGGTAGGGAAGGTAGATGGAAGAATTATTATAGAGAAAGTAAGAGAGATCTCAGAAGTCCTAGTGAGTGATGAAGAGTGTGGCTTTAGGGGTGGCAGAGGATGTGTGGATCAAATAGTTACAGTGAGACAGATAGCAGAGAAGGCTTGTGAGAAGGACCATAAGGTGTTTATGTCGTTCATGGATCTGGAAAAAGAATATGACAAAGCGGACAGAGAGGGATTGTGAAAAGTTTTATGCATGTACTGTACGGTGTAGATGGTAAGCTGCTAGGTGCCGTCAAGAGCTTTTATAATGGTAGTGAGGCATGTGTAAGGGTTAATGGACATTTAAGTGAATGGTTCATGATCGGTGTAGACGTGCGACAAGGTTGTGTGATGTCCCCATGGTTCAATATTATATATATATATATATATATATATATATATATATATATATATATATATATATATATTGTTACGGAACAGAGAAAGATAACGTACACTTTAAGTGAGAATACGAAGAGTCACTACTGTCCCGTAAAGTTCCAGGTTCAAAACAAAAGAGTTAGGTAAAATTACAAGTTAAAGTTTAATGCACAAACTAACAACAAAACATTCAGAACTCATAAGGATAATGTAATGGCAAATAAACAGGTTAAATATATGGTTAACTGCAATAGCCTCTATTAACACGAAATTAGCAGGAGTAAATTTATCTAAGTCAGCCACCAGATAATACTCAGTGAATGCCAGATAAATAATTACAGATACAAACTTTTATCAAAAATGACTGACATAAAGATCCCTACATGAATTACAAAAACTTCACTAGGCCTACAAATTAAACTTATGCTATACAGTACAAGAAAAAATGCAACAACAGTTATACTCAAATTACACACAGCTGCTAGATGGTTGGAGACTTCTTGAGCACTCACAATAATAATATCTGTACAGGGGAGGACAGAGATGTGAACAAAATGAGGAGCAGATCTAAGTGGCAATGATGCAGAGACTGAGCTCATTATATAGGGGCCAGCAGAGCCTGATACAACTTGTAAGCACGACGCGCAAATGAAGCCATGGGGACAAAGAGCTGATAATCCCGCTCTAAGCAACAGAGAGAACGACTTACTCTACTATAACGGTAGAAGGGGGAACTGAGGCAGAACACGCTCGTGATCAAACATGCAGCATACTGAGCGTTAAAATTACACAAAGGATGATGAAATCATAGGCTATGTAACACCTCCCCACAAAGAAAAAAGAAATTTACAAAGGAAATTTCTTATTACTCTAAAACAATCTGTATATGGCACTACAGACCATGCAAAAGTCTTTCCTAATAGTACAAAACATGAGATCTCCCTAGCACGCTCAGTCATAGGTACTTGCCAGTATCCCTTTAACAAATCAAACTTACTTATGTACCTAGCCTTTCCGATCTTGTCTATGCAATCTTCCACACGAGGGAGAGGGTAAGTGTCTGTTTTGGTTATCTGATTAAAACGTCTGTAGTCAATGCAAAGCCGCTGTGACCCACCTGGCTTGGGGACCAGAGTGACAGAAGAACTCCACTCGCTCTGACAGGGCTCAATCATCTTGTGGTCCAACAGGTAGCCAAGCTCCTTCTGGATGAGAGGAACTTTCACTGGGTTCACACGGTAAGGAGGCAATTTAATTGGCTTTGCATCTCCAACATCGACATCATGCATCAACACAGTGGTTCTTCCTGGAGTAGCACGGAACACTTGCGGGTACTCCTGCAGTAATGCCGAAAACTCCTGCCTTTCCTTAGGAGGTAGATGAGAAAGCTTAGTCTGGAGATCATTCATGATATCAGGATTCTTCCCCAAACTATCACTCAGGCTCATGCTGCATGGGAGAACTTCACTTGTAGACTCGGGTGGAACAGCTACAGTGCAGACTGGATTATTTTCGTCCCGCCTGTGATATAACTTTAGCATGTTGATGTGACATAGTTGCTTGCTCTTTCTACGATCTGGTGTGGCGATGACATAGCTGACATCACTGAGTTTCTTCTCCACGAAATAAGGGCCACTAAACTTGGCTTGAAGAGGTTGCCCATGAACTGGTAGCAGAATCAAAACCTGATCTCCTGGCTGAAAGTGGCGTAACCTGGACTTCTTATCATACCAAGTCTTCATCTTCTCCTGAGCAGCTCCTAAATTCTCTCTCGCCAGCTGTAAAGCAGTGGACAGCCGTTCTTTGAACTTCATCACATACTCCAGCAGGTTGACGTCATCTTCCTCCGACAGCCAGCATTCCTTGAGTAGCTTAAGGGGTCCTCTTACTTCATGGCCAAACAGTAGTTCAAAAGGTGAGAAGCCCAGTGATTCATTTGGAGATTCTCTTGCAGCAAATACAACGAATGGAAGACCTTTATCCCAGTCTTTCTGATGTTCCAAACAGTATTTCTTGAGCATCGATTTGAGTGTTTGATATCTCTCCAACGCTCCTTGGGTCTGGGGATGGTAAGCTGAAGACGTGATCTGGGTGATGCCCAACTCTTTCAGAGACTGCTTGAAAACGTTTGACATGAAATTACTTCCCCGGTCTGACTGTACCTCCTTAGGCAGACCAAACTTTGTGAAGAACCCTAGCATTTCCTTAACCACGTTCTTTGCTGAGATGTTTCTAAGTGGAATGGCTTCAGGATAACGAGTAGCCATATCAATCATGGTCAACACATAAGAAAATCCTGAAGAAGTCTTAGGAAGAGGGCCCACAATATCCACCATCACACGGGTGAAAGGCGCCTCAAAAGGAGGAATGGGAACTAGAGGTGCAACCTTTTCAGTCTGATTACACTTCCCCACAACTTGACAGGTGTGACAAGACTTACAATACCAGGAAACATCCCTGAAAATACCTGGCCAGTAGAAGTGTTTCAAAATGCGTGCCACAGTCTTCCTCACTCCAAGGTGTCCTGCCAAACTGGAATCATGAGCCACTCTAATGATATCCTGCCTACAAACACGAGGGATGACAACTTGATGTACAACCTCCCATTCACAGTCGGCTGATGCTGTTGGGGGTCTCCACTTCCTCATAAGTACTCCTGACTTTACATAATAACAAGTAGAAGCACCGGCTGACTCTTCTTCACTGTAAGCAGAGTTAGCTAGACCTTTCAACTCAGGGTCAGCAACCTGCAACTCAACCAACTCTTGACGAGACAAATTATCAACACTACGGGGTACTGCCTCATCTGGTGAGTGGTCCAAATTAGCAAGAAAAGTGTCAGCTAGGATAACATCATCATCATCATTATCCTCTAAATCATCAGTAACTTTAGACTTAGCCCTATAGTAGGACTCACGCACGTTTGCGGCTGTGGTGTGGCTCGCAGCTGTGTACAATGGTGCCATGTTTCCCCAACTTGCGATGTGAAACGGAAGCTATTTATGTACAAGGCATCACAAATTCGATAAATTCAGATGAATAAAACTTACACTTGTGTATTTTGATGGATGAATCAACAGTAATCTTATTATGCATAAAATATTTATACAGTAACACAGAAACATGGCATACATATTGTACAGTGTTGCTAAAAGAAATTGTAGTCACTTTTAATGGTTTTTAGCGTAGTTTTAGGGTGGGTAATAATATCACAGTTATGGATATAAGATAATGAGCCTGAAAAAAGAAGAAATATGCCAATATCCAAAGTAAAAGAAATAATTCATGTAATTCTTCTGAGTGGCAACACTTACCAGTATGGCCTACGGTAAAGTACCTTCGTATACCCAACCATAGCTTGTACAGGTGTTGCTAGGGAAAAATGCTCACATTTACCGGCTTTTACCATAATTTTAAGGACGAGGAATAATCACATTTATAATCATAAGCTAATATGTAGGACAAAATAGTAGGCATATGCCAATACCGAAGTAAAAAAAAAAAAATTATTCACTCGCGAGCGGCAACACTTCCACACCCAGTCGGCGAGGGAGAGAGAGAGAGAGAGAGGCAGGAGAGGGGCATGCATTGAATGCATTGTCGGCATCACTAAATATAACAAAACCAAATTAACAAATGAAAGCACAATTATAAATAACTTATAAAAGAATCAAAAGTACTCAGGGTGGCTCACATTTCCCGCCAGGAGAGAGAGAGAGAGAGAGAGAGATAACGGTATAGAAAACGTGGCAACACTGTACACAGGTGCGGGCTACACCACAGCCGCAAACGTAGGCGAGTCCTACTATAGTGACAGCACATGCAGGGAACACATCAGGGACATCACAATCCTGGGACGCAGCCACTGGCTCACTAGACAACTGAGGAGCTGGACACACTTGACTTCCACCAATATCATTTCCAAGTAAGAAAGTTACACCTGACATTGGGAGTGTCTCAACCAACCCAACCATAACGGAACCATTAACAAAACCAGACCCTAAATTCACTCTGCACAGAGGAACAGAGAAGTAATTATTCCCTACACCTTGTAAGAGTACAGTTTCATCAGAGGAATTAAAATTAGAGCCTAGAACACTGGTCAGCATAAGGGATTGGCAAGCACCTGTATCACGATATATTTTAACTGATTTCCTGTCATTACTGTCCAGAGGACTGACAAAACCATCAGACAGGAAATTAGCACATGAACTCTTGAGAGTGTCACCCACGTTACTGCTCAAAAGAGGAGCTCCATCATGAGAATTTAAGTTACCCCTCAAAGCAGGTTCAGTTAACTCAGTTAAAGAATTCTGGGAACTCTCAAGAGTGGACACTAGACCAATTGACTGAATATTTAAAGACTCCTTTTTGTTCACATCACGCTGTCTCCTGAAACATCTCTCCGTAGTATGACCAAGCTTACTACAATAAGTACATTTACTTTTCTGAAATCTAGAGGTGAAGCTGGTATTTACTTCCTGAGAAACATCATCCTTATTCTCTTTCCTGTTACCTGTACTCTGAGTAGAGGCAACGTACTTACTCTCAGCTTTCCCTTTTTCTCTAGAATATCTCTTGTGAGTGAGAACATACTCATCAGCTAAAACTGCAGCATCAGACAAATTATCTATTCTTTTCTCATCAAGATATGAGGCTTACATCTTTACTAATACACCTTTTGAAATCCTCCAGCAAAATCATCTGCTTAAATTTACCAAAATCAGAATCCACATTCTTAGAATTTAACCACTGCTCTAACAGATCTTCTTTGATTTTTGCATACTCAACATGGGATTGCTTATCTTGCTTATAAGTTGTCCTAAATTTTACTCTATAAGCTTCAGGAACAAGCTCATAGGCCTTAAGAATCAAGCTCTTAACTACATCATAATTATCAGACTGATCCTGAGGCAAAGATGCATAAGTTACTTGAGCTTTACCGGTGAGAACAGTTTGAAGGAGTACTGGCCAATACTCCTTAGGCCAATTAAAACCTGTAGCTACCCTCTCAAACAACTGAAAATACTTTGTTAAATCAGATTCATTAAAAGGAGGGACAAGTTTAACATTTTTAGCCACATCAAAATCATCAGAGCTAGATGATCCAGTTCCACCTTGTTTCATGAGATACTCATGGTCTGCCTGAATCCTAGCAAGTTCAATTTGTGCCTGAGCCTGTACCTGTGCCTCTTGAATACGAGCATTTGCCTCCTTAACATCAGCCTCCTTAGCACGTGCTTGAAATTCAGCTTCCTTCACACGAGCCTCCTGCAGGGCTAGCTGTAACTTAGCTAATTCAATCTGCGTTTGCTCATTTGGAGGAGTTACATTAAACAAGCTTTTATTAATCATGCCAACAATTTGATCTTTAGAATGATGAGAGTGAACTGCAATTCCCAATTGTTGAGCAACAAGCTTAAGTTCATTCTTTGTTCTGTTTTCTATATCACACACTGTTTGCACATTTGACAAAAAATCTTTGGCTTCATCAAGTGTAGAAATAGTAGCCATCATGAATATATCACAGTCACAAAATATCAAACAATATCCTTATGATAATATCCTGATATGAGGTCGCCAAATTTATGTTACGGAACAGAGAAAGATAATGTACACTTTAAGTGAGAATACGAAGAGTCACTACTGTCCCGTAAAGTTCCAGGTTCAAAACAAAAGAGTTAGGTAAAATTACAAGTTAAAGTTTAATGCACAAACTAACAACAAAACATTCAGAACTCATAAGGATAATGTAATGGCAAATAAACAGGTTAAATATATGGTTAACTGCAATAGCCTCTATTAACACGAAATTAGCAAGAGTAAATTTATCTAAGTCAGCCCTGATAAAATGAGATACCAGATAATACTCAGTGAATGCCAGATAAATAATTACAGATACAAACTATTATCAAAAATGACTGACATAAAGATCCCTACATGAATTACAAAAACTTCACTAGGCCTACAAATTAAACTTATGCTATACAGTACAAGAAAAAATGCAACAACAGTTATACTCAAATTACACACAGCTGCTAGATGGTTGGAGACTTCTTGAGCACTCACAATAATAATATCTGTACAGGGGAGGACAGAGATGTGAACAAAATGAGGAGCAGATCTAAGTGGCAATGATGCAGAGACTGAGCTCATTATATAGGGGCCAGCAGAGCCTGATACAACTTGTAAGCAGGACGCGCAAATGAAGCCATGGGGACAAAGAGCTGATAATCCCGCTCTAAGCAACAGAGAGAACGATTTACTCTACTATAACGGTAGAAGGGGGGAACTGAGGCAGAACACGCTCGTGATCAAACATGCAGCATACTGAGCGTTAAAATTACACAAAGGATGATGAAATCATAGGCTATGTAACAATATATATATATATATATATATATATATATATATATATATATATATATATATATATGGATAGCGTGATGAGAGAAGTAAAGATGAGTAATGGAGAGAGGGATGGTGTTGGTAATGAATGGTGATGGATGGAACATCTCAAATTTGTTGTATGCTGATGATGCAATACTGCTAGCAAGTACCGGACAAGAACTTGGTAGGCTAGTGCAGAGTTTTGCTGATGTATGTGAGCGTCGTGCCTTGAGAGTAAATGTAGAAAAGAGTAAAGTGATTGTTATTGAGAGGGAAGGTGACTCCCAGTGTGATGTTACAGTGAATGGAAAGAGACTGGAATTGGTGAGAAAGTTCAAATACCTGGGTACAGTGATAGAAAAGAGAGGAAAATGAGCAAAAGAGATTGAAAGTAGAGTGACACAAGGAAGAAAGGTAGCTGGTGCAATGAAGGCCTTGATAAGAAACAGAGGCTTGAGTGTTGCAGCTGCACAAGCTTACATGAAGGAGTGTTAGTGCCAACTTTAACAAATGGATGTGAGACTATGGTGTGGCATGAAAATGAAAAGTCATGAGTAAAGGCAGTGGAGGTGGGACTGCTGTGGAATGTATGTGGAGTACAGAGGGTGGATAGGATACGAAATAATGTGATTCGTTAACCCGCTGCATCCCGTTGACGTACATATACGTCCACACGTTTTGTCACTGTCAGTCCCGTTGATGTATATAAACACGCATCAATGGCAAGGTCCCTAATTTGCACAATTTTCAATTTTCGCACATGATTTTTGGTGCGTATACACGGGACACCTTCCTCTACAAAATACCAGGCAGGGACAATGCCTTACCCCACATGACCTTCCCCACCCGCATGCCATTGTCTCGGCAATGCACCTGTTACCAGTGACATGGCCGGTAAAGACATGTCGTGCCACGGTACAAAATTCAGGGCCAGAGTGATTCCCCAATCGATGGCAATGTGGAGGACAATGTTTACATAGTATCAGAGGAAGAAACAGTCAGAAATGATGATCAGGTAATGTTGCCGAAAAGGTCAGGTATGTTGATGTGTTTCATGAGTGAACCAATGCTTATACTGCCTATATTACTGTGTGAAAACCAATATACTCTCATACTACATATAAATTTGTACCAAATAAATAAATAAATACCATTTATAAGTGGTGTGGAATAGTTACCCTCCCATAGAACTCGTTTTCTTTGGAGCCAGCTTGATAGAAAACCCAGAAAGGTAAGAGGTACTCCTACCTGTATTGAGTATTTTAAACCTCAGGTGAGCGATTTCTCTATGAATTTTCAATGTTTCTCACCAAAAGCGGAGGTTTGAGCCAAAACATAAATTTTCCAAAATTGGTCAGGATTGGGGGGAGTCAGTGGTGGAAAATTGGATGGGACAGGGCGGGTTAAAGATGTGGAGTGAGGAATTCGGTGGACACCAGAATCGAAGAGAGTGTACTGAGATGGTATGGTCATGTGGAGAGAATGGATAACAATAGAGTAGTGAAAAAGGTATATCTGTGCGAATTCGAAGAAGGGAGGAGTCGTGGTAGCCAAGGAGAAGGTGGAGAGATATGGTGGATGAGTGTGTGAGGAAGAGAGGTTTGGAAGTCGGTGAGACTAGGGAACTGACGAGATCGAGCTGGCTGGATGAATGTTGTGAGGGGAAGTGCATGGTCAGGGATTTGGCACCCCTTTATAATGTGGCAGCGTCTGTGTTGACTCAACCGGATACGATTATGTGAAGCTACAGAACATGGTGAATGTTTTTGGCGTATCCGATAAAGCCAGGACTCCGGGGACTTGAATGATGAGTGAATGGAAGCGTGACCTGTTGGACTGGGCAAATCTGGGCTGTCTGGACATTGTTACTCCTCACCATGCCCTAGGGTGGGAAAAGAGGTCTGGATGATGATGATGATATAATTTTATATATATCTATCTATCTATCTATATATATATATATATATATATATATATATATATATATATTTATGTGTCCGACTCTAGGCATAGGCTTCACAGCCTGCTATCAAGGCCTAGCAGTCCTACATACCACAGACCTCTACATGTCACCATTTCGGCACTAACACCCACAGTCCATTTTGAATACATGCTAGGGCTGTCTCATACAGAACTGGTGTATTGGTATTTGCGGGGGTATTTTTGCGACATGTCGGCGGGTCTTCTGGTAGATCAGTAAAGCCTGATTTTTTATGAAATTCAAATCCTTAAACTGTTCCCTGCCCCAGCCGGGATTCAAACCAGGATCCGTTAGGACTGCAGGCCATCTCTCTACCGATTGAGCCATCGCCTCCTCCTATATATATATATATATATATATATATATATACATCTCTCTCTCTCTCTCTCTCTCTCTCTCTCTCTCTCTCTCTATATATATATATATATATATATATATATATATTGCCAGACGCCTCAATCCCGTTTGGGGTGGCCACAAACAAATCGCCTCCACGTCGCCCTGTCCCCCTCCATTTCACTGCCCCACTCCCAACTCCCCCTCCCCCTCTCTCATAAACCTCTCCACCCCATCCCTCTATCTCATCCTCGGCCTCCCCCTCCTTCTCCCCCCCTCCACCTCACTCACATACACTCTCTTCGTCAGTTTTTCACCCTCCATCCTCTCCACACGGCCAAACCATCTCAGTGTATTCCTCCTAATGCATCCTATCACATCCACATCCACACCACAACGCTCCTTTATATCCTCATTTGCCAGCCTGTCTCTCCATGTGACTCCACAGGCTCCTCTTAAATAACTCATTTCCACTGCTCTCACTCTTGACTTGTGTCCTTCCAGCAACGCCCAAGCTTCACTTCCATACGTTAGAGTTGGTATCACAATACTGTCATGTAGTAACTTTTTCACTTCCATGCTCACTTCCCTGTTTCTTATCATTGCTTTCAAGGAACCAGCAACCTTTCTTCCCTGCTGTACCCTTTCAAGTACTTCACCCTCCAAACCTCCATCCTTACTCATCACACTATCCAAGTACTTAAACGTACTCACATTTTCCAATTCCTTACCATCCACCCCTGGTGTACATTCGCTAACTTCACCCCTTTCAAAGACCATAACATTACTCTTCCCTACATTCACCTTTAGATTCCGTTTCTTACACACTCTCCCAGACTCATCCACCAAGCCTTGCAGCTCCCCTTCATCTTCACTCAACAACACAGTATCATCTGCAAACAACAGTACAGGAAGTTTTCAAACACTACACTCTCTCATCAGGGACACTCCAACATCCACTACCCTACCTTGTACCTCTTTTATTACCCCATCCATGTACAGATTGAACAACCATGGAGACATGACACATCCCTGTTTCAACTCAACCTTCAAACAGAAAAATTCACTCAGTTCACCATCCACGCGCACTGCAGCCTTAGCACCATCATACATACTCTTCACAGCATTCAACAACTTCCCATCTACTCCATATATTCTTAATACTTTCCACAATCCTTGTCTATCCACTTTATCATATGCTTTCTCCAAATCCATGAAAACCGCATACAACTTCCTTCTCTTCTCTAGAAACTTTTCCACTAAAGATCTAAGAATGAATATTTGATCTGCACAACCTCTTCCCTTCCTAAAGCCTCCCTGTTCTTCTCCAACTAATTCCTGTGTTATTTCCCTAACTCTGCCAATAAGTATCCTACCATACACTTTTCCTATTTTATACTATAGAAGACAAATGCCCCTATGATTACCACACACTTCTTTTTCTCCTTTTCCTTTGTACAAAGGAATAATTATACCCGACTTCCAATCCTCCAGAACTCTACCATCCTCCCAGGTCAATCTGCACATCTTCCACATCCATTCTACTACTATCTCTCCCCCATGCTTCAGTATTTCACCACACACTCCATTAATTCCTGGGGCTTTCCCCAATTTAACTTTCTTCATTGCTTCCACAACTACTATCCTACTGATTTCTTCCTGCCTTCTCACCTCCCTCCTTCTCCCAGCCATTCCCCAGCCACTTATACTCGCATCACTTCCATCCTCTATGTTCACCAATTCCTTAAAGTGTTCTCTCCATCTGCTCACTTTTTCTCCCTTCTCCACTAGTAATCTACCATTTGTATCTTTCACTCCCATGCTAACTTCACTTCCACCCTGTCTTGCTCTCTTCACCTCTTTCCAGAACATTTTCTTACAGTCCCTCCACTTTACGCTCAGATTCCTTCCAAATTCCTCATCCACTCCCTTCTTACTCTCTTACTAATCTTTTTACCTCTCTTTCTTTCTACATATAACTCTCTCTTCCGCCCCTCAACTTCTTCCACGCCCCTATTTCTCATCCATTCATTGTATGCTTTCTTCTTTTGTGCCACAGCCTGTCTCACCTGTTCATTCCACCATGCTGTTCCTTGCACCCCCTTCTGTCTTCTCTTCATCCCACACACCACATCACATGGTGCACATATTTCTCCTGTTAATATCCTGCACACACCTTCCACATCCCCCATCTGCTCCAATTCATATTTGCCCAATCGTTCCTCCACTTCTCTCTTATACTCTGCCTTTTTCTCATCCTCTTGTAATCTTTCCACTCTCCTTGCAACTACTCCTCCTTCCCATCCTTCCTTTCTTCTATTACTCCATCTTATTTGGGTCTTGATTCTGTCCACCACCCAAGTAGTGGTCAGAAAGTCCACTTCCCCAACCTCTATAGGCTCTTGCATCCATTACACATCTTCGCATCCTTTCATCCACACACACATAATCAATCATTGCCTTCCTTTCATTCATTTCACCACCCACCCTTCTCATCACTCACCATGTATACCTGTGGATCATCTTATGCCTGAAGAGGGTATTGGCTATCACCAACCCCTTCCCAGCACAAATGTCCACTAACGCTTTACCATTCTCATCTTTCTCAGCAGGTGCACCCCACCCACCAACTATTCCATCCACCTTCATATTCCCTACTTTACCATTCATATCACCAATCAAAACCACTGTCTCATTCCTTCCAGACTTTTCCGTGCACACTTCCACATTTGTCCAGAAGTCTTCTCTCACTCTGCTTGCACGATCTTGCGTTGTCGCATACACGCACACAATCGCCCACATTTGTATTCCAACTTTCAATCTTACCCACACAATCCTTGACACAACTGATTCGTACTCTCTTATGTTCTTCTTCCATCTTTTACTCACAACTATATATATATATATATATATATATATATATATTTCCATGCATCATCCAATCCCATGTTGCCTCAAAGAGGAGCGTAGGAACCCAGGGCTAGGCAAGTTGGTTCTGACATTTAAGATGAGAAAGACCAGCCTCACTCATCCCTAAGTGGCATTACGTGAGCAATAAACCCCAACCACCCATTGGATATAAACCTACACAGGCTGAATGCGATTGGAGCATCTTTAATTACCCACTAAACCACCAGGCGCCATAATTTCGCTATATGGTTACCACCCAGCGCAGTAAATGGTTACCTAGTATACAGGAAACCATTTGGCTTGTCACTCACTATAGTCACCCATAGGCTGAAGGAAGATATATAGGTATATACATACACACACACACACACACACACACACACACACACACACACACACACACACACACACACATATATAATTTATGTGTGTGTGTGTGTGTGTACAGTACAGTATGTATATATGCATCCCAATGAGGAACGGGGTAGTCGAGGTTCTCGGGGGGAGACCAAAGATAAGCCGTGCTGCTCTGTTCAGCACAGACTGAACTTTTGTTAGTATATTATTTGGAAGACCAACCCATAGTGAATTACAACAGTCAACACGAGACAAGATCACTGCATGGAACAGTGTTAAGAGGCACCGTCTATTCAGGAATATTCTCAGAGTACAGATGTCTGATATGCAAGTTACACCCTCTGACAACCTGATTAATATGTTCTTTGCAGTTTAACTTTGAACTAATATAAACACCCAGATTTCGAACAGAACTGAGTGGATGAAGCTGCGACACGCCAATGTTCAAAGCCAGGGCATTATCAGTGTCATCATCCCTTCTATTTCCTCTGATGATGATGAGTTTTACCATCATTCAGGTTAAGTTTCCTCTTGGCCATCCAGATCTTAATATCAGACATTAGAGATTCAAGCTTTGTCTTAGTATCGTTAATATCTAACATATTAACGTAGAGCTGGGTGTCGTCAGCATAAAAATGATAGGATATATCGTGAGCATCAAGAAAAGACGATAAACTATTTGTGTAGATAGTACATAGAATTGGACCCAAAACTGATCTTTAAGGGACTCCTAATAGAAGGGGAGCAGAATCAGAGCTAGCATAATCAACAACCACTCTCTGAGATCTGTCCGACAGATACGACTTAAGGTGCAAAAGAGCACTATCATGAACGTTATAAAAATGCAGATCGTCCAACAATAGTTTATGATCTATTGTATCAAAAGCTGCAGACAGATCCAACTGTACTAGGTGAGAGGACATCCCACTACAAGTGTTTACCACCAAGTCACTATGAATCCTTGTTAGTGCAGTTTCAGTTGAATGATATTTTCTGTATGCTGACTGAACAACAGTGGTTAGAGTTGATCGGTATGGCTTGCTCAATAATCTTGGGTAAGAAAGACAGGCTAGAGACGGGATGATAATTTGCCTGCTCTCGACATCGAGGCCAGGGCTGGGATGTTCAAAAGATCGTTGCGAGACGCCGCTATGATCATCGTAACGCGCTCATAGCGGCCATCTTTGATCGTGAGCTACGACAACCGCTAAGGTGTATTTTCTAACGCTCGGGACAACGCTCGTAGCTCACGATGATGCGATTGCAAAATCCGTTCCGTTCCGTTCCTATTTTTCATAATGCAAACCAGCTGACTGTCACTGGGCCAATCAGAAGAGAGATTTCATAAACCTTGAAAGATTGTGAGCCAATCATAATGCAGTTTCAAAATGTAAACAAATACACGCCATTACATCACTCAAACAACTACGATATTCATCCCAAGACATATGAGACATGGCAAGTGACGAGCCCCTCACCAAACGAATTCGTTGAGCAAATTTTACAGATGAGGAGATGATGGCGCTAATACAGGGTTTGCTCGACAGACAGTGATGATGAACAATCACATCACCTTGGATATAACTATAGTGCGGGTGAAAGATCCACATCATATTAACAAAACATAGTGATAATTTTGAAAATACTGATATCCAAACTGAGACACTTTTACTTGAATAAACAATATATCATTGGCTTCAGACTGTATCATTACAACTCCTGTAATGCTGAGTAGAATTTGGCTCGACTTCTCGTTCCAAATCAACTCAACACTGAGCGGGGTCCTCTTTCGAGACCGGAGCTAGTGCAATGAAGAGAGGCAGGACATAAAAACTTTCGGGAACACCATACACGTATATTATTTCAGTTAGACACAAGACATTTCAGTAGACATTACATCACAATATAGAGCAATACAAAACCTTATCTAAAATATTGTGTCTCTCGCAGGATACTAGCTTCCTAGATATTAATGACAATACAACAAATCTTAGTACTAGGAGTACAGTAAATACCCGTGCGCGCGGAGCGCGTGAGGGGAGAGAGGGGGGGGGGTTTGTGATTTACCAGGAAGGGGAGGGGGAGGTAGGGAGACACGGAGAGTGACTTAGAACAGCGAGGGAGAAGTTATGATAATATTTAATGAGGCCCGATATTAACAAGGGAGTTTAGGTGTTTTCTATTGGCAAGAATTCTTTGATAATTAACTATGGTTCTTATTTGGACTTTAAGAGCGGGGGTGAGGAGTGGGGAGGGTTTTCAGGGATAGCGTGTGGAACAGGGGAGTACAATTATCACTCGCGGTCCTCGTAGTTTTGGTAACACTAGATTTCCGTCAGCACAACTTATATACTACACATCTCCCGGGTAGGTTATGTAGACTCGCACTTCCCAACGCGTAACAAAGTCGGAACCCTCGTAAATTCTATTCCACTGTATTACTCAGAGTTTAACCAATAGCACTCCAATAATGTATTATCCTTTCTTTGGGCTCTAGGGAGAAGTCCTTAGTAAACTCGGGATGACACTCGCACGTATCTTCACTTGGGGTCTCTACCCATATTCTCGCCCGTTAATGTAGCATTATGTCCTGGGTTACCCCAATGGAAATTACATGAAATCACTGCACTAGTCTTATTCTAAGAGAAAAGGAGTCACACTTAACCTACTTCACAATTGCAGGATCCTCGTATCTCTCGTGGAGAGAAACACGGTTACCTCAGTGATGATCCGGTCGGACTGAGGGCGTCGCCAGGGTAGGGCGAGCCGGGAGGGCACGGGGCGACTCACTAGGGCGTCCTCTCACGTCCGGGGGCTTCCGGACTGGGCTCCGGACTGGGGCCGAAGAGGGCTAGGAACCTCTGGGTCAGGTCCCGGCGTCGCGGGGGCGTGGTGAGGTCTCGCCCGGGTGTCCTGGGGCGGGCCGGAAGAGGCGACGGACTGCGGTCTCCTATGGGCAGGGGCGCCGGCAGGGAAGGACTGCGGCAGCGGCTGTCACGGGGGCCCGACAGGTGGGTCTTCTCAAGGGCCTCGCGCAGGGAACAGAGGCCGGGGGAGACAGGGAGGTCTTTCCTCCTCACTATACCCTGGGAGCGACCATCGATCGTCTCCACCGGGGTGCTGAGGGAGCGACCGTGGATCGTCTCTACCTGAGCTTTCAGGGAGCGACCATTGATCGTCTCTTCCTGATTTTTGTGTGAGCGACCATAGATCGTCTCTATCTTTTTTTCATGGGAGCGACCATTGATGGTCTCTACCGGTGTGCTGAGGGAGCGACCGTTGATCGTCTCTACCCGAGCTTTCAGGGAGCGACCATTGATCGTCTCTACCTGATTTTGTTGTGAGCGACCATAGATCGTCTCTGTCTTTTTTTATGGGAGCGACCATTGATCGTCTCTACCAGTGTGCTGAGGGAGCGACCGTTGATCGTCTCTACCTTAGCTTTCAGAGAGCGACCATTGATCGTCTCTACCTGATTTTGTTGTGAGCGACCATAGATCGTCTCTGTCTTTTTTTATGGGAGCGACCATTGATCGTCTCTACCAGTGTGCTGAGGGAGCGACCGTTGATCGTCTCTACCTTAGCTTTCAGGGAGCGACCATTGATCGTCTCTACCTGATTTTGTTGTGAGCGACCATAGATCGTCTCTGTCTTTTTTTTTATGGGAGTGACCATTGATCGTCTCTACCTGGTTGTGGAGGGAGCGACCGTTGATCGTCTCTACCTTGCCACTATTAGAGCGACCATAGATCGTCTCTACCTTAGGGGTGCTGTCTGGAGTACAGTTTCTGACTCCACCCCTAGCTAACTCGGTGATTCCGCCACACGAAGATAGTGTCTTTTGCCTACGGTGGCGGCGGCGCGGTGGTTGCGTCTCACAAGGGCGCATGGCCCGGGCTGACGTACGCCGCTGTTGCCCGGAGTGGTGGTGGCTGGCGGCGGCTACCCCAGGGAGTCCGAGTGGGGGTGTCGGCATTTTTGAGGGCAGACTCCACTGCTCCTGGTCCGCCTTGATGTCGGGGAGACTGCGGTATTCTCCGGAATATTCCGGAGAATCGATGCGGTCAAAACCACGCATTTCACCACCGTGTTCTTGAAAAAAGTCACGTCCCTGTGGCTGGAGGTGGAACGCTAGAGTGTTGGAGGTGGTGGAGATGGGCTGGAGGTGGCAGAGTGTGTGCTGCCAGGCGGTAGTATAAGAATTCTCCTCTTGTGTTTGGTCATAGGTGAGGAAGAGGGCGGAGGGGGTGGTGGTGTGCTTGAGGATACTTAACAGGTGGTGGGGTCCGCGGAGCCGGTGGTTCTTGGCAAAGGAAGGGGCCCATACAGCTCGCTTAATCCTCATGTTGTTTGGTGTGGTTGGAGGTGGAATGCCGGACAGAGTGGGTGAAGGCTGGGTTTTGTGTCGCGGTAATGCGGCGTTAAGTCTCTGGGGAGTACAGGTAGGAGGGATTTGGGCCTGATGTAGCTTGACGGTGTGTGTCTATCGGGTGGGTGGGCATAAGAGTCGGCCGGAGGGGGTGGTGGTGGTGGTTCTGAGGGTTGGTGAGGGTGGGGAAGCAGACGTGCGGGGTGGGCGGGGTCGGTTAGCGCGGGCCGTCGCGCGCGTTGGGGACGCGGAAGAAGGTGAGAGCGTCAGAGTGGGCGTGCGTGGGTGTGGAGGGGAGAGGGCGGTGGTAGTGGGTTGTCCTGCGGGGGTGGCGGGGTGGGCGGGGCACGTGGGCTTGGGTGGAAAGGGTGAGGCGGCGGAGGGAAGGGGTGAGGGTGAGCGAGGCGTGGCGGGTGAGATGTCAGGTGTGGTGCAGGGGGTGGTGGAGGCTGAGGTGGTAGGGGAGGTGGAGGGGGATGACGAGGAGGAACCATCGCACTCGTATGTGGAAGTGACAGGCGGTGCGGGAGCAGGGGGGGGTTGGGGTTGTGAGGTCGGTAGTGGTGGTGAGGTGATGGCGGTGGGTGGCGCGGGGTGGGAGGTGGAAGGCAGTAGAAGGGGGGGAAGGTGGTTTTAGGAAGTAGGTTAGGGGAAGATGTGGAGAGGGTCCTAGAAGGCCTGTGAAGAGGGAGGCCGGTTTTGTGTTGCGGGAGTATAGTGGTGTGTGGGGTGGGAAGGTTAGAACTAGGGGCAGGAATAGGGGAAGGTAGAACAGAAGAGATAGTGAGAGGGGGGGAAAAGGAAAGATAACGTTCTCCCCTGTCATAGACTGGGGGAGAGGTGAGGTGGCCCCCGCCATTACGGTGGGATGCGGGGGCAGGGGGGCGCTTTTTGTTTTTCCCTTTTTGTTTTTTCTTCCCCTGGGGCTTAGGGGAATTTGCGTAAGGTGGGGAGGTTTGTAAGCGCCCTCGTGTCATTTGGCTGCACTGGGCAGCTTCTAGCTGCTCACGGATGTCGTGGATCGGACATCCGTGGTAGCACGGAGAAAATTCCCACGGGTTGATGGTGATGAGGTCAACGGGAATTGATTTATTTCGCCGATGCGTTGAGGGGTGGCATGGACGGCTAAAAGGCGCCTCATTAAACTGATATCTTTATCCATGTCTCCTGTTGGATCATGGATAGTGAAGTGTTGTCTTACAACACTTGGGAGTACTCTGAGCAGAGTATTAAATGTGTGTTGATCCCGGGTTTCTTCATCTGCCTCCGGGTAGGCAGCAGTAACCAGGCGTCTTGCCTGTAACAGGGTATTATCTAAATCCCCGTCATAAGTAAAGCTATCCAATTTGGATAGAGCCACCACTTTCCCTAATGATGGGGTGATGGCTTGGACTGCGAACTTGGTAAAGTTCTGCCAGGTGAGTTCTGGGACAATTTTTGGCGCAATGTTAGCTGCGGCTTTACCCAGTAGTGGAAGTGTGACTGCAATTTTTGTTGGTCATTATCGAAGCCAATATCCAATAAGGGTTTAACTATTGCAAGATATGTATGTATGTCATACTGGTCAGGGCCAAACTTGGATAACTGGACGTGCGGTTTAGTTGCCATTTTTCCAAATATTTCCTATTTACCTCTCTTCTACGCTCGGATCTAGAACCACCGCTGGCCACCAGTGTAATGCTGAGTAGAATTTGGCTCGACTTCTCGTTCCAAATCAACTCAACACTGAGCGGGGTCCTCTTTCGAGACCGGAGCTAGTGCAATGAAGAGAGGCAGGACATAAAAACTTTCGGCAACACCATACACGTATATTATTTCAGTTAGACACAAGACATTTCAGTAGACATTACATCACAATATAGAGCAATACAAAACCTTATCTAAAATATTGTGTATCTCGCAGGATACTAGCTTCCTAGATTTTAATGACAATACAACAAATCTTAGTACTAGGAGTACAGTAAAAACCCGTGCGCGCGGAGCGCTGCATGGAGGGGAGAGAGGGGGGTTTGTGATTTACCAGGAAGGGGAGGGGGAGGTAGGGAGACACGGAGAGTGACTTAGAACAGCGAGGGAGAAGTTATGATAATATTTAATGAGGCCCGATATTAACAAGGGAGTTTAGGTGTTTTCTATTGGCAAGAATTCTTTGATAATTAACTCTGGTTCTTATTTGGACTTTAAGAGCGGGGGTGAGGAGTGGGGAGGGTTTTCAGGGATAGCGTGCGGAACAGGGGAGTACAATTATCACTCGCGGTCCTCGTAGTTTTGGTAACACTAGATTTCCGTCAGCACAACTTATATACTACACATCTCCTGGGTAGGTTATGTAGACTCGCACTTCCCAACGCGTAACAAAGTCGGAACCCTCGTAAATTCTATTCCACTGTATTACTCAGAGTTTAACCAATAGCACTCCAATAATGTATTATCCTTTCTTTGGGCTCTAGGGAGAAGTCCTTAGTAAACTCGGGATGACACTCGCACGTATCTTCACTTGGGGTCTCTACCCATATTCTCGCCCGTTAATGTAGCATTATGTCCTGGGTTACCCCAATGGAAATTACATGAAATCACTGCACTAGTCTTATTCTAAGAGAAAAGGAATCACACTTAACCTACTTCACAATTGCAGGATCCTCGTATCTCTCGTGGAGAGAAACACGGTTACCTCAGTGATGATCCAGTCGGACTGAGGGCGTCGCCAGGGTAGGGCGAGCAGGGAGGGCACGGGGCGACTCACTAGGGCGTCCTCTCACGTCAGGGGGCTTCCGGACTGGGCTCCGGACTGGGGCCGAAGAGGGCTAGGAGCCTCTGGGTCAGGTCCCGGCGTCGCGGGGGCGTGGTGAGGTCTCGCCCGGGTGTCCTGGGGCGGGCTGGAAGAGGCAACGGACTGCGGTCTCCTATGGGCAGGGGCGCCGGCAGGGAAGGACTGCGGCAGCGGCTGTCACGGGGGCCCGACAGGTGGGTCTTCTCAAGGGCCTCGCGCAGGGAACAGAGGCCGGGGGAGACAGGGAGGTCTTTCCTCCTCACTGTACCCTGGGAGCGACCATCGATCGTCTCCACCGGGGTGCTGAGGGAGCGACCGTGGATCGTCTCTACCTGAGCTTTCAGGGAGCGACCATTGATCGTCTCTTCCTGATTTTTGTGTGAGCGACCATAGATCGTCTCTATCTTTTTTTCATGGGAGCAACCATTGATCGTCTCTACCGGTGTGCTGAGGGAGCGACCGTTGATCGTCTCTACCCGAGCTTTCAGGGAGCGACCATTGATCGTCTCTACCCGAGCTTTCAGGGAGCGACCATTGATCGTCTCTACCCGAGCTTTCAGGGAGCGACCATTGATCGTCTCTACCTGATTTTGTTGTGAGCGACCATAGATCGTCTCTGTCTTTTTTTATGGGAGCGACCATTGATCGTCTCTACCAGTGTGCTGAGGGAGCGACCGTTGATCGTCTCTACCTTAGCTTTCAGGGAGCGACCATTGATCGTCTCTACCTGATTTTGTTGTGAGCGACCATAGATCGTCTCTATCTTTTTTTTTATGGGAGCGACCATTGATCGTCTCTACCTGGTTGTGGAGGGAGCGACCGTTGATCGTCTCTACCTTGCCACTATTAGAGCGACCATAGATCTTCTCTACCTTAGGGGTGCTGTCTGGAGTACAGTTTCTGACTCCACCCCTAGCTAACTCGGTGATTCCGCCACACGAAGGTAGTGTCTTTTGCCTATGGTGCCGGCGGCGCGGTGGTTGCGTCTCACAAGGGCGCATGGCCCGGGCTGACGTACGCTGCTGTTGCCCGGAGTGGTGGTGGCTGGCGGCGGCTACCCCGGGTAGTCCGAGTGGGGGTCCGAGTGGGGGTGTCGGCATTTTTGAGGGCAGACTCCACTGCTCCTGGTCCGCCTTGATGTCGGGGAGACTGCGGTATTCTCCGGAATATTCCGGAGAATCGATGCAGTTAAAACCACGCATTTCAACTCCCACAGACTTAAACCATGTTTTAATGAACAGTGAATCGGTCTGTTTTTTTTTTACATGTGTAAGCAGTAGAAACGAAAAATTCCCCATCTTTGCTTACTTCTTGGCATCTTAACTTCCCTAAAAGATATCCCGAACAACACATGTGCCACTCTTAATTATTCTGCTCACACATCCCTGTGTTAAGCCGAATGTGTCTAACAACACACTCTGAAATGAGCCACTTGCATAAAATCTGAATGTCATTAAGACCTGCAAATGACATGGCACAGCACGGGATCTTGTCGCTGGTCCAACTAGTGGTTCAACTCTTGCACACCAGTGAAGGAGTTCTTGTCTGGGAAATTTATAATATCTCAACAAATGTTCGTCACTGCAAGCAAATGGATCCATTCTGTCCCTGTAGTTCCTCTCAAGTCTCATCGCTCTTCGTACTGCCAATTCTACCTGTAAAACTACTTGTAATTCCATGTTCGTTCGCAGAAAAGGGTAAATAAACGAACTTAGCATCACTTGATATGGTTTGTTTATTAGGGAAACATCCACTATGCGACACTACAATCAGCTTAAGGGTGCTTGTCAGAAATCGTAGAGCTACGAGCAAATATGGCGGATGTAGGATCATAAAATTTATTTGAACATACACCTTAGTGGTTTACGAGCGCACTATGATTATCATACCTGCTACGATGATCTTAGCGGCCGTTACGAGCTTTCAAACATCCCACCCCAGGTTTCTTAACCCTAGAATGCTTACATTATTATCCTCACAGTACTGCTTTCACCGGGAGAATTTTACCCAATTTTGGAAAATTAATAAAAAATACTTAGACAAAATTTTTATAAAATTTGACAATGCAGATATCAAAAGTAACTCATATACTTCCTTCTTACATAGTAATAACCATCAGGGTAAGAAAATAAATTTTACCTGAATTTATTTAGGAGGTACTAAATTTTTTTTTTTTTTTTTTTTTTAATAACATGAACATTAAAATAAAAAACACTAACTATGGGCTCAATTGCCACTGGGCTTGGTGGCCCCCTCCTTGGGATGTTGAAGCTTAAGACTAGGTAGGTGGCTCCCCTCACATATCACCCTGGCCTGAAATGGGGGAAACGAAAAAAGGGGCAATGTCGGGTAAAAAACACTTTAAACCCAAATATCATGGTGATAAATGCGAGATGACACCACACCACTACCTACTGTATGTAGGTAGGGGGTAGGGTGGATTGAAGGTACAGGGAAGGACAGCTCCAAAGCTCTTATCATAACAAAATAGCAAATAAATAAATCGCCTAACAGGGAAATTTACCCGACATAAGCATTCTAGGGTTTATGGGAGCCCCCACAAACTGGGAAAAGATGCCACCTCTTGCCAGATAATGTAATGTGCAAAAGTGGGGTCAACTTGAATTACCCTCTGTTATACAATTTTTGTATTACTTTACTGAAAATAGGCTATTTATTGATTTATCTACATATTACTGGGGAAAAAATGGCTTCTTTATCAAAATATAATAGAAACGGAAGTTGCGTCCATCTCAGTTTAGGGACAGCCTACACGCGAGTATTATGTTGCCTGAGTATTAATCACTGTCATGATTTTAAGAAGTGAATGCACATTTGTAAGGAAAAATGGTAAATGGGTATAACGAAATTGTATCTTACATAGCAAATGAAGGCGTAGTTTGTGTGCCCGCCGTCAGGGGCCCGGGGCGGCACTGATGATGTGTATACACCACAACTGATGCTCGTGCCTTTTGAAATCAGCCGATAAATCCGGAAAATATAGTGCCGTGGTCGACTGTCCAGCTAAAATATATATGGAAAAATACATTGTAGCAGAACTGAGACGTTTTCTCAAAACAAGAGGAATACCACGCCTTATAAATTCGGGTCGCTAATCTCGGCCACGTAAGATTTTGGCCGTACAGTTCATACTACTATTTAGTTTATAATGGATAGAATCATGTCAGGATTTGCCAAATGAAAGATTACGATCTTTGGAAACCGTACAATAAATTTTTCCAGCGACTGAGATTCATAACACTTGAGAAAAATTTGCTGAATGAAAAACACACAGTAAGCTTCAATGGCTTTTAGTAAACTCTGTGGAGAACTTTTCAGAGAAAATCTCGTATAAAACATCCGTAAAATATCTAAGATAAAAATAATACTGGTAGAGAGGAAAAGTTTGAATGTAATGGAGATGAGGTGTCTGAGGAGTATGTGTGGAGTGACGCGTATGGATCGGGTGCGAAATGATGAAGTGCGAAGGAGAACTGGAGTTGTTCAGGAGATGGCTGGTAGAGTTGAGCAGAGGGTGTTGCGATGGTTTGGGCATATGGAGAGAATGGATAATGAGCGATTGGTGAAAAAGATAACTAGATCTGATGTGAGAGGTGTAAGGCTGAGAGGAAGACCACGAATAGGATGGATGGACAATGTGAAGAGAGCGCTGGATGCGAGAGGGATGTCTGTTGAGCAAGGAAGAGTGGCTGTGCGTGACAGAAATAAATGGAGAGAAATTGTGAATAAATAAGTGATGACGCAGCCTTGAGGGGATATTCTCCCGCATTTGGTCTGATCAGCCAGTCAGGTCAGGTGCGGGTAAGGGGATGGGTATGTTATGATGTGGCAGGGGTAAACCAGTTCTGCTGTCGGGCCTTGCTGTGGATGTCATTGATTGCATTGCGCAGTTGACCCTTGTGCGGTGTGGTGCGGTGAGGATCTGTCCGTTCTCCCCTTTGGGGCTAAGATGTGAATGAATGTGTTTGAATGGATGAGTAAATGGAGAGTGTGTCGTCCTGTCTCGGCTACCTCCCTTTCCTTGGGGGAAGCAGCCTAGGTATATAGATAGATAGATAGATAATGATTTATGCATGAGTAACAATCCCGATATGAATTTTTTTAAAGGAAGGTACACCAACGCTGAGCGGGTAGTGACCCCACGCTATTTAGTGATCCAGCGAACACTGGCAACTTTCAGGAGTTTGTGGGGGCTCCTATTAGGAGCCTAAGCAAAGCACGTTTCTCAGACTGCACAAAATTACTTTCTAAGAAGCATCTATTTATTATGTTGCAGATAAATTCTGCAGCGTGCTCATACACATAAGGCAGTTGTGACATGTTACACAGATCGAGTGAGCAAAATGTTTTAAGTTCTCTGACGTAGCATTTGACTTTGTAAACATCCAGCGGATGAAATGTTGAAAGCAAATGATCCCCAGTGCACCGTGGTTGGAAGTCAGCTGAGTACACTTCACTAGGAGAACTGTTGTCTAAATCACTTCTTATGCGAGATATCTTAGTTGTAAAAAATGAAGCAAAATCAGAAGCCAATTGGGTATCAGATACAGAAGTTAGTTTGACAATTACATTCCTCTGACCAACCAAATTGTTCACAACTGCAGACAGTTCTTTTTGATCATCACCACATCAACCAACTTTATTTTGATAATACCTAGCCTTTTGGGCTTTTACAATGTGAACGACTGCTCGCTAAAACATAACACAAACGAGTTACTTCGGTCCACTGCAAGCGCCACTCATGTTCTGCCTTTTTACGTTGTCTACGCAAAGAATTAATGGATGGACCATACCGCGGAGAATTATCACATACAGTGATTGTTTTTACTACCCCAGGACAATAATGTTAAAAACTGACCTAAGCTCATTGTTATAAATATCAACCAATTCATCAGAAGAAAGATCTGGAGAATCAATGAAGTGTAAACGCTGATCATTTTCAAGACACATCAACTGGCGGTCAACATTCCTGTAATTTCTGAAGCAGATGACCATTTTATATGAAGGGGATTTCGGGACATCAAAACTAAGAGTGAGCAGAGCATGATCAAAGATGATGGGGTCAACTGACTCAACCTCCACATCAGACACGCGCCTGCAACCAACAGGGGACAAGATCAAGTCAAGGACATGTCCCGAGACATTAGTTGGATTACTCACATGATTTTAAAAATTGTTCTGGGTGATCAACTCAAGGAATTCTGAAGAAAATGGTTTTAACTCTGGAATGTCAAGTCAATAATTTAAATCACCACAAACAAGAAGTCCTCCAGATTTAAGAGAAAACACTTCAAGAAACTGCCCAAACTCCTCCATAAAACCTCGATCTGTGCCCAGATGACCTTGGGATAGACAATTGCAATTCTAATGGTATTCTGATGGAAATTTATTAATCTATCTATCTATCTATTACCAGACGCCTGAATCCCATACGAGGTGACCACAAACAAATCGCCTCACGTCACCCTGTCCCCCGCCATTTCACTGCCCTGCTCCCAATTCACACACCCCCTCTCTCACATACCTCTCCACTCCATCCCTCCATCTCATCCTCGGCCTTCCCTTCCCTCTCTTCCCTTCCACCTCACTCACATACTCTCTTCGTCAGTCTTTCACTCTCCATCCTCTCCACATGGCCAAACCACCTCAATGTGTTTCTCCTAACGCTTCCTATCACATCCACATCCACAGCACAACGCTCCTTCACATCCACATTTGTCAGTCTGTCTCTCCATGTGACTCCACAGGCTCCTCTCATGTAACTCATTTCCAATGCTCTCACTCTTGACTTGTGTCCATCCAACAACGTCCAAGCTACACTTCCATACGTTAGAGCTGGTATCACAATACTGTCATGTAATAACTTTGTCACTTCCATGCTGACTCCCCTGTTTCTTATCACTGCTTTCAAGGAACCAGCAACCTTTCTTCCTTGTTGTACCCTTTCAAGCACTTCACCCTCCAAACTTCCATCCTTACTCATCACACTACCCAAGTACTTAAACGTACTCACGTTTTCGATTTCCTCATCATCCAACCTCACTGTACATTCACTGACTTCACCTCTCTCGAAGACCATAACTTTACTCTTTCCTACATTCACCTTTAGATTCCGTTTCTTACACACTCTCCCAAACTCATCCACCAAGCCTTGCAGCTCCCCTTCGTATTCACTTAACAACACAGTATCATCTGCAAACAACAATGCAGGGAGTTTTCAAACACTGTCCTCTCTCATTACGGCCACTTCAACATCCACTGCCCTACCTTGTATCTCTTTTATAACTCCATCCATATACAGATTGAACAACCATGGAGACATGACACATCCCTGTTTCAACCCAACCTTCAAACAGAAAAACGCACTCAGTTTACTATCCACATGCACTGCAGCCTTAGCACCCTCATACATACTCTTCACAGCATTCAGCAACTTCTCATCTACTCCATATATTCTTAATACTTTCCACAATCCTTGTCTATCCACCCTGTTATATGCTTTCTCCAAATCCATGAAGGCCACATACAACTTCTTTCCCTTCTCTAGAAACTTTTCCACTAAAGATCTAAAAATGAATAGCTTATCTACACACCCTCTTCCCTTCCTAAAACCTCCATGTTCTTCTCCAACTAATTCCTCTGTTATTTCCCTAGCTCTGTCAATAAGTGTCCTACCGTATACTTTTCCTGTTACACTAAGAAAACAAATACCCCTATGATTCCCATACACTTCTTTTTCCCCTTTCCCTTTGTACAAGGAAATAATTATACCTGATTTCCAATCCTCCGGGACTCTACCTTCCTTCCAGGCCAATATGCATATCTTCCACATCCATTCTACTACTATCTCTCCCCCATGCATCAGCATTTCACCACACACTCCATCAATTCCTGGTACTTTCCCCATTTTGACTTTCTTCCTTGCTTCCACAACTTCCGTCCTACTGATTTCTTCCTCTCTTCTCACCTCTCTCTTGCTCCCAGCTATTCCCCAGCCACTTAAACTCACATTATTTTCATTCTCTATGTTCAACAATTCCTTAGAGTGTTCTCTCCATCTGCTCACTCTTTTCCCCTTCTCCACTAGTAATCTACCATTTTTATCTTTCACTCCCCTTCTAACTTCATTGCCATCCTGTCTGACCCTCTTTACCTCTTTCCAGAACATTTTCTTTCATTCCCTCCACTTGACACTCAAATTCCTTCCAAATTCCTCATCCACTCTTTTCTTACTCTCTCTCACTAATCTTTTCACCTCTCTTCCTTAACTCTCTTTCGTCTCTCAGCTTCTTCCACGCCCCTATTTCTCATCCATTCATTATATGCTTTTTTCTTTTGTGCAACAGCCTGTCACACCTCTTCATTCCACCATGCCGTTCCCTGCACTCCCTGTTGTCTTCTCTTCACCCCACACGACCTCACATGCTGCACATATTTCTTCTGTGAAAATCTTGCACACATCTTCCACATCCCCCACCTACTCCAATTCATATTTACCCAGTCGTTCCTCCACTTCTCTCTTATATTCTGCCTTTTTCTCATCCTCTTGTAGCCTTTCCACTCTTCTTACAAGTACTCCTTCCTCTCGTCCTTCCCTTCTTCTATTTCCCCATTTTACTTGGACCTTGATTAGAAAGTCCACTCCCCCAGCCTTTATATGCTCTTGCATCCATTACACATCTTCGCATCCTTTCATCCACACACACACAATCAATCATTGCCTTCCGTTCATTCACTTCACCACCCACCCTTCTCATCACTAGCCATGTATACCTATGGATCATTTTGTGCCTGAAGGGTATTGGCTATCATCAACCCTCTCCCGGCACAAATGTCCACTAAAGCAATGCCATTCTCATCTTTCTCAGCAGGCACACCCCATTCACCAACTACTCTATCCACCTTCACGTTCCCTACTTTACCTTTCATATCACCAGTGAAAAACACTCTCATTCCTTTCAAACTTTTCCAAGCACACTTCCACATATGTCCGGAACTCTTCTCTCACTCTGCTTGCACGATCTTGCATTGGCGCATACACGCACACAATTGCCCACATTTGTAGTCCAACTTTCAATCTTACCCACACAATCCTTGAGCCAACTGATCCATGCTCTTTTATATTCACCTTCCATCTGTTACTCACAACAATACACACTCCTTCTTTTGCCCTCTCATTCTCACCTACTCCTGCACATATACCCCATCCATACTCCCATTCTCTCACACACTCTCTTCTCCATTTAGTTTCAGTTAATCCACATACATCCACTTTAGCACCCTCAAGCACCTGAACAATTTCTCTCTCTTTCACCTCATCATTTACACCCCTTACATTCCATGTCGCCATCCGTATCATGTCCTTTGTTCGGTCCTTAGTCATCATCTTTTGGTCAGTCCTGGTTCGAGGCTTCTTGTTTGTATTTTTTGTTAGTTGTCTTCCGGGGAGGGGCACTAACCCTCCGCCAATCCACTTTCTGTCACGTAGGGAACACGTGTCGGTTGGTTATAAGGTTACCACCCAGCGTTGTAGATGATTTCCTGGTTTACAGGAAATCATTTGGCTTGCCACTCGATGTAGAGCTACCCTAAAAACAGGGTACCACTACACTAAGTGGATGGAGTATGGGCGCCCCCACCTACCACCAAAATTTATTAATACTTCCATAAATTCAAATGAAGACGGCGTCAAGCCTGAGTCAGTGAGAGAAACGTTTGCAAATGCTGCCAAACAGATAAGTGCTATGCCTCCTCCCGGATAGTCAGCATCAGGCCTGGGAATAATAGAATGTGTTTTCGGCAAAGCATTACGAATAATATCGAAATCAGACTCATACAACCAGGTTTCAGTCAAGCACAACATGTCAAGCTCGTGCTGATTTTGAGTTTCATTAATACAGTCTATCTTATTACAGATGGAACGAATATTTAAAAGACCTAACCTTAACTGGTTCAAAAGGGACGTAGTCAGTTTTTTGAATGGTCATAATTGGTTTTCAATCAATCTGTTCCTATGAGAAATCATAACTGGACAGTCTGTACTTGATGCAAAATGGGCAACCGACTGTGAATTTGAATTAGCATCTTGATGTCTTAAGGAAAAGCAGTTGATGAATTTGGGAGAATTTCTGTTACTACAATCCTTAGATTTATGGGCTCCAGCACAAAAGACACATTAGGTTCATTATTTTTTTCTAGAACACCTCTCAGATGTATGGTCAAACCCCTGACAGTGATAACACTGTGTAACCCAGAATCTGTCAAAAGTGCGGCATCATGTAAGATCCACATAGATATAATTGCCCTGTTCTACAATGAAGGATCTCATCTCTGGTGACATCGTCAAGACCGCAGTTTTGGTGTTATTCCTTGTTCTTGTGAAGAGAAGGTTGAGGGTACAACCTCGATCAACGAGAATCTTAATTTTATTGTTTTTTCTCAGAACGTATGGGATGATGTCAGAGTCGCCCAAGAAAGAGGAAAAGCCTGTCACAGTCATTTTTTGGCAACATTTTCTTTGGCTCTGATATTTAAAAATTGCCATCAGAGCCAAAATGATCACTCGCATCCAAGTTGCCTCACCTTTGGCCTCAGCTGATGGAAACTTCATTACTAGCCCACCAGCCTTGGTTTTAAGGCAGGTATCGACAGGGGCCGAGTTAATTACACTTTTGATGTCTTCTGGTCCCATTTGATTTGTCAGGGCATCAGCACCGCTCTTTGGTTTCACAATCAGTACATGCTATGAATGGCTTTTTTCTGGCCATGAGCACTGATCTTAATCGCGCCCCCAGGCAGATCCTTCCCTCCCCCCACGAGAGACCCGCGAACAGCATCCGCAAATGACTTGGCCTGATCTTGCGTGACAGCCATGGGTGATGAAACGTTGGTCTCTAGTGCCTCCAATCTGTTTGAAACGTCTGTAATTGCCTGAAAGATTGGGCCAATAACTTTATTTTCAAACTCTTTCTTGGTTACACAGCTTCCTTCACCAGCCAAAACCTCATCCGATGGTGCAATACACTGGCTACACAGCCAGCGAAAGCCCAGCTGGTGGCTCTTCTTCATAAATGGAGAGTCGCTTGTATTCATATTTTCACAAGCTATATGAACCCACTCACCGTAGTAGGTGCACTTCAGTGTTTGTGCACTTTTTGCTACAGACCTACTGCAGCGAGGGCACTGGTATTGTTTGCTCATGGTAGAGGAGAACAAGAACAAAAACAAAAACAAAACGACAACAAGAACAGCAAAAAGTATATGTCATACTACCTTCCGCCCCCATTTGTGTCACCCTAATTTAGAAGAAAAAAAAAAATGGAATGGAAAAAACAGGGTGTCTGCGAGGTCACCACGAGCAGATGAGGTACGACTTGACTACCCTTCTAGGAAAGGTAACCCAAAGCGAGGTGCCGCAAAAGTGCTGAGATGGTATTGACAACTTTTCCCAAATTGAGCTTTATGGCAGCAGCAAATATGTCACTTAGGCAAAACCTCATTGGTTACGATACTGCCATTGCGCATTTTTGTCTGTAGGAGAAATTATTAGCATTTAGGTAACTATCTATCTATCTGTCTATCTATTGCCAGACGCCTCAATCCCGTTTGGGGTGGCCACAAACAAATCGCCTCCAAGTCGCCCTGTCCCTCGCCATTTCACTGCCCTGCTCCCATCTCACACCCCCCTCTCTCATATACCTCTCCACCCCATCCCTCCATCTCATCCTCGGTCTCCCCCTCCCTCTTCCCCCCTCCACCTCACTCACATACACTCTCTTCGTCAGTCTTTCACCCTCCATCCTCTCCACATGGCCAAACCACCTCAATGTGTTCCTCATAACGCTTCCTATCACATCCACATCAACACCACAACGTTCCTTTATATCCTCATTCGTCAGCCTGTCTCTCCACGTGACTCCACAGGCTCCTCTTAAATAACTCATTTCCACTGCTCTCACTCTTGACTTGTGTCCTTCCAACAATGTCCAAGCTTCACTTACGTACGTTAGAGTTGGTATCACAATACTGTCATGTAGTAACTTTTTCACTTCCATGCTCACTTCCCTGTTTCTTATCACTGCTTTCAAAGAACCAGCAACCTTTCTTCCCTGATGTACCCTTTCAAGCACTTCACCCTCCAAACCTCCATCCTTACTCATCACACTACCCAAGTACTTAAACGTACTCACATTTTCCAATTCCTCACCATCCAACCTCGCTGTACATTCACTGACTTCACCTCTCTCAAAGACCATCACTTTACTCTTCCCTACATTCACCTTTAGATTCCGTTTCTTACACACTCTCTCAAACTCATCCACCAAGCCTTGCAGCTCCCCTTCGTCTTCACTCTTTATTTTCTCTGACTATATTACAGCCTCTCTTCCTTGTAGCAGTGACTAAAATAATGTTGATATAATTTCTCCCTTCCTTTTATTGACACAGAGGGCACATAAAATGAACAGAGTTTAGTAGACCGACTTTGATGTCGAAAATTAAATAGTCTGGTGAAGAGTGGCAGTTTTTCCTTGGTTAGTGACATCGGGAATTGCTCCATACTAACTAAACGATACCAATCGCGTCGAAATACATGTCCTGTCTCTTTTTAAATATATTTATGGTACCGCTCTCAATCACATTCCCAGGGAGTGTATTCCATTCACTTACAAAAGAGTAAGTGAAGAAGTTTTTGGTTGTATCAAGATTAGCCCTCCCTGCTTGCAACTAAATATCATTTCCTCGAGGAAGTCGGCAATTACTGTGAATAGCTTGCTTGAATCGATATTACTAAAGCCTTTCAGGATCTTAAAACATTCAATCAGCTGTCCCCTAAGTCTCCGTTTTCTATGAGAGAATAAGTTTAATTCCCAGAGCCTCTCGAAATTCGGTTTCTTCTTCAGGGACAGGATTAACTTGGTAGCCCTACGCTGGACCGCTTCCAGTATTTCTATATCTTTTAACTTGGTGAGGCGACCAAAATTGCACTGCAAAATCTAAGTGTGACCTGACTATGCTTTTGTACAGGGGGATTACAGTATCCCTGCATTTATATGTAAAATGTCTTTTGATGAAGCCTAGGGCCCTGTTGGCTTTATTGGCGGCAGAGATCATTGGTTATCCTTAACTAGTGTGGACTTGTTAATGATTTGTCCCTTCATTTAGTAATCATACCTTTTTTCTTCCCACATTGCAATACCTGACATTTACTGACATTGAAAGGCATTTGCCATTTTTCTGACCAGCTGACAATATTGTTAAGGTCATTTTGAAGGCTAATTCTTTGTTCTTCAGTTAATAAAGTTTTGCAGATTTTTGTATCGTCCGCAAATTTAGAAATGAAGTTGTTTAGGCCAACATCGATATCGTTAATAAACATAATAAATGGACTGGTTCCAACACCGATCTCAAAACAACACCACTGTCTGACTCCACTTCAGAGAGAGAGAGAGAGAGAGAGAGAGAGAGAGACAGACAGACAGACAGAGGGAGGAGGATTATAACTCACAATGATGATACAACACAATAACTGTATATTTATAATGATAGTTCTTGTACTTTTGTCACTCCCATCCACTGCTGGGAAATGATCTGAGGTGCTGGTTGTCTGATAGTTCATAATGATGATGACCGCAGCATTAGTAAAAGTGACATATTGCGGTACAGTATACATGTACAGCATATGCGGTACTGGGGCTGAAGAGTTATGGGGTAATGAAAGACATAACTTAAACTGGATGGTCTTGGCCAGTCGTTTGTACCTTTCCTCTCTCTCTCTCTCTCTCTCTCTCTCTCTCTCTCTCTCTCTCGTCAACACCACAAACAAATGACAACCGTGTGCATGTCCGTCATAATGGGAAGGGCCTGGCCGCAGGCGAAAATCATCTAAACTGCGCATGCGCCAGAGAGTCTCTTTGCTGATTGGGCCGTGTTTTCTCTTAGCTGGCGCATGTTTCGCCTGCGGCCAGGCCCTTCCCTTCAAAGCTCTCCCCTCTTCAGGGGGAGGCAGCCTGAGGGCTGAATACACAATATCATATTACAAAACAAACAAAAATGTTCATATTTTCACTAGTAACGAAATTTCTAAATGATGCCCATTTCTTATGCCTTTACCCCTGCTTCAAGGCCTGCCCACTTAGTCTGCTGCAAAGGCAAGTCGTTATTGTAGGTGTGAATATATTAGTATATAGGGTAGAACCTTATATTCTGCAGATTAGACACTAAAACCAGAATAACAGTGACAAGCCCCAGCTCCTGTAGAATAGGCTAAGAGAAATTCAAGTCCAAACCTGTCGTTTGCAACACGATTATCAAATTCGTTCATAAATCATCGAATACTAAAAGGGTAAATTTCCAGAACAACACCCAGCTCACTTTGAAGTTTTACTTTATCTTTTTTTTAGTGTTTCGTAATGATTAGTTCAAAGCTGACATTCATTTCTGTAAATGATAAAAATATTACTCTTATACTAACCTAACCTATGTAACCTATTGCAAGAAACATCCAAATACACAAGAAAATATCACAGAATGACTTAAAAACATATCAGTATAGGCCACATTTCGCAGATTAGACACTAAAACCAGAATACAAAAACAAGCCCCAGCTTCTGTAGAATAAGCTAGGCTAAGAGAAACGTGCATAAGATATTTAGCCTAAGACAATTTGTGTCGCCAAGAAAAAATATATATTTACTCCTAAGCCAGTCTGACAGCTCAAGTCCAAACCTGTCATTTGCAACATGATTATCAAATTCGTTCATAAATCGTCGATTACTAAAGGAAATATATATCCAAGCTTCCAAAGCTGTGTGTGTAACAGACAGTACAATAATATTATAATAGCCTACCCATCTAAAGCTGTGACAAGCAAAAGGTGCAAAATTTTGTTAGTTTCTACTATTGTATTTGCTTAAAATTCTTTTGTTTACATCTGCCAGCTGAGAGAAAACATGGGCCAATCAGCGACGAGACTGGTGCATGCGCAGTTTAGATGATTTTCGCCTGCGGCCAGGCCCTTCCTCATAATGGCACATATATCTATTTGTCTACCTGGGTGTTTGTTTACCTGTTTGTTTGTTCGTTTGTTTACTTACCGAGAGCACGATGCAGCCTAAGCAGCGTCCTACAGCCACACATTGGGGTCAGCAGGTTGTTGTCCCTCTCGTAGGTAATCATGGACTGTATGGAGGTGTAGTGATGACCGCTGCTGCCCTCTAACAACTTCCACAACAGCCGCACCTGACCAGTACCACATACAGTATTAGAGTCGTATTAGATAGCACTTGCAGAGTCCCTAACACCTATTCCTTTGCGGCTTAATCTACACATTAGGCTCTGATGCAAACTTCGTCACTGGGGATTCCCAAACACTTCTTTCTTTGCGGCTTATTCTGCACATTATGCTTCATTACCCTCTTCTTTGTTCTGTCTATCTATCTATTGCCAGATACCTCAGTCCCGTTTGGGATGGCCACAAACAAATCGCCTCCAAGTCGCCCTGTTCCCCGCCAATTCACTGCCCTGCTCCCAACTCACACCCCCCTCTCTCATATACCTCTCAACCCCATCCCTCCATCTCATCCTTGGCCTCCCCCTCCCTCTTCCCCCCTCCATCTCACTCACATACACTCTCTTCGTCAGTCTTTCACCCTCCATCCTCTCCACATGGCCAAACCACCTCAGTGTGTTCCTCATAACGCTTCCTATCACATCCACATTCACACCACAATGCTCCTTTATATCCTCATTCGTCAGCCTTTCTCTCCATGTGACTCCACAGGCTCCTCTTAAATAATTTATTTCCACTGCTCTCACTCTTGACTTGTGTCCTTCCAACAACGTCCAAGCTTCACTTCCATACGTTAGAGTTGGTATCACAATACTATCATGTAGTAACTTTTTCACTTCCATGCTCACTTCCCTGTTTCTTATCACTGCTTTCAAAGAACCAGCAACCTTCCTTCCCTGCTGTACCCTTTCAAGCACTTCACCCTCCAAACCTCCATCCTTACTCATCACACTACCCAAGTACTTAAACGTACTCACATTTTCCAATTCCTCACCATCCAACCTCGCTGTACATTCACTGACTTCACCTCTCTCAAAGACCATCAGTTTACTCTTCCGTACATTCACCTTTAGATTCCGTTTCTTACACACTCTCCCAAACTCATCCACCAAGCCTTGCAGCTCCCCTTCGTCTTCACTCAACAACACAGTATCATCTGCAAACAATAGTACAGGGAGTTTCCAAAAACTATCCTCTCTCACCAGGGCCACTCCAACATCCACTACCCTACCTTGTACCTCTTTTATTACCCCATCCATGTACAGATTGAACAACCATGGAGACATGACACATCCCTGTTTCAACTCAACTTTCAAAAAGAAAAATTCACTTAGTTCACCATCCACACGCACTGCAGCCTTCGCACCGTCGTACATACTCTTCGCAGCATTCAGCAACTTCCTATCTACTCCATATATTCTTAACACTTTCCACAATCCTTGTCTATCCACCCTGTCATATGCTTTCTCCAAATCCATGAAAGCTGCATAAAACTTCTTTCCCCTCTCTAGAAACTTTTCCACTAAAGATCTAAGAATGAATATTTCTACACAGCCTCTTCCCTTCCTAAAGCCTCCCTGTTCTTCTCCAACTAATTTCTCTGTTCTTTCTCTAACTCTGTCAATAAGTATCCTACCATACATTTTTCCTATTATACTAAGAAGACAAATGCCCCTATGATTACCACACACTTCTTTTTCCCCTTTTCCTTTGTACAAGGGAATAATTATACCTGACTTCCAATCCTCCGGGACTCTACCTTCCTCCCAGGCCAATCTGCACATCTTTCACATCCATTCTACTACTATCTCTCCCCCATGCTTCAGCATTTCACCACACACTCCATCAGTTCCTGGGGCTTTCCCCAATTTAACTTTCTTCATTGCTTCCACAACTTCTATCCCACTGATTTTTTCCTGTCTTCTCACCTCCCTCGTTCTCCCAGCCATTCCCCAGCCACTTATACTCGCATTACTTCCATCCTCTATGTTCAACAATTCCTTAAAGTGTTCTCTCCATCTGCTCACTTTTTCTCCCTTCTCCACTAGTAATCTACCATTTTTATCTTTCACTTCACTGCTAACTTCACTTCCACCCTGTCTGACTCTTTTCACCTCTTTCCAGAACATTTTCTTACAGTCCCTCCACTCTACACTCATTCCTTCCAGATTCCTCATCCACTCTCTTCTTACTCTCTCTTACTATTCTTTTCACCTCTTTCTTTCTTTCTTCCGCTGTTACTGATGCAAACTGTGTCATTAGAGACTGCCAAACACTTCTTCCTTTGCGATTTATTCTGCAAATTACGCTTTATTATCTTCTTACGTGTTATTGATGCAAACTGTCGATATTAAAACTACATCAACAGCATACCAGGAAGTGTTAAGGTTTAATACGTATTGCCTCTTCCTTGACGATTTGTCTTGGACACTGCGCCTCATTATCCTATTAGAAGTATGCTATTGATGCAAAGTCGATATTAAAACGATATTAACAGCTCTGAGGAAAATGTTACGGGGTAAATGCGAAATAAATCGCTAAGGAACAAATGCTATGAAGACTTCCCTGCCACTCCAATTGACTCCAACTACGACCCATTCCGTAATGTATTCAGTGCGACTTTGAAGATTTCGTAGCATATTTTTCTCAGCGACTTATTTTGCTTGTTCCGCCTTGATATACTCTTACATGTGCTGACAAGGTGTGTTGATACTAAAGCGATATAAAGAGAACACATGAAAGAGAGATTTAACAGCAAAATAAAACACCACAAATAAGTGCTACGAAGCCTTCTATCACACCTAGAACATACTGATATTAAAACGATATAAATGAAGGTGATGTGCTGTTTCTTCCTGTGCATTCAGAGAAAACATGGAAACTGCATACCCATTCCTGTGATATGCATGTCGATTTGAAAGTAACAGTAGTAGTAGTGGCAGAGGTGATGGTGGTGGTGGTGGTGGTGGTGGTAGTAGTAGTAGTAGTAGTAGCAGTGTCAGTAGTAGTGGTGGTGTTAGTAGTAGGTAGTAGTAGTAGCAGTAGTAGTAGTGACAACAGTAGTAGTAGCAGAGCAGTAGTAGTAGTTGGAGGATGGGAGCCCATTCTACAACATGTAGTAAGATATGCTAGTGATATCTGCCCTACTTCCTCTATTTTGTATCCTTTGTATATTCTGGAAGTATGCAGAACTAAAATATCACTTATGTCCTAGGCCTGAAGGGGTTAATCCTGCTCACGCTTACCTTGACAGCGACATCGTTGGCTGCAAACTGGAAGAATGGACCCACATGTCGAAAGATTCTGAAATGTGCAATAATAATAATAATAATAATAATAATAAAACATGGACAGAGAAACTCCAGTACTTTATTCAGAGTAACAGATGATTTTCTTCCGATGACTGTGACGATGTTAATATTACACTATGTCCTTATGTTAATGTTTGTTAATGTCCCTTGACGCCAGTCGTAGGTGAAGTCAAAGTCTCGGACGAGTTTTCTGATAATATATTAAACTCCGCCTTATATCTTCACACAGCAGCCGTTGACACCACCCGTGTCCAACCCAGCCCGTCGCTTAATGCTACTGCTCGTCTGTCACTGGCTAGGGTGGTGGTGCAGCCACAAAAGTCATGGTTCAGCAAAGTTTGAATTCAAGCCAGATATAGCAAGCACTCACAGACATAGCAAGTGATAGCAAGTGCCCAGAGGCGCCCTACCTGGATCCTACTTGCAACTGCTTACATACTATATTTACACACTCCATATTTTTACAAATAGTTACAAACAATTTTCCCCCTCATCAAAAAGTGTGTCTCCTTTCACATTGGTGGAGGCATTGTCATAATGTGGCAAGAATGCAAGTGGACAGAGTATACAGTCAACCGGGACTACAGTCTGATAGACCAGAGCAGTGATATTGAGGAGAAGATAACACAGGTGAATGAAGCTGTGCAAAGCTACAAAAATGATGTGGAAACCACTTATGCTGAAATGATGAAAGAAAAGAAAGACTTGGAAACAAGGGTGGAAGAAAAAAGCATTAAAAAGGAAGTGAAAAGAATAATCCAAAACAATCCTAAGTTAGTCAGAGATTCAGCAGATATTAACAAATCTATAGTAATCACTGGTATAGAAAAGGATGAAGTAAAAAACAAGATTTCAAGAGACAAAAAGGAGATGGCAAATGTAATGGGCATATTGAAAGAAGTATCAGAGGAAATCTGTAGTAAAGACATAGAGGAACACAAAAGGTTAGGGAAATACGAGAAAAGCAAGTCAAGACCCCTAAAGGTAACCTTCCAGAGTGTAAACACCGTGGAGGAGATACTAAAAAATGCAAAAGAATCTTATGGAAAAAGAGTTAAAAAATGAATGGATAAAAAGATGCCTAACACAAGAGGAACTGGAATTACTGAAAGAGAAGAGGGAGGAAGCAAAAACAAAAAATGAGGGAAGATCAGAGGAGGAGAAGAATACATTTTTTTTTTTTTTACAAAGTACAGTAACTGGATTGCAGGTACGAAAGTGGTACATAAACAGGAGGGAATAAAAAGGAGGAAGGTAGTAGAACCAAATCATGACAAGTATATAAACAAGATGATTAAGTTGATGTACTCAAATGTGGATGGAATGGTATCTGAATTATTAGAGACGAATGATCGTCAGTGAAAATGAACCACATATTAATGCCTGAAACAAAATTAACACCAAGGATATCAAATGACATCCTAAACTTAGAAGAATATAATATATGGAGAAGAGATAGGAACTTAAAAAAGGAGGAGGAATTATAATATTAACTAAGAAAAATCTAAAAGTCAAAGAAATAGAATTAGATATACCCTCACAAGTAGAACTGATTGCAGTAGAGATAAATACATCTGAAGGGAAAGTAATTGTAGCCAATTTGTACATGCCTCCCAGATCAAACACATGGGAAAGAGACGAATATGAGGACCTGGCGGAGAGTACAATTCAGAGTTTAAGAGCATTACTACATAAAATGGAAGAGAAATCGAAAAGAATTATACTAATGGAGATTTTAATACAAATATAAATTGCAATACTGTAGATATAATAAGCCAAGAAAGCTGTTGGGACCCAAAGCTCCTGGATCTTGTGCAAGAGTTTTTCCAAACGCAACATGTAAGGGAAACCACCAGAAAAAGAGGACTCGATGGGCCCTCAATGCTAGATCTCATATTTACTAGGCAAGAAAACGATATTGACAATTTAATATATGACCCTCCATTCAGAGAGAATGGGAGTATGGATGGGGTATATGTGCAGGAGTAGGTGAGAATGAGAGGGCAAAGGAAGGAGTATGTATAGTTGTGAGTAAAAGATGGAAGAGGAGCATAAGACAGTATGGATCAGTTGGGTCAAGGATTGTGTGGGTAAAGTTGAAAGTTGGAATACAAATGTGGGCGATTGTGTGTGTGTATGCGCCAACGCAAGATCGTGCTAGAAGAGTGAGAGAAGAGTTCTGGACAAATGTAGAAGTGTGCATGGAAAAGTTTGGAAGGAATGAGAGAGTGTTTTTGATTGGTGATATGAATGGTAAAGTTGGGAATGTGAAGGTGGATGGAATAGTTGGTGAGTGGGGTGTGCCTGCTGAGATAGATGAGAATGGGAGTGCGTTAGTGGACATTTGTGCTGGGAGGGGGTTGGTGATAGCCAGTACCCTCTTCAGGCATAAAATGATCCACAGGTATACATGGCGAGTGATGAGAAGGGTGGGTGGTGAACTGAGTGAAAGGAAGGCAATGATTGATTATGTGTGTGTGGATGAAAGGATGCGAAGATGTGCAATGGATGCAAGAGTTTATAGAGGTTGGGGGAGTGGACTTTCTGACCACTAGTTGGTGGTGGCCAGAATTAGAATTCAAGTAAGATGGAGGAATAGAAGAAGGGAAAGACGAGAGGAAGGAGTAGTTGCAAGGAGAGTGGAAAGGTTACAAGAGGATGAGAAAAAGGCAGAGTATACGAAAGAAGTGGAGGAACGATTGGGCAAATATGAACTGGAGCAGATGGGAGACGTGGAAGGTGTGTGTAGGATAATTACAGAAGAAATATGTGCAGCATGTGATGTGTGTGGAAGGAAGAGAAGATGGAGGGGGGTGCAAGGAACAGCGTGGTGGACTGAAGAGGTGAAACAGGCTGTGGCACAAAAGAAGAAAGCATACAATGAATGGATGAGAAATAGGGGCGTTGAAGAAGTTGAGAGGCGGAAGAGAGAGTTATATGTAGAAAGAAAGAGAGAGGTGAAAAGATTAGTAAGAGAGAGTAAGAAGAGAGTGGATGAGAAATTTGGAAGGAATTTGAGTGTAAAGTGGAGGGACTGTAAGAAAATGTTCTGGAAAGAGGTGAAAAGAGTAAGACAGGGTGGAAGTGAAGTTAGCAGGGGAGTGAAAGATAAAAATGGTAGATTACTAGTGGAGAAGAGAGAAAAAGTGAGCAGATGGAGAGAACACTTTAAGGAATTGTTGAACGTAGAGGATGGAAGTAATGCGAGTATAAGTGGCTGGGGAATGGCTGGGAGAAGGAGGGAGGTGAGAAGACAGGAAGAAATCAGTAGGATAGAAGTTGTGGAAGCAATGAAGAAAGTTAAATCGGGGAAAGCCCCAGGAATTGATGGAGTGTGTGGTGAAATGTTGAAGCATGGGGGAGAGAGAGTAGTAGAATGGATGTGGAAGATGTGCAGATTGGCCTGGGAGGAAGGTAGAGTCCCGGAGTATTGGAAGTTAGGTATAATTATTCCCTTGTACAAAGGAAAAGGGGAAAAAGAAGTGTGTGGTAATCATAGGGGCATTTGTCTTCTTAGTATAATAGGAAAAGTGCATGGTAGGATACTTATTGACAGAGTTAGAGAAAGAACAGAGAAATTAGTTGGAGAAGAACAGGGAGGCTTTAGGAAGGGAAGAGGTTGTGTAGATCAGATATTCATTCTTAGATCTTTAGTGGAAAAGTTTCTAGAGAAGGGAAAGAAGTTGAATGCGGCTTTCATGGATTTGGAGAAAGCATATGACAGGGTGGATAGACAAGGATTGTGGAAAGTGTTAAGAATACATGGAGTAGATGGGAAGTTGTTGAATGCTGTGAAGAGTATGTACGATGGTGCGAAGGCTGCAGTGCGTGTGGATGGTGAACTAAGTGAATTTTTCTCTTTGAAAGTTGGGTTGAAACAGGGATGTGTCATGTCTCCATGTTTGTTCAATCTGTACATGGATGGGGTAATAAAAGAGGTACAAGGTAGGGTAGTGGATGTTGGAGTGGCCCTGGTGAGAGAGGATAGTTTTTGGAAACTCCCTTTACTGTTGTTTGCAGATGATACTGTGTTGTTGAGTGAAGACGAAGGGGAGCTGCAAGGCTTGGTGGATGAGTTTGGGAGAGTGTGTAAGAAACGGAATGTAAAGGTGAATGTAGGGAAGAGTAAAGTGATGGTCTTTGAGAGAGGTGAAGTCAGTGAATGTACAGCAAGGTTGGATGGTGAGGAACTGGAAAATGTGAGTACGTTTAAGTACTTGGGTAGTGTGATGAGTAAGGATGGAGGTTTGGAGGGTGAAGTGCTAGAAAGGGTACATCAGGGAAGAAAGGTTGCTGGTTCTTTGAAAGCAGTGATAAGAAACAGGGAAGTGAGCATGGAAGTGAAAAAGTTACTACATGACAGTATTGTGATACCAACTCTAACGTATGGAAGTGAAGCTTGGACGTTGTTGGAAGGACACAAGTCAAGAGTGAGAGCAGTGGAAATGAGTTATTTAAGAGGAGCCTGTGGAGTCACATAGAGAGACAGGCTGACGAATGAGGATATAAAGGAGCGTTGTGGTATTGATGTGGATGTGATAGGAAGCGTTATGAGGAACACACTGAGGTGGTTTGGCCATGTGGAGAGGATGGAGGGTGAAAGACTGACGAAGAGAGTGTATGTGAGTGAGGTGGAGGGGGGAAGAGGGAGGGGGAGGCCGAGGATGAGATGGAGGGATGGAGTGGAGAGGTATATGAGAGAAGGGGGTGTGAGTTGGGAGCAGGGCAGTGAAATGGCGGGGGACAGGGCGACTTGGAGGCGATTTGTTTGTGGCCACCCCAAACGGGATTGAGGCGTCTGGCAATAGATAGATAGATAGACATTCAGCAAAAGTGACCATGCAGTACTAAATTGCAATTTAAGGATTGCATATGACATAGTTAACAGCAATGAAAGTTACAAAAAGAACCTAAACTATAAAAAGGGAAAGTATCATGACCTAAAGAAGTACTTCTTAGAAATTGCTTGGGAAAAGGAGCTTAGAGGACAAGATTTAAAAGCTTTATATGAAAAATTCTATGAACTTTATGAAATAGGAGTCCCGAAGTACATCCCAGAGCACAAAGAAGCAGAAAGAAAATAATGAAATGGTTCAATACAGAATGTAAAAAATCAAAAGAAAAAAAAGATTTGTTGTGGAACAGATACAGAAGACACAATAGTGAAAGGGCATATAATAATTACAAACGGGCAAGAAACGATTATACAAGAATAAGGAGGGAAGCCCAAAAACAGTTTGAGGAGGATATCATAAATAAAAGTAGTGATCAACCAAAGCTATTTTACAGCTACATCAGAAGCAAAACCAAAGTAAAAGATACAATACAATCCATTACGGACGATGGAATCACCTATACAGAAGAGAAGGATATTTGTGAAGCACTAAAGAATTTCCAATCAGTTTTTACAGAGGAAAAAAATTTTGAGAGGGATTATGTGGAACATGCATGCCCACACATAATAGCCAGATATACATACATCAGAAAAAGAAATACAGGAGGAGCTAAGTAAATTAGACAAAGGAAAAGCAAATAGTCCTGATGAAATTTCATGTTGGGTGCTATGTGAATGTGCAAAGGAGTTAAGTAAACCATTATTTTTAATTTTCAAGAAATCCTTGAGTCAAGTTAAACTACCTGATAATTGGAAGAAAGCAAACATTGTTCCCTTATTCAGGAAAGGGAATAGACAAAATCCACTTAACTACCGACCAGTATCACTAACCAGTGTTGTAAGCAAAATATTAGAAAAGCTTATAAGAAAAGCTTGAATATATCACCTAGAAGAACGCAGTATGATAACAGAAAGACAGTTTGGTTTCAGAAAAGGAAAATCATGTGTTACTAATCTGTTGAGCTACTATGACAGAGTAACAGACACATTACAGGAAAGAGAAGGATGGGTGGACAGTATCTATTTAGATTTCAAGAAAGCATTTGACACAGTGCCACACCAAAGACTTTTATGGAAACTGTACCATCAAGGAGGAATTCGAGGCAATCTGTATTGTTGGATGGAAGATTTTCTCGGGAAAAGAGAAATGAGAACAGTACTAAGGGGAAATTACTCATCATGGAAAGAAGTGACTAGTGGAGTATCACAGGGCTCAGTTCTGGCACCAATCATGTTTTTAGTGTATATAAATGATATAGACAGTAACACTGGAAATGAAAGCTATCTAAATATGTTTGCAGATGATGTAAAAATACAAAGGAGAATTACTAACACAGACTCTTGTAAAGAGCTACAAGAAAAATTAAATAAACTTCATGAGTGGAGTAATACATGGCAAATGGAATTCAGTGTGGACAAGTGTCATGTAATCAAGTTTGGTAAAAGTGGAAAAAGACCTGATTGGGGTTATACTTTAGGAAATAAAACCCTACACACATCAGAAAGAGAGAAGGACCTAGGTGTGATTATCAGTAACCGACTATCTCCGGCTGACCACATCAGTGAAAAGGTACGGATCATGTATATACATTGCTTGGAAATATGAGAATAGCATTCACATACATAAATGAAGACATGCTAAGAAAGATAATAACATCATTCATCAGACCAACCCTGGAGCAGGGTTGCCAGGTTTGGCCTTAAAAGACCAATTTGGCATTTTTGAAGTGTGGTTGGCCTCCAACTTTACTGCTTTTGAGGCCAACTGGATTTTGACCTTTTTTTGGCCTTTTTCGCTAATGCAGCCGTACTTGTTTTTATTGAAATTAAACATATAAAACTGAAGCACATTCTAACATTTAATTATAAATACTTCTCGGATAAAACTGGTGTGAATCATAGCCAGCCGTACGGAATGCGTCTGAACGAGTTCTGTTCAGGTGAGACCCAACAACGCATCATAATAATTTAGTGCAAAAAATATTAGATTTTCTTCTATATTTAGTGCGCTTTGAAGTCCAATTTAGCGCGAAAATTTGAACTGTTCACCTATGGTCAGCGCGTTTTGAAGTTAAGCTTACCGCTTTTGAAGATTTCTGCTTGAAAACATTGCCGTGAAGTCAGGGCCGGTCAGTCTTCCCCTACCCTCCACTGCTTACTGCGCGTGATGTTCCACCTTGGTTCTGCTTATAGACTCAGACTTTTCCAAGTAACTTTGTTTACCCCTAGTGACTGAACCATACTTGAGTTAATATGGGTAAATGGAAAAGTTCATACAGTGATGGAAGGAGCTACAGAGAGGAGTGGGAGAAAGATCACAAGTGGTTAACAAACCGAGGTGGATCATGCTACTGCAAACTGTGTAAATGTACAATTAATACAATGAAAAAAGTAACTTAGTTTTCCTAATGTTGTTTAAAGAGGTATCTGAGATCAGGTTTACCACTGATCCGGTGTCCATAAAGAAAGAGCTTTGTACCCCTTTGCTCCATCCTAGAATGATTAGCCCTAATGATGTTATAAGTCTTACCTGGCGAATGGCGAGTTGATTTTCTGTTACCTTATTTTCAGATACCAGCGGATCTTCCACACATTTTTCCAATCCGAGCGCTCCTCTTCCCCCGACTGACGGCTCTTAAGGTAATGACACTCATCAGTGGAGTGAGTTGTGCTGTTCTTGTGATATTTGCATGTTAGATGATGGGACCGCGAGGGTGTGCGCTGTCGTTTCCGTGAACGGAAACGTCTTTCTTTGCATGCACAGCTAGACTCTCGATGACCTACATTACCGCAGTGCCAGCACACAATTGAGGGTTGTTTGCTTCGTCGCACAGTTGATTTGTCATGACTGCTAGAAGGTGAGCAATAGTGTGAGTGAGACCGATTACTAGGTTTGGTTTTTGTAGTTGGCCGCGAACAAGAGGAATCAGATGAAGTAATGCTGGTGTGCAGTACCCTCGCAGTACCACCTGCAGAGTGAGAGGCTGAGGTGTAAGAACCGACCTGGCAAGTGATGTCTGATCCTGAGTGATGTCTGATCCTGAGTGGTCTGATCCTGACCTTTCTATTATGGCCTTGGAAATGTTAACTATTTTGTCTCCGGGGTTAAAGCCAAGTTGTAGTGCTATTTGTTTTAGGTTGTCAGAAAGCCAGTTAAGAAATCTAAAGTAACCGAACAAATCTGCAAAATTATTTAGTGAAGCCATAAGCTCTCCATCAATTTTGGCTACCCATTGAGTACCACGGAACAATTGGCGCAGCTCTGAACTTGTCACCCTCATAGTAGCGGCTGCCTCAATTACCTTTGCATGTTGGGGAGGTACCTTCATGTCCTCCTCCATTTGTTTGAGAAGGTTTGACAACCCTATAAGAGATGCAGCATTGGAATGTTGGCAACAAAGTTGAATTAACTGTTGGCGACATGCGTCAAACATTTGGCCCCATACGAATAGCGGCTCCTATTAGTGACCTGCCCTGATGGAGTCGACCCAGCAGATAAGAAACTTTCAAGGGTTCAGTTGTGAATTGCCGATTACGAATGTCATTTTCGACCTCTCTGAGGAAGTCGTAAATGGAAACTGCAATATCCTCTCCTGTAAATTTGGGTCTGTTAACATCATCCAAATATATGGACTGGGGAGGTGGAGGGTTCTGATTCGCCATCGTAGGAAGAGGGTGAGACCACAAAGGTGAGGAAGTAGGCACAGTAGTAAACTGAGACAGTGTGTGGGAAGGAAGTGTCATGGCGGTAGTGGTGTGTTTCGTGGTTAGTGGTGGTGTATGTGTAGTAGAAGGTAAGGACAGGAGCTGTGGAGAAGGCTGAGTGGCTTCAAGAGAATCAGTTGGGGAAGATGATAGAGTATCTGGTGTTGATATATCTGGATTTAGGGTAGGAGTAACAGGAGTAGTCATAGTAGATGAAATGCGTGGCTTTAACGGACACACATACGGTACTCCGGAATATTGCGGAGAATACCATAGTATCCCCGACAACGAGGCGAACCAGAAACAACGGAGTTCGCCCACGAGAATGCCGACACCCCCACTCGGACCCCACAGGGTAGCCGCCACTGGCCACCACCATTCCGGGCAACAACGACGTATGTCAGCCCGGGCCGTGCGCCCCTGTGACATTCAACCACCACGCCGCCGCCACCGTAGGCGAAAGACACCACCTTCACGTGGCGGAATCACCGAGTTAGCTAGGGGTGGAGTCAGAAACTGTACTCCAGGCAGCGCCCCTAAGGTAGAGACGATCTATGGTCGCTCTAATAGTGACAAAGTAGAGACGATCAACGGTCGCTCCCTTCAAAAACCAGGTAGAGACGATCAATGGTCGCTCCCATAAAAAAAAGATAGAGACGATCTATGGTCGCTCACATAAAAATCAGGAAGAGACGATCAATGGTCGCTCTAATAGTGACAAGGTAGAGACGATCAACGGTCGCTCCCTTCAAAAACCAGGTAGAGACGATCAATGGTCGCTTCCATAAAAAAAGATAGAGACGATCTATGGTCGCTCACATAAAAATCAGGAAGAGACGATCAATGGTCGCTCCCTGAAAGCTCAGGTAGAGACGATCAACGGTCGCTCCCTCAGCACACCGGTAGAGACGATCAATGGTCGCTCACATAAAAAAAAGATAGAGACGATCTATGGTCGCTCACATAAAAATCAGGAAGAGACGATCAATGGTCGCTCCCTGAAAGCTCAGGTAGAGACGATCCACAGTCGCTCCCTCAGCACCCCGGTGGAGACGATCGATGGTCGCTCCCAGGGTATAGTGAGGAGGAAAGACCTCCCTGTCTCCCCCGGCCTCTGTTCCCTGCGCGAGGCCCTTGAGAAGGCCCACCTGTCGGGCCCCCGTGACAGCCGCTGCCACAGTCCTTCTCTGCCGGCGCCCCTGCCCATAGGAGACCGCAGTCCGTCGCCTCTTCTGGCCCGCCCCAGGACACCCGGGCGAGACCTCACCACGCCCCCGCGACGCCGGGACCTGACCCAGAGGTTCCTAGCCCTCTTCGGCCCCAGTCTGGAGCCCAGTCCGGAAACCCCCGGACGTGAGAGGACGCCCTAGTGAGTCGCCCCGTGCCCTCCCGGCTCGCCCTACCCTGACGACACCCTCAGTCCGACCGGATCATCACTGAGGTAACCGTGTTTCTCTCCACGAGAGATACGAGTGATCCTGTAATTGTGAAGTAGGTTAAGTGTGACTCCTTTTCTCTTAGAATAAGACTAGTGCAGTGATTTCATGTAATTTCCATTGGGGTAACCCAGGACATAATGCTACATTAACGGGCGAGAATATGGGTAGAGACCTCAAGTGAAGATACGTGCGAGTGCCATCTCGAGTTTACTAAGGACTTCTCTCTAGAGCCCAAAGAAAGAATAACACATTATTGGAGTGCTATTGGCTAAGCTCTGAGTAATATAGTGGAATAGAATTTACGAGGGTTCCGACTTTGGTACGTTGGGAAGTGCAAGTCTATATAACCTACCGGGGAGATGTGTAATATATAAGTTGTGCCGACAGAAATCTAGTGTCACCAAAACAACGAGGACAGCGAGTAATAACTATATTCCCCTGTTCCGTACGCTATCCCTAAAAACTGTCTCCACTCCTCACCCCCGCTCGTAAAGTCCAAATAAGAACCAGAGTTAATTGTCAAAGAATTCTTGCCAACAGAAAACACCTAAACTCCCATGTTAATATCGGGCCTCATTAAATATTACCATAACTTCCCCCTCGCCGTTCTAAGTCACTCTCCGTGTCTCGCTACCTCTCCCCCCTTCCTGGTAGATCACAAACCCCACCCCTCTTCCCCTCACCGCTCCGACGGGTTTTTACTGTACTCTTAGTACTAAGATTTGTTGTATTGTCATTAATATCTAGGAAGCTAGTATCCCAAGAGATACACAATATTTTAGATAAGGTTTTGTATTGCTCTATATTGTGATGTAATGTCTACTGAAATGTCTTGTGTCTAACTGAAATAATACACGTGTATGGTGTTGCCGAAAGTTTTTTGTCCTGCCTCTCTTCATTGCACTAGCTCCGGTCTCGAAAGAGGACCCCGCTCAGTGTTGAGTTGATTTGGGACGAGAAGTCGAGCCAAATTCTACTCAGCATTACACTGGTGGCCAGCGGTGGTTCTAGATCCGAGCGTAGAAGAGAGGTAAATAGGAAATATTTGGAAAAATGGCAACTAAACCGCACGTCCAGTTATCCAAGTTTGACCCTGACCAGTATGACATACAAACATATCTTGCAATAGTTAAACCCTTATTGGATATTGGCTTTGATAATGACCAACAAAAAATTGCAGTCACACTTCCACTACTGGGTAAAGCCGCAGCTAACATTGCGCCAAAAATTGTCCCACAACTCACCTGGCAGAACTTCACCAAGTTCGCAGTCCAAGCCATCACCCCATCATTAGGGAAAGTGGTGGCTCTATCCAAGTTGGATAGCTTTACTTATAACGGGGATTTAGATAATACCCTGTTACAGGCAAGACGCCTGGTTACTGCTGCCTACCCGGAGGCAGATGAAGAAACCCGGGATCAACACACATTTAATACTCTGCTCAGAGTACTCCCAAGTGTTGTAAGGCAACACTTCGCTATCCATGATCCAACAGGAGACATGGATAAAGATATCAGTTTAATGAGGCGCCTTTTAGCCGTCCATGCCACCCCTCAACGCATTGGCGAAATAAATCAATTCCCCGTTGACCTCATCACCATCAACCCGTGGGAATTTTCTCCGTGCTACCACGGATGTCCGATCCACGACATCCGTGAGCAGCTAGAAGCTGCCCAGTGCAGCCAAATGAAACGAGGGCGCTTACAAACCTCCCCACCTTAAGCAAATTCCCCTAAGCCCCAGGGGAAGAAAAAACAAAAAGGGAAAAACAAAAAGCGCCCCCCTGCCCCCGCATCCCACCGTAATGGCGGGGGCCACCTCACCTCTCCCCCAGTCTACGACAGGGGAGAACGTTATCTTTCCTTTTCCCCCCCTCTCACTATCTCTTCTGTTCTACCTTCCCCTATTCCTGCCCCTAGTTCTAACCTTCCCACCCCACACACCACTATACTCCCGCAACACAAAACCGGCCTCCCTCTTTACAGGCCTTCTAGGACCCTCTCCACATCTTCCCCTAACCTACTTCCTAAAACCACCTTCCCCCGTCTACTGCCTTCCACCTCCCACCCCGTGCCACCCACCGCCATCACCTCACCACCACTACCGACCTCACAACCCCAACCCCCCCCTGCTCCCACACCGCCTGTCACTTCCACATACGAGTGCGATGGTTCCTCCTCGTCATCCCCCTCCACCTCCCCTACCACCTCAGCCTCCACCGCCTCCACCACCCCCTGCACCACACCTGACATCTCACCCGCCACGCCTCACTCACCCTCACCCCTTCCCTCCGCCGCCTCACCCTTTCCACCCAAGCCCACGTGGCCCCGCCCCACCCCGCCACCCCCGCAGGACAACCCACTACCACCGCCCTCTCCCCTCCACACCCACGCACGCCCACTCCGACGCTCTCACCTTCTTCCGCGCGTCCCCAACGCGCGACGGCCCGCGCTAACCGACCCCGCCCACCCCGCACGCCTGCTTCCCCACCCACACCCACCCTCAGAACCACCACCACCACCACCCCCTCCGGCCGACTCTTATGCCCACCCACCCGATACACACACACACCGTCAAGCTACATCAGGCCCAAATCCCTCCTACCTGTACTCCCCAGAGACTCAGCGCCGCATTACCGCGACACAAAACCCAGCCTTCACCCACTCTATCCAGCATTCAACCTCCAACCACACCGACAGCCACACCAAGCAACATGAGAATTAAGCGGGCCGTATGGGCCCCTACCCTTATCAAGAACCACCGACTCCGCGGGCCACACCACCTGTTAAATATCCTCCAGTCCACCACCGCCCCCTCCACCCTCTTCCTCACCTATGACCAAGCACAGGAAGAAAATTCTTACACTGTTGCCTGGCAGAACGCACTCCGACACCTCCAGCCCGTTTACACCACCTCCAACACTCTAGCGTTCCACCTCCAGCCACAGGGACGTGACTTTTTTCAAGAACACGGTGGTGAAATGCGTGGCTTTAACGGACACACATACGGTACTCCGGAATATTCCGGAGAATACCATAGTATCCCCGACAACGAGGCGAACCAGAAACAACGGAGTTCGCCCACGAGAATGCCGATGCCCCCACTCGGACCCCACAGGGTAGCCGCCACCAGCCACCACCATTCCGGGGAACAACGACGTATGTCAGCCCGGGCTGTGCGCCCCTGTGACATTCAACCACCACGCCGCCGCCACCGTAGGCGAAAGACACTACCTTCGCGTGGCGGAATCACCAAGTTAGCTAGGGGTGGAGTCAGAAACTGTACTCCAGGCAGCGCCCCTAAGGTAGAGACGATCTATGGTCGCTCTAATAGTGACAAGGTAGAGACGATCAACGGTCGCTCCCTTCAAAAACCAGGTAGAGACGATCAATGGTCGCTCCCATAAAAAAAAGATAGAGACGATCTATGGTCGCTCACATAAAAATCAGGAAGAGACGATCAATGGTCGCTCCCTGAAAGCTCCGGTAGAGACGATCAACGGTCGCTCCCTCAGCACCCCGGTGGAGACGATCGATGGTCGCTCCCAGGGTATAGTGAGGAGGAAAGACCTCCCTGTCTCCCCCGGCCTCTGTTCCCTGCGCGAGGCCCTTGAGAAGACCCACCTGTCGGGCCCCCGTGACAGCCGCTGCCACAGTCCTTCCCTGCCGGCGCCCCTGCCCATAGGAGACCGCAGTCCGTCGCCTCTTCCGGCCCGCCCCAGGACACCCGGGCGAGACCTCACCACGCCCCCGCGACGCCGGGACCTGACCCAGAGGTTCCTAGCCCTCTTCGGCCCCAGTCCGGAGCCCAGTCCGGAAACCCCCGGACGTGAGAGGACGCCCTAGTGAGTCGCCCCGTGCCCTCCCGGCTCGCCCTACCATGACGACGCCCTCAGTCCGACCGGATCATCACTGAGGTAACCGTTTTTCTCTCCACGAGAGATACGAGTGATCCTGTAATTGTGAAGTAGGTTAAGTGTGACTCCTTTTCTCTTAGAATAAGACTAGTGCAGTGATTTCATGTAATTTCCATTGGGGTAACCCAGGACATAATGCTACATTAACGGGCGAGAATATGGGTAGAGACCTCAAGTGAAGATACGTGCGAGTGCCATCTCGAGTTTACTAAGGACTTCTCTCTAGAGCCCAAAGAAAGAATAACACATTATTGGAGTGCTATTGGCTAAGCTCTGAGTAATATAGTGGAATAGAATTTACGAGGGTTCCGACTTTGGTGCGCGTTGGGAAGTGCAAGTCTATATAACCTACCGGGGAGATGTGTAATATATAAGTTGTGCCGACAGAAATCTAGTGTCACCAAAACAACGAGGACAGCGAGTAATAACTATATTCCCCTGTTCCGTACGCTATCCCTAAAAACTGTCTCCACTCCTCACCCCCGCTCGTAAAGTCCAAATAAGAACCAGAGTTAATTGTCAAAGAATTCTTGCCAACAGAAAACACCTAAACTCCCATGTTAATATCGGGCCTCATTAAATATTACCATAACTTCCCCCTCGCCGTTCTAAGTCACTCTCCGTGTCTCGCTACCTCTCCCCCCTTCCTGGTAGATCACAAACCCCACCCCCCCTCTCCCCTCACGCGCTCCGCGCGCACGGGTTTTTACTGTACTCTTAGTACTAAGATTTGTTGTATTGTCATTAATATCTAGGAAGCTAGTATCCTGCGAGATACACAATATTTTAGATAAGGTTTTGTATTCCTCTATATTGTGATGTAATGTCTACTGAAATGTCTTGTGTCTAACTGAAATAATACACGTGTATGGTGTTGCCGAAAGTTTTTATGTCCTGCCTCTCTTCATTGCACTAGCTCCGGTCTCGAAAGAGGACCCCGCTCAGTGTTGAGTTGATTTGGGATGAGAAGTCGAGCCAAATTCTACTCAGCATTACAGTAGAAACAGGTAGGGAACTTACGGTTGGTTTACTATAAGATCTGCCACTACGAAGAGTTACATTATCACCACATACAGGGTCATCTGTGTCACTATCAGATTCAATAGGGGAGAGACCTACCCTTTTAAAAAAAAGGACATTAATAGAATAGGAAGTGAACGAAAATAAATGAACAAATGGATGAATGAATGAAAGAATATATATATAATATGTGAAGAAGTGATTTATATACAATGAATATGAGTGGAAAATGAATGCGTTATTTACAACTGAGCATGAGTATAATTGGGAGAAAATGGGATTAAGCAGGAGTGAGTGAACGAAAAATTCTGAGTGAATGAAAAATGAGGGACAAAAATGCAGTGTATGGATAAGAGTAAATGGTGAAAATATCACAATCTACAGAGACAGCTTTGCTTCTCTGTAGAAAGGAATCGATTAATGTGATGGAATGAGAAATTGCATGAAAATGCAGATAGAAAATACTTGTAGTAAGATGTGTTCCGTGCAAAAACTGTATGTTGAGTGAAACTTTGGTATCGTAGTGTTGTAGTGTCTCCTCCCCTCGCCAGCGATGATTGGGCGGAAGTGTTCGTGACGTCACTGGGCGGCGGCTAAGTAGTGGTCGGAACGATAAGCTGATAGGAGTAAAAGACTGTGACGTAGCTCGGTGTGAGTGGCCACGCTCCCTGGGTGACGTTGGTCTGTGTGGTGGGTGGGGAAACGATGACGTAACGGCGTTGGGCGGCGGTTGTGGGTTACTTCCTGGAGTGGGGTCTGGGTTGGGGTTTGTGGGGCTGAAACTAACCTGTACAACAGGTCACACAGGACTGGCAGGCGAAGGCAGGTTGTAGGTTGATAGGAGCGGGAGGCTTACGTGGCTGTAGTGGTGTGGTGGTAAGTGGAGTGTTGGCATGGAGGAAAATCCCAAAACCACATCAAAGCTGCTAGGACGATTCCACACCAAGACTGCAAAAGGGCTGGAGGCTGGGGCAGAGATAGACTGTGACGTGTCGTCGTGAGAAGAACAGCAGCGTGGGAAAACAGACGCAGCCAAGATTGCCCACAGAAGACGTGAAATCACTCTTATCCCACTCACTTTCCACCAAATGTTAATGTTTGTTAATGCCCCTTGACGCCAGTCGTAGGTGAAGTCAAAGTCTCGGACGAGTTTTCTGATAATATATTAAACACTGTCTTATATCTTCACACAGCAGCCGTTGACACCACCCATGTCCAACCCAGCCCGTCGCTAACTGCTACTGCTCGGCTGTCACCGGCTAGGGCGGTGTGCGGCCACAAAAATCATGGTTCGGCAAAGTTTGAATTCAAGCCAGACATAGCAAGCGCTCACAGACACAGGCCCTACTTGGATCCTACTTACAACTACTTACATACCGGTACTATATTTACACACTCCATATTTTTACAAGTAGTTACAAACACTTATATGGCAATTCTAAAGTCTTTCAGTTTATCATTGTTTCTTAACCTCTGAAGTACGGTGAATTTTTTTGTATTGTATTCTGGGTGTCTTCAGGTGTTTTTTTATAACTTACGGGAGCTCTTTCGATCTGGATAAGTTAATGTATTTATTAAAAATATCTTAAGTACGAAAAATCTCTCCGTAGTTGAGTTGTTTTAGTTTGTTGTTTATTGCTGTTTGCTGTTGTTCTAGTTGTTGCTGTTGCTATTGTCATTGTTACTGTTGTTGCTGCAGTTTGTGTTGTTGACCAGGCTCATCTGGACGTGAACTGGATGTTAGTGTTCCCCTTCTCCAGCAGTCCACCATCGTAGTGGCAGGGTTTAACATATCACTGCTCTGAGTTGAGTGTGTTGATTTAAGGCCGTATTCTGACTGGGATAAGAGGCTTCGTGCAACGTTTCCCCTTACGAATTGTTTGGTATACTTTATCTTGCATGTTATTTATATCATCATCATCATCATCTGGACCTCCTTTCCCACTCAAGGGCAGGGTGAGGAGTAGCCATGTCCAGACAGCCCAAATTTGCCCAGCCCAATGGGCCATGCTTCCATTCACTCATCATTTAAGGCCTGGAATCCTGACTCTATCGGATACGCAAAAAAAACATTCACCACGTTCTGTAGCTTCACTTAACCCGCGGCGTCCCGTCGACGTTCTTTAACGTCCACACGTTTTGTCACTGCCAATCCCGTTGACGTACATAAACGCGAAAAAATTGCAAGGTCCCTAATTTGCACGATTTTCAATTTTCGCGAGTCATTTTTGGTACGTATACACGTGACACCTTCCTCAACAAGATGCCAGGCAGGGACAATGCCTTACCCAGCATGACCTCCTCTCCCCCCCTACATGCCATTGTCTCAGCAATTCACCTGTTATCAGTGACCTGGCCAGTATAGCCATGTCATGCCACGGTACGAAATTCAGGGCCAGAGTGATTCCCCAATCAATGACAATGTGGAGGACAAACTTTACATAGCATTAGAGGAAGAAACAGTTAGAAATGATGATCAGGTAATGTGGCAAAAAACGTCAGGTATTAGTGAGTGAAACAATGCTTATAATGCCTATATTACTGCTTGAAAACCAATATACTCTTGTACTACATATAAATTCGTACCAAGTAAATAAATAAATACCGTTTATGAGTGGTGTGAAATAGCTATCCTCCCATAGAACTCGTTTTCTTTGGTGCCAGCCTGATAGAAAACCCAGTAAGGTAAGGAGGTACTCCTACCTGTAATGAGTATTTTAAACCTCAGGTGAGCGATTTCTCTATGAATTTTCAATGTTTCACCAGAAGCGAAGGTTTGAGCCAAAAAAAAAATTTTCCTAAAATGGTCGGGATTGGGGGGAGTCAGTGGTGGAAAAGTGGTCGGGATGGGGCGGGTTAAACGTATCTGATAGAGTCAATCTGGATGCTCCTAAGTTAAAAAGGGGTGCCAAAATCCCTGATCAGGCACTTCTCCTCACAACATTCGTCCAGCCAGCTCGATCTCTTCTCAGTTCCCTAGCCTTACCGACTTCCAAACTTCTCTTCCCCACACACTCATCCACCATATCTTTCCACCTTCTCCTTGGCCTACCTCGCCTCCTCCTTCAAATTCGCACAGATATACCTTTTTCACCACTCAATTGTTATCCATTCTCTCCAAATGACCATACCATCTCGGTACACTTTCTTTGATACTGGTATCCACCGACTTCCTCACTCCACACCTTTCACGAATCACATTATTTCGTATCCTATCCACTCTCTGTACTCCACATACATTCCTCAGCAGTCCCATCTCCACTGCCCTCACTCTTGACTTTTCATTTTCATGCCACACCATAGTCTCACATCCAAATGTTAAAGTTGGCACTAACACTCCCTCATGTATGCCTGGTGCAGCTGCAACACTCAAGCCTCTGTTTCTTATCAAGGCCTTCAATGCACCAGCTACTTTTCTTCCTTGTGTCACTCTACTTTCACCTTCTTTTGCACATTTTCCTCTCATTTCTATCACCATACCCAGGTATTTGAACTCTCTCACCAATTCCAGTCTCTCTCTATGCACTGTAACATCACACCGGGAGTCACCTTCTCTCTCAGTAACCATCACTTTACACTTTTCTACATTTATCCCCAAGGTACGATGCTCACAGACATCATCAAAACTCTGCACTAGCCTACCAAGTTCTTGTCCGGTACTTGCAAGCAGTATTGCATCATCAGCATACAACAATTTTGAGATATTCCATCCATTACCATTCATTACCAACGCCATCCCCCTCTCCATTACACGTGTTTTTACTTCTCTCATCACCCCATCCATATATTGAACAACCATAGGGACATCACACAACCTTGTCGCATGCCCACACCGATCGTGAACCATTCACTTAGATGCCCATTCATTAACCCTTACACATGCTTCGTTACCATCATAAAAACTCTTGACAGCACGTAGTAGCTTAGCACCTACACCGTACATGCGCAAAACTTTCCACAATCCCTCTCTGTCTACTTTGTCGTATGCTTTTTCCAGATCCATGAATGCCATAAATACTTTATGGTCCTTCTCACAAGCCTTCTCTGCTATCTGTCTCACTGAAAATATTTAATCCACACATCCTCTGTCACTCTTAAAGCCACCCTGTTCATCACTCACTAGGACTTCCGAGATCTCGCTTACTTTCTCTTTAATAATTCTTCCATCTACCTTCCCTACCACACTCAGTAAACTTATGCCTGCACGATAATTTTTGCACTCACTTCGCTCACCTTTATTTTTGTACAGGGGTACAATCACAACCTTTTTTCACTCTGCAGGCACAGTTTCATTCATTCATGCCTTCTTACATATCTCCAACATACACTTCATTCCACTCTGTTGTACTACTTACTACTTAAGCATTTCTGCATACACCTCATCAACCCCAGCTGTTTCCTCATTTTTCAGCCGCTTCACAGCACTCTTCACCTGCGCGAGTGTCACGTCTCCTGGCACTACATTCCTTCTCTGCACACCCCCAAAACCAATCATGTTTACAGCTGCTCTGCTCTCTCTATTCCTATTCATCAGGCTTTCAAAATATCCTTTCCTTCTGGTCCTTAGTTAATCTCCATGGGTTAATAATCTACCACCTGGATCCTTCACACCATCACATTTCTTTCTGCGTTCACTTCTACATTTCCGCACCCCATTCCAGAATAACTTCTTATTTTCAGAGTAGTTCGCATTCATTTTTCTTCCTAGATCATCATTTACCTCCTTCTTCTTCACTAGTTTCTTTACGTGTTTCTTGCTCTCAATATACTCAGTTCTTATTTCTTTCTAATATCAACATAGTTTGCACTGATAACACAGAAGAGGGGTGAATACTGAGGTGCAATATGCAGAATAAATCGTTAAGGAAGAGGTGTATGAAATCTCCAAATACTGTACACTTAATATACTCCCCATTACGACCAGGGATTCTCGAGTATTTTACGATCGCTTCCCCGTCGTAACTTAGATATGTGTTTACAGGAGGACCTAGACAATGGAAGATTTTTCACTCCTTTTCCTCATCTTACTGCTGAACATTTTTAACCTGCAGTAATTTTCGTCTCGTTACCAAGACTATTTATGATGTTAGAACAGGAAACAATGTCGCTTGGTGTGTGGGTTTAGAAGGGTGGGACAGATACAAAGCACAGGCGGTGAAACAGAAGATAGTGGTAGTAGAGAGTGGCACGGTGCTGGGTTGGGTAGTCACTGGGGGATTGGGAGCAAGGTAGGCCAGACAAAGACACAGACGGTGAAAAAGAAGACAGTGATATGGTGTAGCTTTGCATAAAATCATAATAGGGTTAGACGGCAGGACAGACACAAGGCACAGACGGTGGTAGTAAGCAAATGTATGGTTTTGGTTAGGTTATTTGATTATCCAGCAGTGCGGCCTTTCCCCTCCCACCCCCATTATCCCTACAGAACCTGCCACCTATTCACACATCCCATCTCACACGGTCAAGGTTACTGCACCCGACCCGACCCACTACTAACAGTTCTCTCAAGAATTTCTTCCATGTTCTGTCATTTATTACCTTGACCAAATGCCTAAGCATATCTATAATTCCTGATACGTTGTCCTCATCCCATCTTTGGATGGGATCATCATCATCATCGTTATCATGATTATGAGGATGATATATGTCAGTATGTCTTTTGTCCCTGTTCACCATAAAAACCTGAATATTTAGAGGAATATCTTTCCATAAGTTCACCAGACATCAAACGTTATCATAACATCTGCACAAATACACAAAACCATGGTAAATGCCTGAACTAATCTTTTGCGATAGTACCGTATATTTTTCACTATCTTCTGGCGATTTGATCAACTTAGAAAAGTTCGGTAAAACAGAATGGGTTAATGAAGGCAATAAGTAACCCCTCCATCTCTAATAGTCTCTCCTAAAGCGAGGGGAATCGTCTGGTATTTAAAAAAAAAAAAAAAAAAATCGTACTGAAGGGGTTAACTCTCTGTCTACCGTGTGTTTCTTCATGCTGGATAAAATGGACTGGCGTTTTCTGTCTGTTTTTTTTTAGCTGAGAAAGTGGTGTGTTTTATGAACTGAACAGAGGCGTTTGACGTTAGCTGGGGTAACATGCATCGAAGCCAAAGGGTTAATTTTAGAGCCGTATTTCAAATGACACAGGAGGCTTTGTGGCCTTTTATTTTGCGTTTTATACTTGATAAGTCTTAACCATGCTTAACTATGCATACTGTCTATTAGTAGCATAAAAGAAGATAATGATGCGTAATGTACAGAATAAATCGCTTCGGGGGAGGTATTACGATATCTCCAACGCTACTTACTGTAGATTACGAACCCTAACGTAAACAAATTTCTCAATGTTGACCTATGAAACAGGTGCGAATAGCTAAGGATCGTATTCTCGTCAGCGTAGATGGCTTGCTGGCAACTTCTTAGCGATTTACTCTGAATATTACACATCAGTAAACTCTTACGTTATAGAAATCTCCTCAACAACTATATGCAGAATTAACTCCCTCATAACATTTTTTTTTTTCTTTTTTAAAGAGCTACTACAAAGGGACATTACTCGGCAGGGTTCTGTTGTGTGGACACTATTATCGATCCACGTCATGACGATAAATTTCGAGTGAACGATGACTTTCGACACCCAGTGATGCGATCATCGAAACCCAACAAGCTTTTCGGAATATTGTGTAAGAGTGTCATAAATGTTCGTCAGAAAAATGAAGCGATATTCGTGACTGAAGCTGCACATTTGAAAAAGCCCCCTCCGAGCTGAGTAAAGTCTTTTGGTGGTTGCGAGAATAAAGAATTTAAAATGGTGAGGAAGAAGGATTAGTAATAATAAACTGCTGCCATTGCTACTGATGATGATGATGATGATCAGGAGGAGGAGGAATACAAAGGAGAACAAACCGCAACTTTCGAGGCTGCTTGTTAGAGTAGACTATAACTTCACGATCTGATTCTACATGCCGAAGGTTAAGGGTAGTAAAGTAAGGGCCTATCACACGGTACCGGAAATCATGGTTTGCCGACGGAACGTATTCCTGGGTTGCTGGAACCAGGCACAAATCCTGTCACACACGTTCCTCGAACGCCGCCGACGGTCGGCAAAAATGTAAACAAAAACGCCGTAGTCTGTCTGTTGAATGCAGAGTGAGAGCAGTGCGAGTATAAGTGGTTGGGGAATGGCTGGGAGAAGAAGAGATGAGAGGAGTGAGGAAGAGATCAGTAGGGCGGAAGTAGTGGAAGCGATGAAGAAGATTAAGTTGGGAAAGGCCCCAGGAATTGATGGAGTGTGTGGTGAAATGCTTAGGTATGGGGGTGAGATTGTTGTGGAGTGGATATGGAAGTTGTGTAGATTGGCTTGGGAAGAGGGAAGGGTTCCAGAGGATTGGAAATCAGGTATAATTGTTCCTTTATACAAAGGAAAAGGGGAGAGAGAAGTATGTGGTAACCATAGGGGTATTTGCCTTCTTAGTGTGACTGGTAAAATGTATGGTAGAATACTCATTGATAGGGTTAGGCATATGACAGAGGAGCTATAGTCGGAATCCCGCCCGTTTGCGGGTGAGGTGTGGCCCGCACCTGTGTACAATGGTGCCACGTTTCCCCAACTTGCGATGTGAAACGGAAGCTATTTATGTACAAGGCATCACAAATTCGATAAATTCAGATGAATATAACTTACACTTGTGTATTTTGATGGATGAATCAACAGTAATCTTATTATGCATAAAATATTTATACAGTAACACAGAAACATGGCATACATATTGTACAGTGTTGCTAAAAGATATTGTAGTCACTTTTAATGGTTTTTAGCGTAGTTTTAGGGTGGGTAATAATATCACAGTTATGGATATAAGATAATGAGCCTGAAAAAAGAAGAAATATGCCAATATCCAAAGTAAAAGAAATAATTCATGTAATTCTTATGAGTGGCAATACTTAACACACCCAGGAGAGAGAGAGAGAGAGAGAGGTCTGTCACTGCCTTCTTTGTATTCATTTGTTCCTTTGTACATACTGCACACACTGATATACATTGTTCCTATTGATGCACATATATCTATACACGTAATTTCTCTCTCTCTCTCTCTCTCTCTCTCTTCTAATACTGACCACGTGGTAGGTGAATCCAGCCCCCCCTTCCCCTTCCCTCCCTTCTTAATCCCTCCTGGGTGTCTCAGGTCAAATCCCCCTTCACACTTCCCCTCCCCCCTGGACCACCACCCCAACAAACCCACATCCACACTCCCACCCACACCTACACCCACACCCCACTACGTCGGGGTGTATGAATCAGTAACGTAACAAACCTCTCAGCAGACAGTAACTTTGACACTCCATCTGCTACTAAATATAACAAAACCAAATTAACAAATGAAAGCACAATTATAAATAACTTATAAAAGAATCAAAAGTACTCAGGGTGGCTCATTTCCCGCCAGGAGAGAGAGAGAGAGAGAGAGAGAGAGAGAGAGAGAGAGAGATAACGGTATAGAAAACGTGGCAACACTGTACACAGGTGCGGGCCACACCACAGCCGCAAACGTGCGCGAGTCCTACTATAGTTGGAGAAGAACAAGGGGGATTTCGGAAGGGAAAAGGGTGTGTAGATCAGATATTTGTTCTAAGATGTTTAGTGGAGAAGTATCTAGAGAAGGGAAGGAAAGTGTATGCTGCCTTCATGGACTTGGAGAAAGCTTATGACAGAATAGATAGGCAAGGTATGTGGAAGGTATTAAGAATATATGGAGTGGAGGGGAAATTGTTGAGTGCTGTGAAGAGTATGTACGAGGGAGCTAGGGCTACGGTGCGAGTGGATGGTGAGCTGAGTGAGTTCTTTGATCTCAATGTGGGACTGAAACAGGGTTGTGTGATGTCTCCATGGCTGTTTAATATATACATGGATGGGGTTGTAAAGGAGGTGCAGGGTAGGGCAGTGGATGTGGGAGTGGCTCTAATGAATGAGGGTGAGATTTAGAAGCTTCCGGTGTTGCTGTTTGCTGATGATACAGTACTGTTGAGTGAAGATGAATGGGAGTTGCAAGGTTTGGTGAATGAATTTGGGACAGTGTGTAGGAGGAGGAATCTGAAAGTTAATATAAACAAAAGTAAAGTTATGGTGTTTGAGAGGAATGAAGTCACAGAGTGTACAGTGAGGTTGGATGGTGAGGATATGGAGAATGTGATTAGACAATGCAGCTGCATTGTCTAATTCCTTGAACATTTCCATTGAAAAGTTTTATTTTTTCACAGAAGTATAATACTTTTATCTTATTACTTTGCTTGAAACTACCTGGAAGTTCTGACACTTTCAGGGGAACAAGCCTTGAACCAGTCTTGGAGCAAGTCCTGGATATAAGTCTGGGAGTGGACTTAACCAAGTCCTGGCAGAGTATTTTATTTCTGACACCGGGTCCAGCATGGCCATTGCCTGGTTTGCATGCAGTTTTCAAGCCTTGCCCAGACCTGGAACAAATCCAATCTGCCCCTTGTCATCTAGCATGTAATGGAGAAGCAGCATGTAAATAAAAGACCAATTTCTACTGTCAGGGCATTTTGTAAACCTCCTGCATTGCCCTATTCTCCTTCCCAGAAAACTTGAAGGGTCAGCGCTACCAAGTATATGTTATACCTTTCCTTAAGTCATAGTACGGACACCACTTCAAGTTAAGTCTTTTTATTATTCTGTTGTAAAATGTGTTACTAATAACAGTTCCTCAAATATTTCATATAATTTATAAACTTCTCTTTAATTTAAATGTACTGGTCACTCATTTTTATTCATAAGTGCTTTTTGATGGCTAGTTTTCCATCAGTACGTTATGGTGGCCAGTACAACCTTGACATCTGTTTAATTTGAGCAGAGTGCACTCACCTTTATCTCCTGTTTCCTGCAGCAAAACAACATCGATGCAATTCCTGGTAACATAATAATGGATATGTACTGCTCTGCTTCTTATTCCATTTACATTCCATATAACTACATTAAGTTTTTTGTTGCCCATTGTCAGTCAACATACCCTCAGCCTCATCTAGTTTTGTGATTGACTCTGGAATTGTAGCGGCTGTATCAAGGCCAGCTTGTAAGTCCCTCCAACCGTCAGTTAACATTTTCTTTTTCCTATCATTATTACATCTAGCAAGAAGGCTCTCTAGATCAACACCAATAGATATCACAGAGGGTTTTGTTTGAGGCCTTAGTTCAGAGCAAGTCATCATCTCGTTTTCTTTTTTCGTCTCCTTGATTTTGTGCCTGACGGAAGTGTTTTTCTGATAGTAAACTTACTTTCCTTTCTATTTCATCTACTTTCTTTTCTAAGTTTGTTTCTGATATTGCACTTACTCTCTTGTCTGTGGCATCGGTTTTCATTTCTATATTTTTCATAAACCTAAAAATATCACCATATTCAGACCCAGCCATTGTTGTAGTGGCAAGATGAGTAATTTCTGGGGACTTCCTCATTTGTGCGGTTGGGTTGTGAGGGTGTGGTGTGATCTGCACAGGTGGCAGGTGTGGCTGAGTACCCACCACTTGCCTCACCCCTGGGACGCCTTGAGGCATTCCCCAGGGCCTGCCACGTTGCTTCATCACCTGACCTACACATCTACCTTCCTGCTGCCCACAGCTGTTTCCTTAGTGCTGTCCAGGCCTGCCCATCGTCACCCACGCCGCCATCTTGCTTCATATTTCTCTATTCAGGCCATCGCCTTGTTCTCCTGTCCTGCTCCTTGGAAGATATATGATCTCATCAGACACTGAGTAGATCTTGCATTGTGTTTACCACCACAATTGCAGCATCGAGGCTCCACCTTAGTTCCATACCTGATCTTTTCGTCATATACCTTTGATTCATGTTTCCTGGCACAGAATTTGCATCTTGGGTCCTCCTGACATCGCCAGGCTCTGTGTCACCACCTGCTGCAGCGAAAGTAGAAGAAGGCTCTTCAGTATAGGGCTGTAGTCTCCTCTTGCCCGCATCCATCATGTACAGTTTACTTGGGACGTCTCCATTAATTTGGGCAATGACTTGGTTTTTCTCTTTTCCCCTGACCATGTGCCTCTTTGCCCAAACAACTATCGTGTCATCTAGGAGGAATTCTGGGTTGTTAGCTTCAAGGGATAGCTGAAAACACTTTGATATGTTTTTCTCTCCTCTGGCACCTGCAGGACTATACCCTCGTACCCAACTATGGTGAGCATATAAACAGCCTCCTGGCTGCCTACTGTGACGTATGGCCTATGCTTGCCTTCTCTGAACATTGCCTCAAATTTTCTATGTGCTCTGGCGAATTTGACTGTCCGTAGCATTTTTTTATGGTATGAGAGCCTGTGTTGTTCGGGAAGTGGAGTCTCACTCTGTTCCGAGGGGATGCCTCTGTCCTAACCTGCCTGCCCTCCTCTGCTGACCCACGTGGTAAAGATGACGCTACACTTGCTGTCCCCACCACAAAGGAGTCTATTTCACTGCTCCCTTCAAGGTTACACTTGTTTCTCACCTCCTTACTGCCTTTGTTCTCCTCATCATCACTGGCACCATCTCAGTATTCCTCTTTATTCTCTTCTTGTTGATCACTTCCATAAATTCCGCCTCCATGACTGCTTCTTGCTCGACGTCCAAGGACATCTTATCGTTCATTTCACTCGTGTCCATCTTGGCAACTGCATTAGCCATTGCAGAGTAGTGATGAATAGAGTGGTGCAAAGAGCACAAAGCTCATCGGCCACACCTGGGTATGGTAGGCTGTGCAATGTTTGCGGAGAGTAGTACTGTACTGTACGAAGGTCAGAGGTCAACTGGGGGAGGAAGAAGGTAAGGGGGAAAGGGAGTAGTAGTAGTTAGGTTAAGGCCTACCGATTTTGAGGTTATTAAGGCACACAATTAGTTTTTGCTAAGTTCAAATCTTGCCCTACAATATGGCCCGCAGAAGTTGGTTACGCGAAAACATAGTTAGGCTTACAGGTAAAGGATGTGGCCCAATATATTACGTTTTTCACACAACAATTACTGTAAATTGGTGGGTCAGTTTTAACTGTAGTGTGGAAAGCTTAACTGCCAATGTTTTTTTTTTTTTTTTTTTTTTTTTCATAATCTGTATTTTTTTTAAATTCATGCCACCGTTATACCCATTTCTTTTGACCTGGCCAAAAACTGCCACCTGTCCATCTTGTGTGCTGAGTTGCAGCAACAGATAGCACCATGATTCTTGTCACAATGAGGCGCTGAATACGTGAAATAAGCCGAAAAAGACAAAAGCATGGGCCAAGTTTAGGTGAATGAACTACAGACGATTTTATTCACCTTAAGTGTCAGAGTTCAGTAGTGAAGGGGTAAATGAAAGTATTTATATACCGTAGCCCCCTGCAGTTCTCAAAAGTCCATTCCAAAGGTAGGGCAGTATTCTGGGTGGTATAGGAGACTTCATAGCACCTCCTCCTTGGTGATTTTATTTTACAATTTTTTTAATCGCCCTGTACAATATATACTGAAGCATGCAATGTCGATACTACAGAGAAGTGGAAGATGTTATCTTGCATAACAAATCGCTGAGGAAAGGGCACTCTGAAGTGTGTGCCATCCAGAAGACAGTGCTTATGAAGGTGTAATATGCAAGAGTGTGCGTTGCTGAGGGAAAAAAAAAAATGCTATGATGTCACCTATGCCATCGATATTACCTGTTCATGTGGGTGTAGGCGTGGAGATATGGTGCAAGTATGAGGCTGTAGTGTGCGGAATAAATCGCTAGAGAAGAGGTGTCACGCAGTCCCCCAAACCCCTTAGAATACGTTAGTAGGGTGAATCGTACTTGTTCATCTGGATATAGGCGTGAAGGTAGGGTGCCAGCATGAGTTGTCCGTCCTGGGCTGGTGTCATGCCGTTGATGATGATGTCCAGGTCCATAACACCACCATCATCACACTCACCATCACCCTCTCCGGCATCGCACATCTCCAAAACTCAACCTGTGTGAAAGAAAACTATATATATCCTTGTTGCCGCTCTCCTCACACTCTGCAACACAAGTTGATATGCAAATGAGAAATTTCGTGTTATTGTAGGTATCGCCTTCTTTACACTTACTCTCCTCTTCGTCAACCTCACCACATCTGCGTCAATCCCACCACACTAGCGTCAACCATATCACACCTGCATCACCCTCACTACACCTTGGTCAACCTCACCACACCGTCAGAAAAAAAAAATAAATAAATAAAAGGAGGATAGCTGACTCTCTGGCTACGCTTGATGGGCAAGGGTTTACTTCCTATTATGTATAACTGAGATATTCTCGCGGAGTTTTCTCGTCAGGCTGGGAGACTTGTAAGGAAGTTGGACTCAGGCAATATATGTGTTAAGGTGTCTTGCTGAGTTTTTATGCCCCATTCCTTTGTAAGTGTTCTATTTCCGATCTAGAAAGAGGACCCCGCTTAGTCACTGGTGTCTTTAGAACGAGAAGTCGGTCCAAAAACATCCAACATAACAACTTTGAAACAACACTCGATCCAGTATGTCAACCAACAGCACCCATTATCAACCCACCCTCTTTGTACCCCACTCCTATTTCCCTCCCGTGCACACAAACACAATTTCACTCCTAGAGGATATTATGAAACAAGCCGGTACATCACTCAAACTCGATCCAACAATACCCATTTTCACTGGGTGTACTTTTCTGCCTCATCCCACCGCCCACTAACACTACATCCCATCCCGCCATTTCTTTATAAAATGCAGCATAGTGCCCCCGTGAACATTCGGACACCCCCACAAGGAGCCCACAGAGGAGCAGCAGCAGTCCACCGTGACTTGGTGTGACAATGGCCTAAGTCAGCCTGGGCTGCGTACCCCTATGACCCGGAGCCTGCCCGCCGTCACCATAGCAGGAATACCACACCTACCTTCCGGGCAAGCCTTCACCAACCAGCTAAGGGGTGGAGCTGCCTATCCAGCTCCTGCCAGCACCCCAGTGACAGCCTGTAGCCGCTCACCCCTCTTTAAGGAGACAGCCTGTAGCAGCTCTGAGGGTTCTAAGGAGACGGCCTGTAGCCGCTCTGAGGGTTCTAAGGAGACGGCTTGTAGCCGCTCTCGCCTTCGTCAGGAGACGGCCTATAGCTGCTCTGAAGGTGTCTTCCTTGAGACGGCCTGTAGCCACTCGCCCCTTGCTAAGGAGATGGCCTGTAGCCACTCTGAGGGTAACCAGGAGATGGCCTGTAGCTGCTCCCGCCTTCATCAGGAGACGGTCTGTAGCTGCTCCAAAGGTGTTCTTCCTGTGACGGCCTGTAGCTGCTCAAACCCCCTCCTGCAGGAGACAGCCTGTAGCCGCTCCTGCCTTCATCAGACCCCCTGTAGCCGCTCAAGACCCCTCCTGAAGGAGACAGCCTGTAGCCGCTCAAGACCCCTCCTGAAGGAGACGGCCTGTAGCCGCTCCCACCTTCGTCAGACGGCCTGTAGCCGCTCCGAAGGTGGTCCCCCTGAGACAGCCTGTAGCCGCTCAAACCCCCTCCTGCAGGAGACAGCCTGTAGCCGCTCCTGCCTTCATCAGACCCCCTGTAGCCGCTCAAGACCCCTCCTGAAGGAGACAGCCTGTAGCCGCTCAAGACCCCTCCTGAAGGAGACGGCCTGTAGCCGCTCCCACCTTCGTCAGACGGCCTGTAGCCGCTCCGAAGGTGGTCCCCCTGAGACGGCCTGTAGCCGCTCAGGACCCCTCCTGAAGGAGACGGTCTGTAGCCGCTCCTGCCTTCGTCAGGCGGCCTGTAGCCTCTCTGAAAGTGTTCCCCCTGAGATGGCCTGTAGCCGCTCAACACCCCTCCTGCAGGAGACGGCATGTAGCTGCTCCTGCCTTCGTCAGACAGCCTGTAGCTGCTCCAAAGGTGCCCCTGGGTTTGCTGGCAGCCACCCACTCTCTCGGGCCACGGCCAGTAGCTGGGCCTTGGCAACAGCCTGTAGCCGTGCCCCTAGGAAGCCACAGCCAGTGGCCGGGCCTTGGCAACAGCCTGTAGCCATGCCCCTAGGAAGCCACGGCCAGTAGCCAGGCCCTACGGCAGGAGACGGCCTGTAGCCGCTCCGCCGCCTGTAACTGATGCCTGTTCCTCGACCCCTGACACAGAGGGAGTCTCGCACGTAGAGGAGTATTGGAGAGGCCCTGTAGTCTCACCTGGCCTCTGCTCCCTACAACTGGCCCTGAAGGAGACCCACCTGATGGACCCTGACGCAGACCGGTGCCGCAGCCCCTTCCTGTTGGCGCCGCCAAGCCCCGGGGACCGCAGCCCTCGGGAACCCCAGACAGCCTCCAGAACTCCCGGGCAGGAACTCTCCACATCTCAATGGCGGAGGTCCTCCTCCTCCATCAGGAGCCTGAACGACTGGTTCAGGCAATTGTTCGGCCCCAGTCGTGAGGGCCACACTACTGTCCCCAGCCCTGAGAGCGCTGGACCCTTCGCCATGCACAGCCCTGGATGAGAACGGACGTCCTTACGTGTGATCCCGTGCCCTCTGAGTACGGAGGCCCCTGGTGGTGCCCAGCTCCGTCAGTAGCGGAGCTGTGCCACCCCTCCGCCCGCGCCCCTGGCGTCCGATACGCCCGGAGTGATCCTAACTGTGCAATGTCGGTGATCAAACAGTGCCTAGGCAGAACAGTGAATTGACCCTGTTGCAGAAGTCAATGTTGGAGAGAGTAACAGATACAGTGAACAGTGTACAGAACAATACAGTAATAATATCAAAGTGGTAGAGAAAGTGATAATAATTGGTCAAAAGCAAAATACGAATGGAGGGTAACAAAGTAAATACGCTGCCATCAGAAATTATCTCATACTACTATAATTGAAATGCTAGATGAAAAAGGCCCGACTTCTCGGTCCTAAAACACCTAACGTGTAGCGGGGTTCTCTTTCGTGACCGGAGCTTAGTGCAATGAAAGAGAGGCAGGACACAAAAACACTAGGCAATAACCTTTTATACATATATTCCCACAGTCAGACACAGGACAAAATACAGATATTACAACACGAATAGTGACACAGAAATAAAACCTTCCTTAGGATATTAGTATCTCGCAGGATACTGACTTAACCACTACGGTTGCCAATACAGAAAGTCTAGTGAACAGGTGTACAGGGAACACGGGCGCGCGTGAGAGCGCGGGAGGGGGATTTCACACGGGGGGGGGAGGGGAAGGACTCGTGATGAGCCGGAACAGAGTTATAGTAATATTGGGAAAGGATAAGTCTTTCTAATTTACTCTTAGTATCACTTGATAGAAAAAGGGTTTTGACATTTGATCTATCACTCGTTTATATTACGTTAGTTATGGGGAGGAGATGTTGTAGGAAGAGAGGAAATAGCGGGACACTGGATATTCACTGTATTTATGGTAATACAAAGGGACGGATATTATTCTCACTTTCTATGGTTTTCTGACAGCAAGGGACATATGTATACTTTCACTACAGGGACTTCTTCAGGGGAAGAGTTCTTACAGGTTTCTTATGAGGGCATCACTTATGAGTCAGAGTTCTTGGGATTCACTCACTGTTCTCATCCTTACTCGCCCGTGATTTCACTCGCCCTGCTACTGAACTTATATTTAGTCACTATATCACTGTAACCTGTTTTCTAGGGCAACATCACACTTAACCTAAATGACTTTCACTTATTATTGGGGCATCACCACACTTATCATGAGTCACTCATCGTGGGGGGCGGGGGAGAAACACGCCGGCGTTAATTCTGCCGGGGTAGGGGCACCGCCAAGGGGAGGTGTGCCAAGAGGGCACGGGACAATTCGTAGGGCCGTCCTCTCGCGTCCGGGGCTACAGGTGGCGAAGGGGCCCGCAGTCTCCGGGCTGGGTTCAGGGGTGTGGCCCTCAGAACTGGGGCCGAACAGCTCCAGAAACCTCTGGTGTAAGTCTCGGCCAGAGGTGGGAGTCTTACACCGTCTTGGGGGCGTAGGGAGATCATGCCCGGGCGTCCTGGGGAGGGTCTGGAGAGGCTGAGGACTGCGGTCCCCAGAGTCTAGGGGTGCCGACAGGGAAGGACTGTGGCACTTGCTTACACTGGGGTCCATCAGGTAAGTCTGCTCCAGAGCCAGGCGTAGGGAGCGGAGGCCAGGAGAGGATGTGAGGCCTGGCTGGGATGCTCTGGTACGGGAGGTCCGGGCTCTTGTCTCCTGCTGGGGCGATGACTCACTCAATACCTCCTTTTGTCTGTGGGGCCTGGCAATTGGCCGTGGCCTGATTGGGGGAGTCAGCGCACCTCTGTACACCTTCGGAGTGGCAGTAGGCCGTCTGACGAAGGCGGGAGCGGCAGTAGGCTGTCTCCTGCTTCAGGAGGGAGGAGTGGCAATTGACCGTCTCAGGGGCAGCACCTTCGGAGCGGCAGTAGGCCGTCTCCTTCTGCAGGAGGGAGGAGCAGCAGTAGGCCGTCTCAGGGGCAACGTCTTCGGAGCGGCAATTTGCCATCTGACGAAGGGGGGAGCGGCAGTAGGCCATCTCCTTCTGCCAGAGGGACGAGCGGCAGTAGGCTGTCTCCAGGGCAGCACCTTCGGAGCGGCAGTAGGCCATCTGACGAAGGTGGGAGCGGCAGTAGGCCGTCTCCTGAGGGGCGCTGTCTGGAGTTATGAAAGCAACTCCACCCCTAGCTGATTCAGCAATCCCACTCCCTGAAGGTAGTGTCTTTCTCCTACGATGGTGACGGCGCGAAGGCTGGGTGACATAGGGGCGCTCGGCCCGGGCTGACATATGTCGTTGTCGCTGTGTATCCCTTTGACTGATGGCGGCTACTCCACGGGGTCCGGGTGGGGGTGTCGGTATGTTCCCGGGCACTCTTGGCTGTATACCACTCGCCTCGTTGTTGGGGGCACTATGGTATTCCTCCCCTGCTTCCATCTCGGGGGCAGTACATTGTAAGCCATGCATTTTACCACTCTCCCCTTGTGAAAAGTCACGTCCCCGTGGCTGGAGGTGGTATGCTTGCATGTCATGGGTGGCGTACGCAGGCTGGAGGTGTTGCAACATGGCTTGCCAGGCGGTGGTGTAGGGGTTTTCCTCCTGCTCCGCGTCGCAGGTGAGGAAGAGTGTGGTGGTGGCGGTGGTGGATCGGAGGAGGGTTAGCAGGTGGTGTGGTCCGCAGAGTCTTTGGTTCCTGCCAAGAGTAGGTGCCCATATGGCCCATCTTACTCTCATCTTGTTTGGTGTGGCTGTCGGTCTGGTCGGAAGCTGAATGCTGGACACCGAGGGTAGGGGCCGGGTTTTGTGCCGTGGTAATGTGGCGTTGAGTCCCTGGGGAGTACAAGTGGAGGGGATTTGGGCCTGATGTATCATAATGGTGTGAAGTTGGGGGGAAGCAGGATGTGTAGGGGTATGGGTGTATCGGATGGGTGGGTGTGAGAGTTGGCCGGAGGGGGTGGTGGTGGTTCTGAGGGTGGGTGTGGGTGGGGAAGTGGGTGGGTGGGGTTGGTTAGCACGGGCTGTTGCGCATGTTGGGGACAAGGTGGAGGGTGAGATCGACGGAGTGGGCGTGCATACATGTGGAGGGGAGAGGGCGGTGGTAGTGGGTTGTCCTGTGGGGGTGGGCGGGGCACGTGGGCTCGGGTGGAAAGGGTGAGGCTGTGGAGGGAAGGGGTGAGGGTGAGCGAGGGGAGGTTGGTGTGGTGGGTGAGATGTCAGGTGAGGTGCGGGGGGTGGTGGCGGCGGGGAAGGCTGAGGTGGTAGGGAGGGTGGAGGGGGATGGTGAGGAGGAAACATAGCACTCATATGTGGAAGTGACAGGCGGTGTGGGAGCAGGGGGAGGTTGGGGGTGTGGGGTCGGTAGCGGTGGTGAGGTGGCTTGGAGTGTAGGTGGCGAGGAGGGAGTGCGATCTTGTGGTGCCATCCCAGTGTTTGGTGGTGGGGTGGTTTGGGCAGTAGCAGGGTCCTGTGCTAGTGGTGTAGGGTGGGTGGTGCATGCGAAGCTAGGGGATGGTGCGGGTGTGGGGGTGATGGCGGACGGTGTGCGGTGCTGGAACCGTGGTGGCTTGGCAGGGGCTGTGGAGTGGGATGTGGCAGGTGGTGTGTGTCGTCGGAGGCGAGGAAAGGTGGGGTGAGGTGTAGGGGGAGAGGGAGCCGGTGGTGGTGGGGAGATGTGGCCTCGTGGGGTTGTCTGAATGTTCAGGGATGGGGCGGTGCAGGTGGTAGCAGGGGGCTGAGCTCATGAGAGAGTGATGGGTGGTGGGGTGTGGTGGGCGGCGAGGCATCTGGTGAGGTTATTGGGGACGAGGTGGTGGTCCGTGGGGATGGTGAGATTGAAGGTGGGGTAGGGGAGGTGAGCGAGGAAAAAAAGGTGAGTGAGGATGAGGAGGAGGGTGTGATAGGGAAGGTGAATGAGTTGACCATGTGGGTGGGGAAAGCGAGCGGTGGCGAAGTGATGGTGGTTGGTGGTGCGGGGTGGTAGGTGGAAGGCAGTAGACAGGGGAAGGTGGTTTTAGGAAGTAGGTTAGGGGAAGATGAGGGAGGGTCCTAGGAGGCCTGTGAAGAGGGAGGCAGGTTTTGTGTTGAGGGGGTATAGTGGTGTGTGGGGTGGGAAGGTTAGAAATAGGGGCAGGAATAGGGGAAGGTAGAATAGAAGAGATAGTGAGAGGGGAGGAAAAGGAAAGATAACGTTCCCCCCTGTCATAGACTGGGGGAGATGTGAGGTGGCCCCCGCCATTACGGTGGGATGCGGGGGCAGTGGGGGGGGCACTTTTTGTGTTTCCTTTTTTGTATTTTCTTCCCCTGAGGCTTAGGGGAATTTGCGTATGGTGAGGAGGTTTGTAAGCGCCCTCGTGTCATTAGGCTGCGCTGGGCAGCTTCTAGCTGCTCACAGATGTCGTGGATCGGGCATCCGTGGCAGCACGGAGAAAATTCCCACGGGTTGACGGTGATGAGGTCAAAGGGGAATTGATTTATTTTGCCAGTGCGTTGAGGGGTGGCATGGACGGCCAGAAGGCGCCTCATTAAACTGATATCTTTATCCAGGTCTCCCGTCGGTTCGTGTATTATGAAATGTTCTTTGATAAAACCGGAGCGAATCCTGAGGAGTGTATGAAACGTGAGTTGTTCCCGGGTTTCATCTGCCTCTGGGTAGGCAGTGGTGACTCGGCGTCTTGCTAGAGTTAGGGTATCATTTAGATTCCCGTCAAATTTTAGACTATCCAGTTGGGATAGTGCCACCACTTTCTCTAATGATGGGGTGATGGCCTGAACAACGAACTCTGTAAAGTTCTGCCAGGTGAGCTCCGGGACGATTTTCGGTGCTATGTTCTCCGCCGCTTTACCCAATAGTGGGAGTGTGACTGCAATTTTCTGCTGGTCATTCTCAAAGCCAATATCCAGTAAGGGTTTAATTATCATCAGATATGTGTGTATATCGTACTGGTCAGGGTCAAACCTGGGTAATTGTACGTGCAGTTTAGTTGCCATGTTGCCAAATATTTCTCACTACCTCTCTTCTACACCCGGGTCAAGAACCACTGCTGGCCACCAGTGTAATGCTAGGTGAAAAGGCCCGACTCCTCAGTCCTAAAACACCTAACGTGTAGGGGGGTCCTCTTTCGTGACCGGAGCTTAGTGCAATGAAAGAGAGGCAGGACACAATAACTCTAGGCAATAACCTTTTACACATATATTCCCACAGCCAGACACAGGACAAAATACAGATATTACAACACGAATAGTGACACAGAAATAAAACCTTCCTTAGGATATTAGTATCTCGCAGGATACTGACTTAACCACTATGGTTGCCAATACAGAAAGTCTAGTGAACAGGTGTACAGGGAACACGGGCGTGCGTGAGAGCGCGGGAGGGGGAGTTCACACGGGGGGGGGGGGGACTCGTGACGAGCCGGAACAGAGTTATAGTAATATTGGGAAAGGATAAGTCTTTCTAATTTACTCTTAGTATCACTTGATAGAAAAAGGGTTTTGACATTTGATCTATCACTCGATTATATTATGTTAGTTATGGGGAGATGTTGTAGGGAGATTGGGAATAGCGGGACACTGGATATTCACTGTATTTATGGTAATACAAAGGGACGGATATTATTCTCACTTTCTATGGTTTTCTGACAGCAAGGGACATATGTATACTTTCACTACAGGGACTTATTCAGGGGAAGAGTTCTTACAGGTTTCTTATGAGGGCGTCACTTATGAGTCAGAGTTCTTGGGATTCACTCACTGTTCTCATCCTTACTCATTCGCCCGTGATTTCACTCACCCTGCTACTGAACATACATTTAGTCACTATATCACTGTAACCTGTTTTCTAGGGTAACATCACACTTAACCTAAATGACTTTCACTTATTATTGGGGCATCACCACACTTATCATGAGTCACTCATCGTGGGGGGCGGGGGAGAAACACGCCGGCGTTAATTCTGCCGGGGTAGGGGCACCGCCAAGTGGAGGCGTGCCAAGAGGGCACAGGACAACTCGTAGGGGCGTCCTCTTGCGCCAGGGGCTACAGGTGGCGAAGGGGCCCGCAGTCTCCGGGCTGGGCTCAGGGGTGTGGCCCTCAGGACTGGGGCCAAACAGCTCCAGAAACCTCTGATGTAAGTCTCGGCCGGAGGTGGGAGTCTTACGCCGTCTTGGGGGCGTAGGGAGATCACGCCCGGGCATCCTGGGGAGGGTCTGGAGAGGGTGACTGCAGTCCCCAGAGTCTATGGGCGCCGACAGGGAAGGACTGCGGCACTGGCTTACACTGGGGTCCGTCAGGTGAGTCTGCTCCAGAGCCAGGCGTAGGGAGCGGAGGCCAGGAGAGGCTGTAAGGCCTGGCTGGGATGCTCTGGTACGGGAGGTCCGGGCTCTTGTCTCCTGCCGGGGTGATGACTCACTCAATACCTCCTTTTGTCTGTGGGGCCTGGCAATTGGCTGTGGATGCCCAGGGGCACGACTATCAGGTGCCAGGGCCTGGCAATTGGCCGTGGCCTGAGTGGGGGAGTCAACGTACCTCTGTACACCTTTGGAGCGGCAGTAGGCCGTCTCCTGCTTCGGAGGGAGGAGCGGCAATTGGCCGTCTCAGGGGCAGCACCTTCAGAGCAGCAGTGGGCCATCTGCTGAAGGCGGGAGCGGCAGTAGGCCGTCTCCTTCTGCAGGAGGGAGGGGCGGCAGTAGGCCGTCTCAGGGGCAACGTCTTTGGAGCGGCAATTGGCCGTCTGACGAAGGGGGGAGCGGCAGTAGGCCATCTCCTTCTGCCGGAGGGAGGAGCAGCAGTAGGCCGTCTCGAGGGCACCACCTTCAGAGCGGCAACTGGCCATCTAACGAAGGCAGGAGTGGCAGTAGGCCATCTCCAGGGCAGCACCTTCTGAGTGGCAGTAGGCCGTCTCCTGAGGGGCGCTGTCTGGAGTTATGAGAACAACTCCACCCCTAGCTGATTCAGCAATCCCACTCCCTGAAGGTAGTGTCTTTCTCCTACGATGGTGACGGCGCGACGGCTGGGTGACATAGGGGCGCACGGCCCGGGCTGACATATGTCGTTGTTGCTGTGTATCCCTTCGACTGGTGGCGACTACTCCGTGGGGTCCGGGTGGGGGTGTCGATACGGTCCCGGGCACACTGGGCTGTATACCACTCGCCTTGTTGTCGGGGGCACTATGGTATTCCTCCTCTGCTTCCATCTCGGGGGCACTACGTTGTAAGCCACGCATTTTAATAATCATAATCAGACCTCAGTACCTTACACAGCCTCCCCAGTGTGAAATAACCTTAACAACTCCACACGTATAGAAACCCTGGACTTCCCTAATTGAGAACGATCTGCTATTCACTGTGACTCAAAACAGTATCCTACGAGATACTACTAGCCATATCTAGATGTAAGAGTTTATAATCGCCCAATATACTTGTGTCTGTAACATCTACTTATTCCCCTGTCCAACTAAGCAATACACGTGTAAGGTTGTTGCCTGGAGTTTTTGTCCTGCCCCTGTCTTATTTGTCTAAGCTCCGGTCTCGAAAGAGAGCCAAGCTATACGCTATGCGTTTACGGAACGGGAAGCCGAACCTAAAACGCCTAGTATTTCGCTTTTGCTTATCACGCCCTTACTTTACTCACCTCCCCCCCTCCCTTCACGGCTTCATGGCACGGCGGAGAGTATGCGGTCGAGGAATTCACATAATCAGCTCAAGGAAATCCCTTCCTTTTAAAATGTTAATTATTCATAGGGCAAGATGAAAATAACAATGTAACTGTATTGGTTTTACAGTATATTATATATCACCGAATATAGCATTATAAAAACCATCGGGATGATCGAAGAAAGATAAGACTAGCATAAAAGTATTCACCTTATTCCCAGCTGGTGACAGGAGGTGGAAGCACGAACGCACACACAAGCAGACTGAACGCACACTCGTAAACACACCAGACTACTGGTGCCCTGCTTTCCAATGACGCCACGCCAGCGGACACCAGTTGCCAGTGCGGTGAATAACACAGAAGGTACAATAACACGCGTCGCTCCTCAAGACCGCTTCCTCACTCCCTCACAGCCAAACCAACAACTGTGGGGTTTCCTTGTACAGTCCTACAGGTCCTGCCTTTCTAGCACGTCAAGCCAGAAACTACAGTAGAGGCTGCCAGAGAAATCAACTTGTGATGCTTTTATTATTTCGAAATTATCGGTATGGCAAAGGTTTTTATTATAATGCGAAAAATTATTCATTTGCTGATTTTAATTCTTGCAGGTATGCTTTCCAAGAAATAACTGTTACTCATATCACTACTTAATAACAATAATTACTGTATAAATTTCAGTTAATATGAATCCCAATATTTCTGAGAACTTCGTCTTGACACTTAAGATAACTGAATAAATGTGAATTCTAGCTGAGAAGGTGAAGTGAGGTAAATGAGGGTGAAGCTGGGAAAGCGTAGGCAGCAGGTGAGGCTGAGGATGTAGTTGGGTGGGTAGATGGGTGGCTCAGGGGTGGGGGGGGGGAGGCGAGGTTGTACAGTTGCCAACCAAGCCCCACCACTCACTATACAAGATTTTGACAACCTTCAGGGGGTCGAGAAGACATTTAACTCCATCATTACTGTAATGCTAGGTGTTTTAGGGTCGGCCTCCCGTCCCTAGAGCACCTAATGAGTAGCTGGGTTCTCTTTCTAGACCGGAGCTTAGACAAATAAGAGAGAGGCTGGACACAAAAACTCAAGGCAACACCTTACATGTGTATTACTAAATCTTACACAGGAACGAGCAGATGTCACAAATACAAACGAGCTGGACAGTTATAATCCCTGAGCTGCAGATATGGAATAATAGTATCACGCAGGATACTGTACAGGACCAGATTGGTTAGGGGGAACAACACTTGAGCTAGACACTTTTGTTGGTGGAGGAGTTTAGATTTCCAAGGCAGGTGGTGTTGTTTGTCCCGATTTCCCAGGGTAGCGTTAATATTTTACACCAGGTCTAAAGCGTGACCTTATTGAGATGTGCCGTCACTGTTGCATAGAGTGTTCACTGTACCTTGGCCCGTAGATCACGTTTACATTACTATGTACCCGGGTGGAGCTGGCGGTACTGTAACTTTAACTCGGGGGCCTACGTATGATCTTCACTGTTTTACGGCGGCACTATACACTATGGTAGGCCCGTCCTTCACTGTCTTATTATTGCACTATCTTTTCCACCACTTTCTTTTATGCTCTAACTACCGGCCAACTTTATCCTGTCACTCCTACATTGTCTGTATGCTGCGTGTGTTCACTTTCACTCACTGTCAGGTCGGACGTATCACAGTCAGGCATAGGGGCGGCGGCAGTCTCAGCCTCCCTACTGAAGAGGCTAGGGTCCACCAGAGATGGCTAGGTCCCTGGGGCAGGGGACAGCGAGTAGGGGTGTCCTCTCTCGTCTGGAGGCGTAGGGGCCTAAGGCTTCTGGGCTCGGGGTGGGAGTCTGGCCGTCTGGGCTGGGGCCGAACAGTCTCCTGAACTTCTTATTCAGGCATCTGATGGAGGATGAGGATCTCCGGCGTCTGGGTGCAGGGAGGTCCCGCCCGGGAGTCTGAGGGATGGTCGGGAGGCTGCGGTCCCCGCAGGTTGGAGACGCTGTCAGGAGTGAGCTGCGGCATCAGCCAACATCGGGGTCCATCAGGGGCGTCTCCACTGGCTGTAGGGAGAAGAGCTCAGTGGTGGTCACAGGGCCTCTCCAATACTCCTCCAGGCTGGGGGCTCCCTCCAAGTAGTGAGCAGGTGGACAGGGCTCAGCACCTGATGAAGGAGCGGCTTCAGGCAGTCTCTTATGGTAGGGCCCGGCTACTGGCCGTGGCTGTCTCGGGATACCTTTGGAGCGGCTACCGGTCGCCTCCTGCAGGAGGGTAGAGTGGCTACAGGTCGCTCCTGGGGCACCTTCAGCGCGGCTTCCGGTTGTCTCCTGAAGAAGGCGGGAGCAGCTTCTGCCTGTCTCCTGATTGACCTCCGGAGCGGTTTCAGGCCGTCTCCTGTAGGAGGGTTAGTGGCTACCGGCCGTCTCTCCAGAGGCACCTTCAGAGTGGCTTCCGACCATCTCCTTGCGAAGGCGGGAGCAGCTACCGGCCATCTCCTGATTGGCCTCCTGAGCAGCTTCAGGCCATCTCTCCAAGGGGCACCTTCTGAGCAGCTTCAGGCTGTCTCCTGTAGGAGGGTGAGCAGCTGCAGGCCGTCTCCTGTAGGAGGGTGAGCAGCTGCAGGCCGTCTCTCAGGGGCACCTTCCAAGCGACTTCAGGCTGTCTACTGACAAAGGTGGGAGCAGCTTCAGGCCGTCTCCTAGCTTCCTCCAGAGCTGCTTCCAGCCATCTCCTGCAGGAGGGTGAGTGGCTATCGGCCGTCTCAGGGGTGCTGTTAGGAACTGGAGAAACATTTCCACCCCGGTTTGATCTGTGGGCAGCTTGCCCGGCAGGTCACCTTGTATTACTGCTATGGTGGCAGCAGGCGAGTTCCGTGTCATAGGGGAACGCAGCCCGGGTGGACTTAAGCCGTTTCCACCCGAAGCTTATTCGCACCATGTACATCCCTTCTGGTGGCTCGTTGCGGTCTGGTTTGATGTCCTGCTGCATTTTACCACCATCGGCTGGGAAAAAGTCATGGCCTCATGGCTGGAGGTGATAAATTCTTGTATCGTAGGTGGTGTACACTGGCTGGAGGTATTGGAGGAGGGCATGCCAGGCTGTGGTAGCAGGATTTTCTTCGTGGGGCGGGTGCCTGGGGAGCTCTGGTGGAAGCAGGGATGGGAGCTGGGGTGGGTGAGACTGAAGAGGTGTGGGCGGGCAGCTGTTGGTGGGTTTGATTGTTGGAGGGGGGTAAAGGTTGAGGCAGGGGAGGGGTGGGCAGCGAGGGTGCAGAGGCATGGGTGGGACACTTGGTGTCGAGCGTGGTGGCCCGGGTACTAGGTGGTGATGGGGTGGGGGAGGTGTGGGGGCTCGGTGGTGTTGGTGAGGTGTCAGGTGAGGTGCTGGATGTGATGAGGGGTGAAGTGGGGGTGGCGGGGGAGGAAGAGGGAGAGAGGGAAGGGGGAGGGGGAGATATAGCAGTCGTAAGAGGTAGAGGAAGGTGGCACGGGGGTGGGGGGTGGGATGAGGCACGGGGCTGGAGCCGGGGAGGTGGGGGGGTGGAAGGGGCAGACATGCCGGTTTCTGAGGGTGTGGGACGTGCTGTGGTATTCTACAGTCACCTGGTAGGGGTTAGGGATGTGAGTGATGGTGTGTTGCCCTGTAAAGTGCGGGGTAAGCTTGTGAGGGGTGGGGAGCTGCGCGATCATTGCCTAGCTTGTAGGGGTTGGAGATGGTGGCGGAGCAGAGGTCCAGGTTGTATTGGGGGGGGTGTCAGCCGTCGTTTGAGGTGGTGTAAGGGGTCGGAGGTGGGGGTGGAAGCGGGGGGTTGCAAGTGCTGCCAAAGGGGTAGGAGGAGGGGTGTTTCTCTGAATACTCACTTGTAGGGCGAAATGCCGTCCTCTTGGGGACAGGAATTAATGCTCCATTGCACAATTTTTGCATGGGCGGGCCAGTCATCATTTTTGGTGGCATCTATCCGGGTGCAGAGTTGATTCATTAGGGTACGATGACTGCATTCGCACACGGCATTTCCTTGGGGCCAGTAGGGGGACAACTGGGAGATGCTATAGCCGAAAAGATGGGAGAGTTCCTCCCAGATTTTGCTGGTGAATTCTGGCGTGTTCTCTGAATGGATGGCCTGCGGGATACCAAAGTAAGGAAAAACATAGTCAGACCAGGGCGTCAGCCACTGTGACAGCATGGGGTTCTTTCGCTGGGCAGGCTATGACGAACTTAGAGTATGTGTCGATGAACGTAATCACGTACCTATAACCCGATTTGGGGGGCAAAGGTCCCACTATGTCGAGTGCCAAGAGTTGCCAAGGTTTGTGGGCGATAATACACCCAGTTGGGCTAGCGGTACGGGTGATGTCCTTACCATGGGCGCATGCTCAGCAGGATTGGATAATCTCCTTGGCGAGGGTGGAGGGATTTGGCATTCAATAGGCATCATTGAAAACCTGTAGGAGCTTCTTCGTGCCCAGATGAATGCCATTGTGGGCGTGCAGGTGACAGGGCATCTAGGGCGGCATCGGGGGCCAGAATGATATGCCCAGATGGAGTTAGCAGATAGTCGTCTTGGCAGTACAATTTTTTGAAGAGGGGCTGAGGGATCCAGGGTGGCCTTTCCTTCCGATGCCATTGTTGGAGGTGGTCAGCCCCCAGCTGGGCGGAGTTGATAGGGAGTCGGGAAAGGGTGTCTGCGTTGGTATGGAGTTTGCCGGGGTGGTACGAGATTTAATAGTTAAACTCCTCCAGAATTTCGAACCACCTGATGAGCTGTGCATTGTCGGTGTCGGACTGTTGCAACCACTGGAGGGACTGGTGATCAGTGATGATGGTAACCTGGGTCCCTGATAGGTATGCCCAGAAGTGTTTGAGTGCCCAGACAATACCCAGGCACTCCCTCTTGGTGGTGGCGTAATTCTTCTCCACCGGACTTAAGGTATGACTGGCACAGGCGATGATGTGTTCGTGGCCCTCTTGGACTTGCACCAGCACAGCCCCGATTGCAATCAGGGAGATGTCTGTGTAGAGCTGAAATGGAAGGATGTAGTCAGGGAAAACGATGACAGGGGCGGATACTAGCTCATCCTTAAGTTGTTGGAAGGCGGCTCGTCTCTCGTCTGTTCAGATGAAAGGCTCTTCCTTTCGAATCAGGTTGTGGAGAGGCTTGGCGACGTGCATGAATCCCTTCGCGAAACGGCAGTAGTAGGAAGTCAGGCCGAGGAATGCTCGGATTCCTTGGACATCGCTGGGTGGAGGAGTGTCTGTGATGGCACGGAGTTTGTCGGGGTCAGGAGATATGCCAGCCTGGGAGATGACGTGCCCCAGGAATGAGACGGTTCTGGCGGCCAGGACGCACTTGGAGGGCCAGAGTTTGAGGCCTGCCTGTCGGATTCTGGAAAAAACCCAGCGGAGGTGCAGGTGGTTGGCCCAGGTCTTGCTGAACACGATGGCGTCGTCCAAGTACACCAGACAGATCTCCCACGTAAGGCTGCTGAGGACAGATTCCATGAGTCGTGAAAAGGTGGCAGGGGCATTACAGAGGCTGAGGGGTAAAACTTTAAATTCATAATGTTTTCCATTGCTGGTGGAAAATGCAGTTTTGCATCTGTCCTCTGGCTGCACAGGAACCTGCCAGTACCCCGACTGGAGATCGAGGGTAAAAATCCAGGATGCGCCACCTAGGGAGTCTAGGGAATCGTCTATTCGCGGGAGCAGAGTGGCATCCTTAGTAGTGACGTCGTTGAGCCAGCGGTAATCGACGCAGAACCACATCGTGCCATCCTTTTTCTTCATGAGGACGACAGGGGGGGACCAAGGGCTGGTAGAGGGGGAGATGACTCCGGCTTCAATCATCTCCTGCACCTGGCGGTCTTCCTCTTCCCGTTGCTTGGGGGTTTTCTGCCAGGATGGCTGTCGGATTGGTGGGCCCGTCATATGGATCTCGTGAGCTAGGTAGGTGGTATGTCCAATGTCGGCGGGTCGTGTTGCAAATAGGTCCTGGAAGTCCAGGAGAAGGCGGCGGAGGGTGTCGGATTGGTGGGCAGAGAGATGGTTGGGGATAGGGGGCAGAGGGGTGGGGGAGCAGGATGGGGAAGGGGCACAGGGCTTGGCTTCTTCCATCTCTCCAATTACGAGCCCTTTCGGGAGGGTGAGGGGCAAGGGAGCATTATTTGCCATCCAGACTGCTGAGTGATGAGGGGGAAGGAAGGTTGGGGGCAGGAGGCAGGCTGAGAGGGTTGCAGGTGGAAGGAGGGGGGAGAATAGATCGGAGGTACCTGAGGTCCAGTTAAGGGGCACCCAAGCCTTGTGATGCGGAGGGATAGTGACAGCCAAGGAGGTGGGGAGGGGGATAGAGAGAAGGGGGGAAGGGGGGCAAGAAAGGGGGGAGGGGGGGCAGGGAGTCTTCCTGTTGGGGCCATGGCGTGCAAGTGCAGACGGCCCTCGTGGGAGTGGGGGGGCCTGAGGGTTTCCGGAACTGGAGCTGTCTATTCTGGCAGTCGATGGTGGCGCCCGGCTTCTGCAGCAGGTCCAGTCCGCCGGCTTCTGCAGCAGGTCCAGTCCCAGATAGCCTTCGTAGTCTCGGCAGGAAGAGTCAAATACAATAAATTCATGCATCGCTGATGCCGGCTGATGGGTGTCAACGCACAGGGCCCGTGTTTGTCCACGGATCAGCAGGGGGCCATCCCCCACGTCCACCAGGTGAGTAGCTGTTGGGAGTAGCGGGCCAAAGGTTGACTTGTGACGGGAGAAGTAGTGGCTATATAGGCATGATCTGGCTGCTCCTGTGTTGACCAGCAGTCTGGCTTTTACCCTGTTCAGCTTCATCTTGTGGTAAACTGGGGGGCGGTATTTGGGGGAAGTGGCCCCCGCCACCGTGGGAAGGTGCAGGGGTGGTCCTAAAAATCCAACTGTCGGGGGCCTCCTTCTTCCTCTGGCTCCTGCCCCCTGGGTTCGGTTTCCTCTACGGGGCCAGGTTCGTCATCCAGCTCCTCATTATCTATGGAGGAGACTTTACTCCTGCCCGGGGTGGTGGTTTTTCATCTGGCAGCCTTTAGCTGGTCCCTGATATCGTGCAGGGGGCACCGTGAGCTGCAGGAGGAGAACTCCCAGGGGTTGACTAGGATAAGGTTGGGGTTCTCCTTGTGACTGGGGCGTCAGTGGATGGGGTGTGCTATAAGTAGGCTGGATGCCGGGGTGGGGCTGGTGTGGAGCATGGGTGGGCGTGGCTTGATTGGGGGAGCCGGAGCATTTGTGGGAAACTTCTTCACCACGTTTATTTGCTGGGATGCAGGGCGGGAGGTCAGGAGGCGACGTATCAGTTGGATACCCTTATCCATGTCTCCTGTAGGGTCATGGATTGTGAAATGCTCCTTCACCATACTAGGGAGCACTCTCAGGAGAGTATTGAAGGTGTGTTGTTCCCGGATGTCATCATCTGCCTCCAAGTCGGCAGCAGTGACCAGGCATCTAGCCTGGATTAGGGTATCATCCAGATTTCCATCGAAGGTTAGGCTATCCAGTTGGGACAGCGCTACTACTTTCCCTAGTGAGGGAGCGATAGTTTGAATCACGAGTTTCGTGAAATTTTGCCAAGTGAGCCCCGGAATTATTTTTGGTGCTATATTAGCTGCCACTTGGCCTAGTAATGGGAGCGTGACTGCGATTTTTTGCTTATCGTCCTCGAATCCGATATCCAGCAAAGGTTTAATAATTGCCAGGTATGTGTGAACATCATACTGTTCGGGGTCGAATTTTGGTATTTGCACATGCAGTTTAGTTGCCATTTTGATAGTATTTCCTGATCACCTCTCGTATGCCCGAGTCAAGAACCACCGCTGTCCACCAGTGTAATGCTAGGTGTTTTAGGGTCGGCCTCCCGTCCCTGGAGCACCTAGTGAGTAGCTGGGTTCTCTTTCTAGACCGGAGCTTAGACAAATAAGAGAGAGGCAGGACACAAAAACTCAAGGCAACACCTTACATGTGTGTTACTAAATCTTACACAGGAATGAGCAGATGTCACAAATACAAATGAGCGGGACAATTATAATCCTTGGTCTGCAGATATGGAATAATAGTATCATGCAGGTTACTACATAGGACCAGATTGGTTAGGGGAAACAACACTTGAGCTAGACACTTATGCTGGTGGGGGAGTTTAGATTTCTTAGGGCGATGGTGGTGGGTGTCCCGATTTCCTAAGGTAGCGTTAATATTTTACACCAGGCCTAAAGCATGACCTTATCGAGGTGTGCTGTCACTGTTGCATAGAGTGTTCACTGTACCTTGGCCCATAGATCACTTTTACATTACTTTACTATGTACCTGGGTGGAGTTAACGGTACTGGAACTAACTCAGGGGCCTATGTATGATCTTCACTGTCTTACGGCGGCACTGTACACTATGGTAGGCCCGTCCTTCACTGTCTTACTATTGCACTATCTTTTCCACCACTTTCTTTTATGCTTTAACCACCGGCTCACTATGTCCTGTCACTCCTACACTGTCTGTATGCTGCGTGTGTTCACTTTCACTCACTGTCGGGTCGGACATGTCACAGTCAGGTGCAGGGGTGGCGGCGGAGTCTCAGCCTCCCTACTGACGGGGCTGGGATCCGCCAGGGGCAGCTAGGTCCCTGGGGCAGGGGACAGCGGGTAGGGGCGTCCTCTCTCGTCCGGGACTGCTGGGGGTGTAGGGGCCCAAGGCTTCTGGGCCTGGTATGGGAGTCTGGCCCTCTGGGCTGGGGCCGAACAGTCTCCTGAACTTCTGAGTCGGGCATCTGACGGAGGATGAGGATCTCCGGTGTCTGGGTGCAGGGAGGTCCTGCCCAAGAGTCTGAGGGGCAGTCGGGAAGCTGCAGTCCCTGCAGGTCGGGGACGCTGTCAGGAGTGAGCTGTGGCGTCGGCCGGCATTGGGGTCCATCAGGGGCATCTACACTGGCTGTGGGGAGAAGAGCCTGGTGGTGGTCACAGGGCCTCTCCAATACTCCTCCAGGCTGGAGGTTCCCTCCAAGTTGTGGGTAGGTGGACCGGGCTCAGCACCTGATGAAGGATCAGCTTCAGGCCGTCTCAGGCGGTAGGGCCCGGCTACTGGCCGTGGCTGTCTCGGAATGCCTTCGGAGTGGCTACCGGTCGTCTCCTGCAGGAGGGTAGAGCGGCTACAGGCCGACTCTCTGGGGGCACTGTCAGAGCAGCTTCCAGCGGTCTCCTGACTAAGGCAGGAGCGGCTTCCGGCCGTCTCTTGACGAAGGTGGAAGCGGCTTCCAGCCATCTCCTGATGAAGGCAGGAGCGGCTTCCGGCCGTCTCCTTATTGACCTTCATAACGGCTTCAGGCCATCTCCTGTAGGAGAGTGAGCGACTACCAGCCGTTTCTCCAGGAGCACTTCCGGCCGTCTCCTGGCAACGGCAGGAGTGGCTAACGGCCGTCTCCTGATTGACCCCTGGAGCGGCTTCAGGCCGTCTCTCTGAGGGGCACCTTCCGAGCGGCTTCAGGCCATCTCCTCTATTCCTCTAGAGTGGCTTCAGGCTGTCTCCTGTAGGAGGGCAAGCGGCTGTGGGCCATCTCTCCGAGGGGCACCTTCCGAGCGGCTTCAGGCCTTCTACTGACGAAGGCAGGAGCAGCTTCAGGCCGTCTCCTAGTTTCCCCCAAAGCGGCTTCCGGCTGTTTCCTGTAGGAAGGTGAGCGGCTGTTGGCTGTCTCACGGGTGCTAGGAACTGGAGAAACAGTTCCACTCCGGTCTGATCTGTGGGCAGCTCGCCCAGCAAGTCATCTTGTATTCCTGCTATGGTGGTGGCGGGCGAGTTCTGTGTCATAGGGGTGCACAGTCCAGGTGGACTTAAGCCATTTCTGCCAGGAGCTCATTCGCTCCATGTACACTCCGTGGTCTCCTTCTGGTTGCTCGTTACGGTCTATTTTGATGTCCTGCTGCATTGTAATTACGAACGATGACGTATTTTCTTGTATAATTTTGGTTATTTTCATGCATTTTTCTTCAGCTTAGGGGAGACTTTGAACTGAATATAGCTTTCATTTACCCCCCCAGAACGAGAGGATTTTCTTGAAAATAAAATCATCTGGAAAAAGTATATACATGTATATATGTGTGTGTGTATACATACATATATATATATATATATATATATATATATATATATGTTATGCTAGGTGTTTAAGGGTCGACTTCCCATCCTTTGAACGCCTATTCTGCAGCTGGGTTCCCTTTCTAGACCGGAGCTTAGTAAACTAAGAGAGACACAGGGCACAAAAACTCAGGGCAACAACCTTACACGTATACTGGTAAATTCTAATGTGGAACAGGTAGATGTCACACACAGGAATTTAGACAATCATATAACATGTACTGAAATCGGGAGTAGCAGTATCTCCCAGGATACTGTTGAGCCAATAGTTTAGGATAAAAGTGTATAGTACAATGAACAGCACTTAAGATGTTGGACAGGGGAATCAGTCACTGTAGCTTTGAGGGAAATTTACACTGTGGTTGGAATAGGTAGTGTGGCTATAGGTCTTATGTCGCGGAAGTATTATATTACTAGAGCCGAGTTACATACTCGCTGTAGTCACTGTAATCACTGTTCGGCTTCTCTTGCCCTGTCACCGTTTCACTGTTGGTTTACACTCCCGGTCCTGTGACACTTAATAGAAAATAGAATTTGGGCTTAGTTTCCCTCTGGTATTCTAACACAAGGCCCGATGTTTTAGGTCACTGTTTCACTGTTTGTCTATATTTCCGGTATTGTAACACTGATAAATTTTGGGCCTAGGTTCCCTCTGGTATTCTAACACACTTCCCGATGTCTATGTCACTGTTGCATTGTGACTGCACTTCCTCTGTCACTCACTGTCGGGGCTGGGTAGGGTGGCAGCATTGGCGGAGGGCAGCGGAAGAGCTCACAGCCTGGCTCCTGAAGGGGGCTGAGTTCCACTAGGGGCCTCCATATCCTGCTGCCACGGGATCACTCGTAGGGGCGTCCTTTCTCGTCTGGGGCTGCGTGCGGCGAAGGGCCCCATATCGTTGGGGTTGGGAACTGGGGTCCGCCCCTTGGGACTGGCGCCGAAGAGTTTCCTGAGGCGCTCACTCAGGCACCTGACAGAGGACAAGTGTCATCTGCATTGGGGTGGGGAGAGGTCTTGCCCGGGGGTCCTGGAGGAGGCCTTGGGGGCCCGTTGGCTGTGGTCTCCTGCTGTCTGGGACACCATCAGGAATGGGGTCCGGCATCGGCCTCCATCGAAGTCCATCAGGTAGGGTCCTTCTGGGGCCAGCTGCTCAAAGAATAGCCCTGGAGATAGTACAGGGCCTCTCCCCAGATCCTCGAGGCTGAGGCCTTCCTCCTGAAGGTTGCCTTGCTGGTGGTGGACAGTAGGGTCGTCTGCGCCCTCGCCGGTCGGCAGGTCTGATGGCAGAATGCCCTCTTGTAGTGGAGTCACAGGGGGCAAGTGGCTTTGGTGCATCTCCCCGGCGTGGCTACCAGCCATTGCTGGGTTCTTGTGGACAACGAAATGAGGATGACTGCAGGCCGTCTCTTCGTCGTAGGCATGGCTACCGGCCATCGCCTGGGTCCGACTCCCTGACGGGGATACAGTTGAAGTGCGGCTACCGGCCATCACTTGCCTGTCGGCATGGCTACTGGCCGTCGCCTGAGCCCCATATGGAGGATGATGTGCAGACGAGGAGCGGCTACAGCCCGTCTCCTGCCGACAGGCGTCGCTACTGGCCGTCGCCTGGGTCTTGTCCTCTGAGGCAACTACAGGAGGAGAGGGGACGTACCCTTCTCTCCCCAGCACGGCTACTGGCCATTACTGGTTCCTGTAGGGGGATATAGCAGCACCTGACAGAGGGGTGACTACCAGCTATCTCCTGCCATGGGGCCCAGCTACAGGCTGTGGCCTTTTAAGGGCACGGCTACCAGCCATTGCCTGAACCCAGCTATAGGCCATAGCTCTTAAGGGGGAGCGGCTACAGGCCATCTCTGGGAAGCCTTCCGAGCGGCTACAGGCCATCCTACAAAGGGTGCGGCTACTGGCCGTCGCTGGGGTGCTGCTTGGAGCTAAGGAAGTAGCTCCACCCCAATCCTGTCGAAGGTCAGCTCACCCGCAAGGTAGTCTCCGTTTCCTGCTATGGTGGTGGCAGGCGAGTTCTGGGTCATAGGGGCGCGCGGCCCAGGCGGACTTACATCCCTGTCGCCCGGAGTCGGGCCACTTTCTGTCTGCCCCTCCCTAAGCTCCTCCTGTGCGTGTTGTGGTGCCCTCGGTGACTATATTTTATGTAGGTTTTACGTCTGTTTCTCATGTAACGTGTAGCCTCAGTCCAACGGGTTGACCTTGCTCTGTTCTGCGCCAGTTGTCTATAATACCTGTGAGGTCATCACACTATTTCTCTCATCCAGCGATGTGCTGATACATCAATAATTCTGCACCTTCTCTGGTAACTTCCCTAATTCATTCTCTCAACATGTTCAGAACATCTCAGTCTCATTTGTGCTGCATTTTTAATGTTTTTAAAATGCAGTATAGTGCCACAGGGGCGACCTATAACCCCCAGAAGGAGCCCACAGAGGAGCAACGACAATGCGCCAGGACTCAGGGCGACAATGACATAAGTCCGCCCGGACCACATGGCCCTATGACCCGGAGCTCACCTGCCACCACCATAGCAGGAATACAAGACTACCTCCCTGGTGAGCCTTCCCTAACCAACATCGGGGTGGAGCTGTTACTCCAGCTCCAGTCAACACCCCTGAGATGGCTGGTAGCCGCTCAACCCTCCTGAAGGAGACACCCTGTAGCCACTCTGAGGGAAAACAGGAGTCGGCCTGCAGCCACTCCCACCTTAGTCAGCAGACTACCTGTAGCCACTCTGAAGGTGTCCTTTCTGAGACAGCCTGTAGCCGCTCAACCCTCCTGAAGGAGACTGCCTGTAGTCTCTCTGAGGGAAAACAGGAGATAGCCTGTAGCCGCTCTGAAGGTGCCCTTCCCTAGACGGCCTGTAGCTGCTCTGAGGGAAATCAGGAGACGGCCTGTAGCCACTCCCATCTTCGTCAGGAGATGTCCTGTAGCCGCTCTAAAGGTGCCCCTGAGTCGGCTTGTACGTGCTCCCTTCCCCAGGCAATGGCCAGTAGCTGGGCCTTAGCGACGGCCTGTAGCCGTGCCCCTAGAAGGCCACGGCTAGTGGCCGTGCCCCACGGCAGGAGACAGCCTGTAGCCGCTCCTCTGTCAGGTGCTGACTCCTGTTCACCAACCTACGACTCAGAGGGAGTCCCCAGCCTGGAGGAGTACTGGAGAGGTCCCGTGACTTCCCCTGGCATCTTCTCCCTGCGGCTGGATCTGGAGAGGACTCACCTGATGGACCCCGATCTAGGACGGTGCCGCAGCCCCTTCCTGACGGCGCCACTGAGCACCGGGGACAACAGCCCTTGGGACCCTCAGACTGTCGCCAGGACCCCCGGACGGGACCTCCCTACACCCAGGCGCCGGAGATTTTTGTCTTCCGTCAGGCGCCTGAGCAAGAAATTCAGGCAGTTATTCGGCCCCAGCCCTGAGAGCCATACTCCCGCCCCAATGCGTGATCCTCTGGCCCCTGAACACAGAGGCCCCCCGCGGAACCCAGCGCCATCAGTAGTGAGGCTGGGTCACCTCCGCCACCCTTGTACCTGACCGCCATGGTGCCCAGACCCAAAAGGAGCGACAGTGAAAGTACAGTGTCCGTGATTCAGTGACGTGAACACACAGCAGTGAATTAACCATATAAAGAAAGTCAGTGAGAAAAACACCAATGATAATATAAAGGTCTGTCTATCTACTCAGAGGAGTAGACTGTAGCACCAGTCGAGAAGGGCAGTACTCCCGAGGTGGATGGAAAGCTGATGACAGGGAGTGCTGGAGCTCCCGTTTCATCAGCCCTCAGGACTAGTTCCTGACCATCCCCCTTTGCTGAACTTTTTCAGTGTCTCAGTTACACAGAGAGTAGGCCAGCATGCTCTCCAGTACAAATTTCTCTAACTATCTTCACCAAACTACATGCAAAGTACACACTACACTTCCTTTTCAAAAATCAACAAAAATGGCGTCTATCAATCAAGCCTCGGAGTCCCCAGGGGGGGGGGACCATAAATGCCCCCGCCATCTGCCCCTCTCCCAGTGACGACTCAAGGTGCCTGGAACCACTGTCTGACTCTCTTCTTCTTCATTTCTGCAACATTCGCGGCCTTTCATCTAACTTTCGCTCTGTTGAGCACCACCTCTCCTCCTCTAAACCTCACCTTCTTTTTCTGACGGAGACTCAGCTGTCTGAGGGAAACCGACAGCAAACCCTTTTCTGTATCCTCCTACTTTCTCTATACTCATTTCAAAGCCAAAGGTGGCTGTTGTGTATACATACGCAACGACTTATCTTGCTCTCGTGTTCCTGAACTTGATTCTTCTGAATTCTCCACACTCTGGCTTCGGCTTTCCTGTCATTCTCTGACTAAATATATCTGTGCTGTTTACTTATCCCCTAATTCTACTGACTATCAAAAATTCTTCGACTATCTTACTTCTACGATGGAACACATTCTGTCCATTTCTCCTTTCTCTGAAATCTCCATTCTTGGAGATTTCAATGTTCACCACCACCTTTGGCCCTCCTCTCCTTTCACGGATCCACCTGGTGAACAAGCCTACATCTTTTCTATCCTTAATGACCTAGAGCAGCTTGTACAGCGCCCTACCCGAATCCCTGACCGCCTTGGAGAGAGCTCCAACATACTTGACCTCTTCCTCACAACTAATCCTTCTGCTTACTCTGTTAATCTTTTCTCTCCGTTGGGCTCCTCCGATCACAATCTTATTACCTTAACCTGTCCTATCACTCCAGTACGGCCTGTGGACCCTCCAGGGAAACGTCGTCTGTGGCATTTTGGAGCCGCGAACTGGGAGGCCCTCAGGCAGTACTTCTTTGATTTTCCCTGGAATGATTATTGCTTCCATGGCCGGGAGCCATCTGAGTGTGCCTCGCGCATTACGGAGGTTATTCTCTCGGGCATGGAAGCATACATTCCTTTCTCATATCCTTTGACTAACGCAAGAAAGCCTTGGTTTAATCACGCTTGTTCTAATGCTGTCCGCAACAAGGAGAGGGCCTACAAAAGGTACCGGAGCCAACCCACCCCTGAATCACATCATCTTTACGTTTCTGCCCGGAATCGTGCTAAGTCTGTTCTTCGCTCTACTAAAAATAATTTCATCCATACTAAATGCTCTCAACTCTCCAACTCGAATTCTTCCTGCTCCTTCTGGCACCTTGCCAAAAATCTTTCTAACAACTTTACCTCATCATCCTTCCCTCCTCTTTTCTACTCTGATGGTTCTGTAGCTATTTCTTCTACTGATAAAGCAGATCTCTTCGCACAGACTTTCTCCTCCAATTCCACCTTAGACGATTCCGGTGCTGTTCCTCCATCACTTCTCCCCTCTGACTTCCTCATGGCTGACATTAAAATTTCTTCAGTTGATGTATTTTCTGCCATCACTGGCCTCAGTACTAACAAGGCATATGGGCCTGATGGGGTCCCTCCTGTTGTTCTCAAGAACTGTGCTTCTGTGCTTACACCCTGCCTAGGCAAACTCTTTCGCCTTTGTCTGTCAACTTGTACCTTTCCTTCTTGCTGGAAGTTTGCTCTCATTCAGCCAGTCCCAAAGAAGGGTGACCACTCCCAACCCTCCAACTATCGTCCAATTGCTTTAACGTCCTGTATTTCAAAAGTTTTCGAGTCAATTCTTAATAGAAAATTTTAAGGCATCTTTCCTATCACAACCTTCTTTCCGATCGTCAGTATGGGTTCCGTCAGGGACGCTCCACTGGCGATCTTCTCACCTACCTTTCAGACTCCTGGTCATCCTCCTTTCGGGACTTTGGCGAAAGCTTTGCCATTGCACTTGACATCTCAAAGGCTTTCAATCGAGTCTGGCATAAATCTTTAATTTCCAAACTGCCCTCCTACGGTTTCTATCCTTCTATCTGTGCCTTCATCGCTAGCTTCCTTTCTGGTCGTTCTATAGCCGCTGTTGTAGACGGCCATCGTTCTTCTCCTAGATCTATCAACAGTGGTGTTCCTCAGGGCTCTGTCCTATCACCAACTCTCTTCCTTTTATTCATCAATGATCTTCTAAGCTGTACATCTAACCCTATCCACTCATACGCTGATGACTCCACCCTTCACCTTTCCATTCGGTTTCATAGCAACGCCCATCTCAACAGTTACTTCAAGAAACAAGGGATGAGGCTATGGCACACCTAATGTCTGACTTGGCTCGTATCGCTGACTGGGGTAAAAATAATATGGTTGTCTTTAATGCATCTAAGACTCAGTTCTTACACCTATCAACCCGACAAAATCTTCCACAGGTATACCCATTAATGTTTAATAATATTCAGCTGAATCCTGCATCATCCTTGAACATGCTTGGGGTTTCATTTACTCAGGACTTATCTTGGAAAGATCATATTACATCTCTTGTAAAATCTGCTTCCAAGAGATTGGGTGTGCTAAGCCGACTCCGCTCTTTCTTTACCCCTGCACAATTGTTGACTCTATACAGAGGTTTTATCCGTCCCTGTGTGGAGTACAACTCATGTGTGGGGAGGCTCCCCACATACAGCTCTTCTCAATAGGGTGGAGTCAAAGGCTTTTCGTCTCATTAACTCCTCCTCTTACTGACTCCTTTCAACCTCTGTCTCTTCACTGCACTGTTGCATCTTATCTCTTTTCTATCGCTACTTTAATAGTCACTACTCCTCAGAATTGTCTGCATGCATTCCTCCACCTCTACGACGGGAGCGTAGCACCCGTCTAGCACCAAACTCTCATCCCTTTTCTGTCCAACTCTCTAATGCAAGAGTTAACCGTTACTCCCAGTCTTTCATTTATGCAACAGGTCAGCTCTGGAACTGTCTCCCTCTGTCTGTATTTCCTGCTGCCTATGATCTCCAGTCTTTCAAACGCAGTGTGTCCAGGCATCTCAAAATGATCGGATCTTGAATTTGGCTCTCTATTGTATTTTGTTTTTCTCTTGGAAGGAACTGTTACTGCGGGCCATGGCCTTTGGTTCCTTCTTCCTCGCATAAAAAAAAAAAAAAAAAGACGCCTCAATCCCGTTTGGGGTGGCCACAAACAAATCGCCTCCAAGTCGCTGTCCCCTGCCATTTCACTGCTCTGCTCCCAACTCACACCCCCTCTCTCATACACATCTCCACCCCATCCCTCCATCTCATCCTCGGCCTCCCCCTCCCTCTTCCCCCCTCCACCTCACTCACATACACTCTCTTCGTCAGTCTTTCACCCTCCATCCTCTCCACATGGCCAAACCACCTCAGTGTGTTCCTCATAACGCTTCCTATCACATCCACATCCACATGACAACGCTCCTTTATATCCTCATTCGTCAGCCTGTCTCTCCATGTGACTCCACAGGCTCCTCTTAAATAACTCATTTCCACTGCTCTCACTCTTGACTTGTGTCCTTCCAACAACGTCCAAGCTTCACTTCCGTACGTTAGAGTTGGTATCACAATACTGTCATGCAGCAACTTTTTCACCTCCATGCTCACTTCCCTGTTTCTAATCACTGTTTTCAAAGGATCAGCAACCTTTCTTCCCTGCTGTACCCTTTCTAGCACTTCACCCTCCAAACCTCCATCCATACTCATCACACTACCCAAGTACTTAAACGTACTCACATTTTCCAATTCCTCACCATCCAACCTTGCTGTACATTCACTGACTTCACCTCTCTCAAAGACCATCACTTTACTCTTCCCTACATTCACCTTTACATTCCGTTTCTTACACACTCTCCCAAACTCATCCACCAAGCCTTGCAGCTCCCCTTCGTCTTCATTGAACAACACAGTATCATCTACAAACAACAGTACAGGGAGTTTCCAAACACTATCCTTTCTCACCAGGGCCACTCCAACATCCACTTCCCTACCTTGTACCTCTTTTATTACCCCATCCATGTACAGATTGAACAACCATGGAGACATGACACATCCCTGTTTCAACCCAACTTTCAAAGAGAAAAATTCACTTAGTTCACCATCCACACGCACTGCAGCCTTCACACCATCGTACATACTCTTCACAGCATTCAACATCTTCCCATCTACTCCATTTATTCTTAACACTTTCCACAATCCTTGTCTATCCACCCTGTCATATGCTTTCTCCAAATCCATGAAAGCTGCATAAAACTTCTTTCCCTTCTCTAGAAACTTTTCCACTAAAGATCTGAGAATGAATATCTGATCTACACAACCTCTTCCCTTCCTAAAGCCTCCCTGTTCTTCTCCAACTAATTTCTCTGTTCTTTCTCTAACTCTGTCAGTAAGTATCCTACTATACACTTTTCCTATTATACTAAGAAGACAAATGCCCCTATGATTACCACACACTTCTTTTTCCCCTTTTCCTTTGTACAAGGGAATAATTATACCTGACTTCCAATCCTCCGGGACTCTACCTTCCTCCCAGGACAATCTGCACATCTTCCACATCCATTCTACTACTATCTCTGCCCCATGCTTCAGCATTTCACCACACACTCCATCAATTCCTGGGGCTTTCCCCGATTTAACTTTCTTCATTGGTTCCACAACTTCTATCCTACTGATTTCTTCCTGTCTTCTCACCTCCCTTCTTCTCCCAGGCATTCCCCAGCCACTTATACTCGCATTACTTCCATCCTCTATGTTCAACAATTCCTTAAAATGTTCTCTCCATCTGCTCACTTTTTCTCCCTTCTCCACTAGTAATCTACCATTTTTATCTTTCACTCCCCTGCTAACTTCACTTCTACCCTGTCTTACCTTTTTCACCTCTTTCCAGACCATTTTCTTACAGTCCCTCCACTTTACACTCAGATTCCTTCCAAATTCCTCATCCACTCTCTTCTTACTCTCTCTTACTAATCTTTTCATCTCTCTCTTTCTTTCTACATATAACTCTCTCTTCCGCCTCTCACTTCTTCCACGCCCCTATTTCTCATCCATTCATTGTATGCTTTCTTCTTTTGTGCCACAGCCTGTTGCATCTCTTCAGTCCACCACGCTGTTCCTTGCACCCCCCTCTGTCTTCTCTTCCTTCCACACACCACATCCTCTTGCTGCACATATTTCTTCTGTAAATATCCTACACACACCTTCCACGTCTCCCATCTGCTCCAATTCATATTTGCCCAATCGTTCCTCCACTTCTGTCTTATACTCAGCCTTTTTCTCATCTTCTTGTAACCTTTCCACTCTCCTTGCAACTACTCCTTCCTCTCGTCTTTCCCTTCTTCTATTCCTCCATCTTACTTGAATTCTAATTCTGGCCACCACCAAGTAGTGGTCAGAAAGTGAATAAAAATAACAGTGAAACCGTGAACACGGCCAAGCAGTGAAATACGGGTCTATTACAGTGAATACGGTACCGTCTGATAACGCCGCATCACACTAAAATCATACATAGACCCTAGTGTTAAAGTAATAATTGCCAACAGTGAAATAGTACCACCCACTCCACAAATATATAAAATTTGGACTTCCTGCAATAATAGTATATAAACCTCTGCCCTAAGTGCTATTCACCTTACCTGACCTTGACCTGGGTAGTATCCTGCGTGATACTAGTAACCCATAATTATCTTGGCCTAAGCTTTATAATTGTCCAGTGTATCTGTATTCGTGACATCTACCCGTTCCACTGTAGAATTTAGTAGTATACATGTAAGGCTGTTGACTTGAGTTTTTATGTCCTGCCTCGCTCCTATTTGTTTAAGCTCCGGTCTAGAGAGAGAGCCCAGCAACACACTAGGCGTTAGAGGGACGGGAAGGCAACCCTAAAACACCTAGCATTACACTGGTGGGCAGCGGTGGTTCTTGACCCAGGCATACGAGAGAGGTAATCAGGAAATACTGGAAAAATGGCAGCCAAACCGCATGTGCAATTACCTAAATTTGACCTTGAACAGTATGATGTTCACACATACCTGGCAATTATTAAACCTTTGCTAGATATCGGTTTCGAGGATGAGAAGCAGAAAATTGCAGTCACACTCCCGCTACTGAGCAAAGCGGCAGCTAATATAGCACCCAAGATCGCCCCTGGGCTCACCTGGCAGAATTTCACGAAACTCGTGATTCAAGCCACCACCCCATCACTAGGTAAAGTGGTGGCACTATCCCAACTGGATAGTTTAACTTTAAATGGCAGCTTGGACGATACTTTAATCCAGGATAGATGCCTGGTCACTGCTGCCTACCCGGAGGCAGATGATGAGACCTGGGAGCAACACACCTTTAATACTCTTCAGAGAGTGCTCGCCAGCATGGTTAAGGAGCACTTTAAGATCCATGACCCGACCGGAGACATGGATAAGGACGTTCAATTGATAAACCACCTCCTGACCTCCCTCCCTACACCCCAGCAAATCAACGTGGTAAAAAAGTTTCCCACAAATATTCCGGCTCCCCCAGTCAAGCCACATCCGCCTATGCCCCGCACCAGCCCCACCTCAGCACCCAGCCCACCGAGGACACACCCCACCCACCGGCGCCCCAACCACAGGGAGAACCCCAACCTCATGCTAGTGAATCCCTGGGAGTTCTTCGCGTGCAGCTCCAGGTGCCCACTGCACGATATCAGAAATCAGTTGGAAGCTACAGGACAGAAAACCACATCCCAGGCCAACGTAAAGTTTCCTCTCTAGAGAATGAGGTAACAGAGGACGAACCCAGACCCGCGGAGGAGACCAAACCCGGGGAACAGGAGCCGGAGGAAGAAGAAGGAGGCCCCAGACAGTTGCATTTTTAGGACTGCCCCCACACCTTCCCACGGTGGCGGGGGCCACTTCCCCCAAATATCGCCCCCCAGTTTACCACAAGATAAAGCTGAACGGGGTGAAACCCAGACTTCTGGTCGATACAGGAGTGGCCAGATCCTGCCTGTATAGCCACTGCTTCTCCCGTCACAAATTGAGTTTTGGCCCATTATTCCCAATGGCTACTCACCTTGTGGATGCTGGGGATGGCCCCCTTGCCAATCCGTGGGGAAACATGGGCCCTGCACGTCGACACCCATCTGGCGGTGGCGACCCAGCATAAGTTCATAGTATTCGACTCTTCCTGCTGGAATTATGACGGATACCTGGGGTTGGACCTGTTGCAGAAGTTAGGAGTCACCAGTGATTGCCGCAATAGACAGCTCCAGTTCTGAAAATCACCCGATCCCCCCTCCCCCTCAGGCCGTCTACACCTGCACGCCACGGCCCCAGTCAGAAGACTCTGCACCCCCCCTCCTTCCCTCCTTCCTTCTCCCCAACTGCCCCCCCCTCCCCCCTTCTTTTCCCGCCACCATTTCCTCCACCGTCAACATTCCTCCCCACCATGAAGCCTGGATGCCCCTCAACCAGTCCTCAGGCACATCTGTCCTATTCTTCCCACTCCTGCCACCCGGAACCCTCTCGGCTTGCTTTCTGCCCCCAACCTTCCTTCCCCCTCACCTCACAGCAGTCCGGATTGCCAACCTCGCCCTCTCACCCCTCACCCTCCCTAAAGGGCTCATAATCGGAGATGGCGGAAGCCAAGCCCTGTGTCCCCTCCCCCTCCCATTCCCTCGCCCCCCTACCCCACATCCCCAACCATCTCTCCGTTCATCAGTCAGACACCCTCCACTGCCTCCTCCTGGATTTCCAGGATCTGTTCATGGCGGGACCTGCTGACATTGGAGACACCACCTACCTGGCTCACGAGATCCATATGATGGGCCCACCAATCTGGCAGCCATCCCAGAGGAAGAACCCCAAACAGTGGGAAGAGGAAGACCGCCAGGTACAGAAGATGATCGAAGTCTGAGTCGTCTCCCCCTCCACCAGCCTTTGGTCCTCCCCCGTCATCATCATGAAGAAAAAGGATGGCACGATGCGGTTCTGCGTCGATTACCGCCGGCTTAATGACGTAACCACCATGGACACCACTCCACTCCCGCGCATAGATGACTCCCTGGATTCCCTATACGGCACAACCTGGTTCTCTATCCTCGACCTCCAGTCAGGATATTGGCAGATCCCGGTGTGTCCGGAGGACAGAGAGAAAACCACCTTCTCGACCAGCAACGGGAAACATTATGAATTTAATGTTTTGCCCTTCGGCCTCTGTAACGCCCTCGCCATCTTCTCCAGATTAATGGAATCTGTCTTCAGCGGCCTCATGTGGTAGATCTGTCTCGTGTACTTGGATGACATCATAGTCTTTAGCCAGGCATGGGTCGACCACCTGCAGCACCTCCGCCGGGTTTTCACCAGGATCCAACAGGCAGACCTCAAACTCCGGCCCACCAAGTGTGTCCTGGCTGCCAGAACCATCTCATTCCTGGGGCACATCATCTCCCAGGCTGGCATATCTTCTGACCCAGACAAACTCCGCACCATCACTGACGTACCCTCACCACAAGGCGTTCACGGGATTCGAGCCTTCCTCGGCCTGACGTCCTATTACCTCCTTTTTGTGAAGGGGTTCGCCCACATTGCCAAGCCACTCCACGACACGACCCATAAGGGAGAACCATTCATCTGGATGGACAGGAGACAAGCCGCCTTCCAACAACTTAAGGATAAGCTCGTTTCTGCCCCCATTGTGGCCTTTCCCGATTATGCTCCCCCATTCCGGCTCTACACAGACATTTCCCTAACTGCAATCGGCTCTGTGCTGGCACAAGTCCAAGAGGGCCACAAGCACATCATCGCCTGTGCCAGCCATACCCTCAATCAGGCGGAAAAAAAATTATGCCGCCACCAAGAGGGAGTGCCTGGGCATCATCTGGGCACTTGAGCCCTTCCAGGCATATCTGTCAGGGACCCAAGTTACCATCATCACTGATCACCAGTCCCTCCTGTGGCTGCAGCAGTCTAACACCCACAATGCCCAGCTCATCCGATGGCATGAGACCGTGGGGGAGTTCAACTATGAAATCTCATACCACCCTGGCAAACTACACACCAATGCAGACGCTCTCTCTCGGCTCCTCATCAATGCCGCCCAGCCGGAGCCAGATCTCCTCCAGCAGAGGCATTGCAAGGAGCTAGATCCCCCAGCACCTTTTCAAGAAACTATCGCCAGGGTGACCACCTGCTTACCCCATCCAGGCATATCGTCCTAGGCCCCGACATCAACCTGAACGCCCTTCAACACCTGCACACCCACAACGGCATTCACCTGGGCACGAGAAAACTCCTGCAGGTCTTTAACAACACCTACTGGGCACCCAATCCTTTCACCCTTGCCAAGGAAATTATCAAATCCTGCCGAGCATGCGCCCTCGGTAAAGACATCTCCTGTACCGCCTGTCCATCAGGCCAGATTACCGCTCACAAACCTTGACAGCTATTGGCGATCAACATAGTGGGATCCTTACCCCCGAAATCAGGCTATAGGTACGTGATCACGTTCGTCGACACATACTCCAAATTCTTCGTAGCCTGTCCAGTGAAGGAACATCACGCTGTCGCGGTGGCCGATGCCCTGATTCAGCACATATTCTCGTACTTTGGCATCCCACAAACGATCCACTCAGATAACGCACCCGAGTTCACCAGTAAGATCTGGGAGGAGCTGGCCCACATATTCGGCTATAACATCTCCCATTCGTCCCCTTACTGGCCCCAAGGAAATGCCATATGCAACTGAAGCCATCGTACGCTGATGAATCAACTCCGCACCTGGATAGAAGCCACCAAAGACAACGACTGGCCCGTCCATGTAAAAATCGTGCAATGGGGCATCAACTCCTGCCCCCGAGAAGACAGACTTTCACTGTACAAACGAGTGTTTGGGGAAACAACCCTCCTCCTGCCCCTTCGAGCAGCATTTGCAATCCCCCACTTCAGCCCTCACATCAGACCCATTACACCATCTCAAACGTCGGCTAACCCACCTCCAAAACAACCTGGACCTCTGCCCCAACACCTCCAACCCCTACAAACTGGCCGATACTGTTATGAAAGCGCAGCTACCCACCCCCCACAAGCTCACGCCGCACTTCACGGGGACCCACACCACCATCCGCGTCCCTAACCCCTATCAGGTGATTGTCGAGTACCAAGGCACTCCCCGCATTCTCCGAAACCAGTATGTGCGCCCTTTTCGCACTCCTGCCCCCACCGCCTTGGCCCCGCGCCCCGTCCCACCCACTACCCCCACACCACTTCCCTCTACCTCCTATGATTGCTACATCTCCCTCTTGCCATCTCGCTCTCCCTCCCCCTCCCCCATCGCCTCCACCTCACCTTCTGTCACGCTGCATCACACCTCACCTGACAACCCACAGACATCACTGACTGCCCGCCACTCCCCCACCTCCTCACCACTCACCGCCTCCTCTCCCACGCCCAGCACTGCATGTCCCGCCCACACCTCTGCCCACCACACCCCCGCCCCAGCCGTTGCCACTATTACCACCACATCTCCCAGCCCGCCACCAGCACACGCCCCCTCGACCCCGCCTGCCCTGTCCCCTGCCCCCAGCTCCACCTGCGCCACCCATGCCCCCACGACGCCACCACCCACTCACCCTACATCCCGATCCCCGCACGGTGCCGCCCACACTCCTACCACCCCACAGCCACCCTCGCGTGCCTCGCACACCTCACACACACGCTGACACTGCACACCCATATCACCGCCCACACCCACCCTTAAAACAACCATCACATGCTCTGGCCGCCTTTCCCGCCCAACCGACCAATACACCCACTCTCACCCCACCCGCCTCGCCACAAAATCACATCCCTACCCCTGCCCTAAATCATCTCACACTCATGATACACCAGGCATAAATCCCGGCCACCTACACTCCCCAGAGACGCCACGCCACATTACTCCGCCATAAAACCCCACACTCACCATCCATCTTCAGCATTCAACACAGCCCTGCACAGAGGATAACACCTAGCGCCACGAGGATTCGACGGACCATATAGGCGCTGCCCTTTGGACAGAAACAATGAGTCTGAGGACCTTACCACCTCCTACGGCTCCTCCACTCCTCCACTGACTCATCCACCCTCTTCATCACCTGTGACGAGTAGCTAGACGAGAACTCAGCCACCACAGCCTGGCACGCCCTGCTCCAACACCTACAGCCAGTCTACCACACCTACGACACCAAAGTTTACCACCTCCAGTCACAGGGATGTTACTTTTTCAAGCAGATGGTGGTAAAATGCAGTATTGTACCACAGGGGGCGACCTAACACCCCCAGAAGGAGCCCACAGAGGAGCAACGACAGTGCCAGGACTCAGGGCAACAACGATATAAGTCCACCCGGGCCATGTGCCCCTATGACCCGGAGCTAGCCTACCACCACCATAGCAGGAATACAAGACTACCTTCCGGGTGAGCCTTCCCAAACCAACATCGGGGTGGAGCTGTTACTCCAGCTCCAGTCAACACCCCTGAGACGGCCGGTAGCCGCTCAACCTTCCTGAAGGAGATGGCCTGTAGCCACTCTGAGGGAAAACGGGACACAGCCTGCAGCTGCTCCTGCCTTCATCAGGAGACGGCCTGTAGCCGCTCTGAAGGTGTCTTTTCCGAGATGGCCTGTAGCCGCTCTGAAGGTGTCTTTTCCGAGATGGCCTGTAGCCGCTCTGAAGGTGTCTTTTCCGAGATGGCCTGTAGCCGCTCTGAAGGTGTCTTTTCCGAGATGGCCTGTAGCCGCTCAACTCTCCTGAAGGAGACGGCCTGCAGCCGCTCTGAGGGAAAACAGGAGACAGCCTGTAGCCGCTCCCACCATCGTCAGGAGACGGCCTGTAGCCGCTCTGAAGGTGCCCTTCCCAAGACAGCCCGTAGCTGCTCAACCCTCCTGAAGTTGACAGCCTGTAGCCGCTCTGAGGGAAATCAGGAGATGGCCTGTAATCACTCCCACCTTCGTCAGGAGATGGCCTGTAGCTGCTCTGAAGGTGCCCCTAAGTTGCCTTGTAGCTGCTCCCTTCCCCAGGCCACGGCCAGTAGCCAGGCCTTAACGACGGCCTGTAGCCACGCCCCTAGAAGGCCACGGCCAGTAGCTGGGCCCCACGGCAGGCGATGGCCTGTAGCCGCTCCTCCGTCAGGTGCTGACTCCTGTTCACCAACCTATGACTCAGAGGGAGTCCCAAGCCTGGAGGAGTGCTGGAGAGGCCTTGTGACATCCCCTGGCCTCTTCTCCCTGCAGCCAGATCTGGAGAGGACTCACCTGACAGACCCCGATGTAGGCTGGCGCCGCAGTCCCTTCCTGACGGCGCCACCGAGCACCAGGGACCGAAGCCCTCAGGACCTCCAGACCGCCCCCAGGACCCCCTGAGCAGGACCTCCCTACACCCAGACGCCGGAGATCTTCATCCTCCGTCAGGCACCTGAGTGAGAAGTTCAGGCAGATATTCGGCCCCAGCCCTGAGGGCCATACTCCTGCCCCAAACCCCGAAAGCGCGGGGCCCTTCGCCACCCATAGCCCTGGACGAGAGAGGACGCCCCTACACGTGATCCCATGGCCTCTGAACACATAGTACCCCAGCAGAACCCAGCCCCGTCTGTAGTGAGGCTGGGTCACCTCCGCCGCCCTTGTACCTGACCGCCACGATGCCCAGACCCGAAAGAAGTGACAGTGAAAGCACAGTGTCCGTGACTTAGTGACTTGAAGGCAGAGCAGTGAATTATCCATATAAATGAAGTCAGTGCGAGAAGCACTAGTGACGGTATGAAAGAGGTGGAGTGAATAAAAGTAACAGTGAAACCGTGAACACGGCTAAGCAGTGAAATACAGGTCTATTACGGTGAATACACTACCAGCTGATAACGCCGCATCATACTAAAATCATACACAGACCCCAGTGTTAAAGTAATTATTACCAACAGTGAAATAGTACCATCCACTCCACAAATATATAAACCTTGGTCTTCCTGCAATAATACTATATAAACCTCTGCCCTAAGTGTTGTTCACCTTGCCCAACCTTGACCTGGGTAGTATCCTGCGCGATACTAATCCATATCTAGGCCTAAGAATTATAATTGTCCAGTGTATCTGTATTCGTAACATCTACCCGTTCCACTGTTGAATTTTGTGATAGACGTGTAAGGTTGTTGCCTTGAGTTTTTGTGTCCTGCCTCTCTCCTGTTTGTCTATGCTCCGGTCTAGAAAGAGAGCCCAGCTACACACTAGGCGTTAGAGGGACGGGAAGCTGACCCTAAAACACCAAGCATTACAGAGCCCTTCTTGCCAAGAAATGTGACAACATGTTATCCCTTCTCTGGCATGACAAGAGACGGGTTAACATGTTGTCAACAGTACATAAGGGTGTGTTTGAGCAAACAGGAAAGACAGACTACAGGACCAGGGAACCCGTGTTGAAGCCCGATGCAGTCAACGATTAGAACATCAACATGCAGTTTGTTGATAAATCGGACATGCAAATTGGTGAGGTTGATTGCCTTCGTAAGTCCTGCCGGTGGTACAAGAAGGCGTTTTTACACCTTCTTAAGATCATTGTCCTGGACAGCTTCATACTGTTCAAAGAGCTCGTCAAGAAACCTGTCTCTCTACGAGAGTTTGAGAGATCTTTCATGTGAACTCCTTGAAGAGTATTCAACTGCACAGGTGACAAGTGCAGAGGTGTGCGGTACGTAGGAGGACTACTGGGCCTTGATAGCAGGCTGTGAAGCCTATGCCCAGAGTCGGTCACACACACACACACACACACACACACACACACACACACACACACACACACACACACACACACACACACACACACACACACACACACACACAAAAAGATGGGGGATGCAGACAGCGCCTACAGCTGACAGGCTAAGCTGTGCAGAGTATTTCCGGCAGCACAGGCTGATAGAGAGTGGCCGTACCACTGCAGGTCATCAAGTGTACAGGCGATGCCACGTCTGCAACCACCAAACGCCATCCCCCAGCATAAAAAAAGACAGCCTTCCAATGTGTATAGTGCAAGGTCCCCCTATGCCCTAACTGTTTTTGCTAGGTGTGTGGGAGAATGTAAATAGTAAACAGGTATGCATAAGTGTGTTATTTTTTACATATAAGTGAAATGTAAGATATTGTTATGAAGGGAGATTTGCCAGTCAGGTAGTCTCGTACCTTCGAGACGTTTCTCGTACCGTAAGTACCGGTACGAGTCAGAGTTGCCAGTTTGCATGCTGTTTGTGAGCACAGTTATTTCGTAAGTTATGCATTAATTTTGTGCTCTTTTTCTTTATAATGTTTTATTTAAGTGATTGCTTGTCAAATTTTGTAGTTTAATTTCGTAGTTTAATTTCGTATGGTAAATGATTTAGAGTGTTATGAAATGTAAAACAACACTGGGATGTTTTGGGCTGTTTCCGAGTTGGCAACTGTTGCCCGTCGAGAGTATACTCGTAAAATGTAGACGTTTCTCGAATAACGCAAGTTTATATAAGATCGGGTAGAGATTATTACGAGTTGGTCGGGTTTCAGGTCAGTTTGTGTTTAGTGCAGTCGGTTTTGGTGTAGTGCAATGTCAGTGCAGTTTCAGTGAAGATTGTCTACTTTTGGTACTTGTGTAAACAGTGGCATACAGTGACGGGTTATTAAAGATTGTACATCATTGGTACCTAAGGAAACAGTGGAGTGTCAAGCATTAAGTGTAATAACTGTGAAGTGTTGTTAAGCATTAAGTGTAACTGCAATTAGTAAAGGGTGTATAGCTCCAGTGCTTGTGAGAACAGTGAAGTGGAAAGCATCAAGTGGAAATACTTGGAAAATAAATACAGTGAACTTTAAGGAGCCAGTGTTTATTTTGCCTCAGATGATCTTGTGTACTGCACACCTGAAGGCTGACCATAGGAAGCACAACTCACTGGGCAACGTCCTTCCTATACTGTACTACTGCTGTTGGAGCCTGTGGCAGTGTGGGGTGGGGACGTAACAATATTGTAAGTTATATCTAGTAGTGTTATGATATAAGTGTTTTATAAGTTTTACAAGTGCAATGCATTAAGTGTTACTGTTTATGGTTATTGTAATGCTAGGTGTTTTAGGATCGACTTCCCGTTCCTTAAACACCCAACGTATAGCGGGGTTCTCTTCCGAGACCGGGGCTTAGGACAAATGAGAGAGGCAGGACACTAAAACTTCAGACAATAACCTTACACGTGTATTACTCAGACAAGGGAAACAGCAGATGTTACAAGCACAATATTTGGGTCGATTATAAACACTTATACCTAGATACTGTAATTAGTATCTCACAGGATACTATGAGAGAATATAGTAAAATAACACCTGAGGCGGAGTATTCAGGTTTAGTACAGTCCAAGGTCTCTAAGCGCGTGGAGGAGATAGTGGTGATGCTCACTAGGAGAGGGTGTAAGGCACGGGATTCTAATTATAATTATGGTAGTATGAGGCGGAGATTACTGGTAGCGTGTTCACTTTATTATTTTCTAGTTGCAAGGGACTTTTGGTTTATTATTATCACTAACTCCACGGCTTGGGTATTTCTCTTATTGGGATATGATAGTTACAATGTGTCGGTCTTTCTCACTAGCACTTGGGTTCTTGATTGACAATTCACTGTTCTGCCTTGTCACTGTTAGACCATTAGTATGCTTAAAGCACTTGGGTCTGGTACTATCAATTGCACTATTCCGCCTCGCCACTGTTGCTCTACAATGTTATCACAGTCACTGTCTCATGGGTCACTGGGTGTCGGGTGCGGCGGAGAGACAATCCGGCTTTATTTCTGCCGGGGCTGGGGCACTGCCAGGGGAGACCTTACCAAGAGGGCACGGGATTACGCGCAGGGGCGTCTTCTCTCGTCCGGGGCTGCAGGTGGCGAAGGGGCCCGTACTCTCCGGGCTGGGGACAGGAGTGTGGCCCTCAGGACTAGGGCCAAACAACTGCCTGAATCTCTCGTTCAAGCTCCTGATGGAGGTGGAGGTCCTCTGCCATCGAGGCATAGGGAGTTCCCGCCTGGGCGTTCTGGGGAGGGCCTGGGGTTCCCAAGGGCTGCGGCCCCCAAAGCTGGGTGGCGCTGACAGGGAGGGACTGCGGCACCGGTCTGCATCGGGGTCTGTCAGGTGGGTCTCCTTCAGGGTCAGTTGTAGGGAGCAGAGGCCAGGGGAAGCTATAGGGCCTCTCCAGTACTCCTCTACGCCCTCTGCATCAGGGGTCAGGGAACTCGTCTCACACTGGGGCGGCAGGGTGGCTCTCTGCCGCTTCCAGCCGTGGGGCCCGGATACTGGCCGTGGCTTCCCAGGGGCGAGACTACAAGGCGCCAAGGCCCGGCTACTGGCCATGGCCTGAGAGGGTGAGTAACTGCCAGCAAACCCAGGGACACCATTGGAGCAGCTACTGGCCATCTGACGAAGGCAGGAGTGGCTCCAGGCCGACTCCTTCAGGAGGGGTGGGGAGCGGCTACAGGCCGACTCAGGGACAACACCTTCGGAGCGGCTACCGGCCTTCTGACGAAGGCAGGAGTGGCTACAGGCCGACTCCTGCAGGAGGGGTGTGGAGCGGCTACAGGCCGACTCAGAGGCAACGCCTTCAGAGCGGCTGCCGGCCATCTGACAAAGGTGGGAGTGGGTACAGGCCGACTCCTTCAGGAGGGGGTTTGGAGTGGCTACTGGCCGTCTCCGGAAGGACATCTTCTGACGAAGGCGGGAGCGGCTACCGGCCATCTCCTGGTTACCCTCAGGGTGGCTACTGGCCAATTCCTTAGCGAGGGGCGAGCAGCTACTGGCCATCTCAAGAAAGAAGACACCTTCTTGGCGAAGGCGGGAGCGGCTACTGGCCATCTCCTTAGGAGTGCTGGCAGGAGCTGGACAGACAGCTCCACTCTGAAGCTGGTTGGTGGAGGTTCACCCGAAAGGTAGTGCAGGATTCCTGCTATGGCGACGGCGGGCGGGCTACGAGTCATAGGGGTGTATGGCCCGGCCTGACTTGGGCTGTTGTCGCACTGAGTCTTGGTGCGCTGCTGCTGCTCCTGTGGTAAAGACTACATATTATATAGATAGATAGATAAATAGATAGATAGAAGCAGGGAGTCAGATGATGAGAGGTGTTGTGTCTGTGAGAATCGAGCAGTGCTAAACATACTTACACACTCTGACGCGAGGAATGCTTGAGACAGCGTCTAGTGGCCATATACACACATACACATATGCTCACACACAGGCTACGGGAACTTTCCATCCACGAGGAACACACGTGACACATCCCTGCTACACCAGAATTTAGGAAAGAGAGCTCAGACGGAGATTAGCCACCGAACAGGGAGGAGGAGAAGTAGACAGGCCTCAGAGGAGACAGGTGACGGGAGAAGGGTTTGGCAATTTGAGATAGAGAGACAGATAGCGAGACAGGGAGGTAGCTACCCGGGACTTATACTCGTCCGTGTGAGAGACTTGTTAATATTTCCAAGACAAATAAAAATAGTCCCATACTATTCTTTACCTCTCCTGTCACTACATGACAAATGGGAAAGAAGATTAGCTACTTACGAAGCTACTCAAGTATAACAACCGCTCGTCCATAAGTCTAATATATATATAACTTCTCTACAAGTAACTACAAAGTCTTTATGACATTTGGTAGCAGCGAACGTATACGAACCTCGTCTACGAATCAACATTAAATTCCTACAAAATATCAAGATTGAAAACAAGAATATCTCTCTCTCAATCAACAACACAACCAGCCCCCTCCGTCTCCCAGATCATCATGCTGATGCAGAGGTCAAGAGATCACACGACGCCTTGCAAGTAGCTTAACGACAAACCAGCAAATCTGCGGACATCGTCTCCGAATTAAAAGCAACTTTCTACAAAAGCAACCGAGACTCTACAAGATTAGCTTCAGTTCTACAGTGACTCACTACAAAATACAGCCTACAGTGCAAATAGTCTACAAGTCTTCATCCTACAACGAGTAAATCACAAGAAAAAAAGGACCAAGAATACATCAAGAAAGAAAGAAAACAAACAAACAAACAAACGAAGAGTGAGAGACGACTCACAACTCATAACCACCAGACCTCACCCTCCTCTTTCTGCTACATCCACCCAACCCCCACCGCCTACGCAGGTGTGAAGAGGTCAGGACGACGAAGCAAACACCAAGTCCATATTCACAACTCGTCTTACTCACCCGTCTTAACTCAAGTTACTCATCGCTACTCATTCACTCACCACAGCTACCAGTGTGGGAAGCCGACGTCACCATGTGCTGAGACGACAACACGCCAATCAACCCGCGAAGGACAACGCTATCACCACGTGCAACACCACTCACACCATTTCCACCACGGTAAAAATTAGTGAGTTACATAGTTACTTCATTCATACAATACACAGTGATAGACAATAAGCTTCTGCACAAACATATAAAACGTGCTGTATAGTTACAGCTTAAATACACATACCTACTTCAATTATCTTCATAATTCAATCATTAAATACTTGCACCAACAATAAATATTCTACACTGTATATATTCATTCATTTATTATAACATTTATTTACTACCAACGAGTGTTACCATTTATACCTACATAAAATACGTGTTTCATATATACAACTATACATTATTACATCTACAAAGTAATAAAGAAAATATCCAATCACAGTTACTCAGTGAGCGATTAAAAGAACTGTATTAAACGTTTATTAATTAAAGCTACCTAGTGGAAACATATAAATTAAGTTACAAGGTAAACTAGAAAAAAAAAAAAATGGCCAACACAAATGCCGTTAGCAGGAGTGAACATCTTCAACACAATCATGAAGACAATGATTTCCACACAGTGCTGACACACATATTACTCACGATAGGTACAGGTGAACAACAAGTCAGTGTGTATAGTTAATACTGTATATAGTGTATATATTTTTTATATAAAATAACAAAATATGGGACTATATAATATCATTTTATAGTATCTGTGCAATATAAACTAAACTTTGAAAAAGTATCCCAAGGAAATTAGCCAGTAATTATGTAACCATGAACAACATGGCAAAAAGTGTACACAAGCAAAGAGAAACAAACTATAGAAAATCAATACATACCAAAAAAAAAAAAAAAAAAAAGTAAGAAAGAAAAAAGAGAAATAGAGCAAGTTCACATAACAAACAAATGAAAATAAGTGTAAGTGTTACTACATATGCCAAAATACCACATAAACTACAAACAAAAAGCAAATTGTGTCTCCACAAACAAGTGGCATGACACATCATCACTATCATCGACCGCAGCATATGTTAGGACTGCAATTATTACAATTATGTTACACTTATTACAATTATGTAACTGCAAACAATATGTACCAATTTATGACAGTTGCATTAACAAGATGTAACTTTTATGTAACTTTAATTACAATTTTGTAACTACAAACGATATGTAACAATTATGTAACGACAAACGATTGCATTATGTTACACTAACTACAATTATGTACCTACAAACGATATGTAACAATTATGTAACGACAAACGATTGCATTATGTTACACTAACTACAATTATGTACCTACAAACGATATGTAACAATTATGTAACGACAAACGATTGCATTATGTTACACTAACTACAATTATGTACCTACAAACGATATGTAACAATTATGTAACGACAAACGATTGCATTATGTTACACTTTGCCAATTATGTAACAGTTGCATTAACAAGATGTAACTTTTATGTAACTTTAATTACAGTTATGTACCTACAAACAATATGTAACAATTATGTAACGACAAAACAGTTGCATTAACAAGATGTAACTTTTATGTAACTTTAACTACAATTATAAGGCCAAGACACTTATGTAATAGTTGCATTAACAAAATGTAACTACAGTTATAAGGCCAACACAATTATGCATTAACACAATATTTTGTAACAATTCATAAAATGTTACAATTATGTAGTACCACAATGTTAGTACAATATTAAGTCATACTATTATAGCACAATTCTGTATTACCAGTATCATCATACAAGTTAGGTGAATCACTATTTACTATATTATATGTATACAATATTCATACAATTTACTTTTACAATATTATGTATTTCACTTAATTAGCTTATAAGTTCATTATAATGTATATATAATATGTATTAATATGTTATGACTATTAAATGTCGATGGTACGCCATTTTCGCGCGACCGAGCAGTGTGGTAAAGACTACATATTATATAGATAGATAGATAAATAGATAGATAGAAGCAGGGAGTCAGATGATGAGAGGTGTTGTGTCTGCGAGAATCGAGCAGTGCTAAACATGCTTACACACTCTGACGCGAGGAATGCTTGAGACAGCGTCTAGTGGCCATATACACACATACACATATGCTCACACACAGGCTACGGGAACTTTCCATCCACGAGGAACACACGTGACACATCCCTGCTACACCAGAATTTAGGAAAGAGAGCTCAGACGGAGATTAGCCACAGAAGAGGCAACAGAGAAGTAGACAGGCCTCAGAGGAGACAGGTGACGGGAGAAGGGCTTGGCAATTTGAGATAGAGAGACAGATAGCGAGACAGGGAGGTAGCTACCCGGGACTTATACTCGTCCGTGTGAGAGACTTGTTAATATTTCCAAGACAAATAAAAATAGTCCCATACTATTCTTTACCTCTCCTGTCACTACATGACAAATGGGAAAGAAGATTAGCTACTTACGAAGCTACTCAAGTATAACAACCGCTCGTCCATAAGTCTAATATATTATATATAACTTCTCTACAAGTAACTACAAAGTCTTTATGACACTCCTCCGTGGGGTCCTTGTGGGGGTGTCTGGGAGTTCATGGGGGCACTATGCTGAATTCCTGGTGGAGGTGGTTGGACATTCCAAGGGACACTATGCTATATTTCAGTTATAGGTGAAACAGTTATTGAAACAGTTATTGAGTTAGCCTACCTGTTACATGTAAAAAAAACACACACACACACTAATGAGCCAGCCAGAAAGAAATTTACCTGGTTGGCTATAAATAAATTTTTTCCTAGCTACTCAGAAAATAGTGCTGAATATATGAGCATAAGCATATTTGTGATGTGAAGTACAAATAATGTAAGTTGTGTATAACAGCAATATTTTCACGATGCCCCTGATTAATACAAATCAGTCTGAATTATAGTATGAGTAATTACCTCATACTGAACCATACTGCGTGAAACAGCCACAGCATTTACTGGTCAAAGTGCAGTTACCCATAATCGTGATGTCAATAGCAATTATAAGTGTCGTAGAAGGGGGAAATTATTATATTTGACACAAGAGTCCAGTACAGACAATCAAAGATCTGTTCTTTTCCCACACACCAACGAGGCATAGTAGCACTACGAAACAGGCGGAAAACCCTATGGGGAGCCACATGGACAGGGTGATGACATCCTTATGACTGTGAGTGAGGAAAATTCAAAGAGTGGAAAATTCCAAATTCCTTCCAAGGGCGCCCGGGCAGTGTTACAATCACCGCTCCAGTCAGTGCTGCCAACGCCAGCCAGCAAGTCCAAGGTCACTGCCAGTGGCACGTGCTCAGAAGCCGCCAGCCGAAACACGGAAAACCCGTCATCTGCAACTTATCCTTACTCATCAACGGGACCACCTGGAGACCTTGGGATACTTTCATCTGAATGAGGAAGAGGTGGTGAGTCTTTTCTTCCCTTTTTTTCTCTAGCTATAATAGTTTGGCAGATATTAGGGTTTGAAGTAAGGGTATTGAAGTAGTAACAGCTGAGGGCATCACAATACCCTCAGGAAGTGACAATGGAGGGGTAAGTAGGGCAAGCACAATGTCCGTGCTATGTGGACGTAAGTCCAATAGAGCCACGCGCCCCTATTCCCCGGAATGCACCCGGCGTGAAGACCTCAGTTCAGGTGCATTACCCTTTCACCAGACCAGCCTGCATCAGGATCAGGCTGGAGCTAGAAAACTAGCTCCAAGCAGCATCCCAGCGACGGCTGGTAGCCACGCACCTAAGGCAACGGCCTGTAGCCATGCCCCTGCAACTGCCTGTAGCCGTGCCCCTGCAACGGCCTGTAGCCGTGCATATCTGACAGCCAGTAGCTGCACACCTAAGGCAACGGCCTGTAGCCATGGCCCTAAAGCAACGGCCAGTTGCTGTGCACCTGTGATGGCTGGTAGCCACGCATCTAAGGCCACGGCCTGTAGCTGGGCCCCTGCAATGGCCAGTAGTAGTGGAAAGGCAACGGCCAGTAGCCATGCCCTAAGGAGACGACCAGTAGCCACTCAGTGCTGCTATCCCCCCCTGCAGAACCCGTGACGGCCGGTTGCCACACGCAAGGAGAGAACAGTACGCCCTCTTTCCTTCTGCAGTTGCCTCGAGGGGCACAACACTGGTGACGGCCAGTAGCTGCACCAATAGGCAAGAGACGGCCTGTAGCCACTCTTCACCTGTACGTCACCCCTCACATGAGACATCGACGGCAGCTGGTAGCTGTGTCCGCAGCTGCACTCTGCCTGTTGTCCCGTCAGGGAATCGGGTCCAGGTGATGGCCAGCTGCCACACCGACGGGTAAGGGACAGCCTGTAGCCGCCCTGCTCCTGTTGCCCAAGGGACCTCGGTGACGGCCAGTAACCACGCCAGGGAGGGGCACCTTGAAAGCCCCTTGCCCCTTGCAACTCCGCAATTCAAGGGAGACCCTGCAAGTCAGGCCCAGGTGATGGCCAGCTGCCACACCTACGGGAAAGGGACTGCCTGTAGCCGCCCTCCTCCACTGCCCAAGGGACCTCAGCAATGGCCGGTAGTTGCGCCAGGGAGGAGCACCCTAAAAGCCCCTTGCCCCCTATGACTTCCCTACCTGAGGGAGACCCCTGTTTGAGCCACCCCTCCAGTGGCAGAACAAGTCCCACCCTCGGCTCCCCCATCAGAGGAAATCTCCAGGAGGAACACCTCTCCATCCAGGACTGGTGGAGAGGACCCATCTTGACCCCAAGGTTACACTCCATGGGGTTACACTCCATCCAGCTGGCACCAGAGGGAGACCCAGGCCTGTTGGATTCCTGCCCCCCACAACGCCGCAGCTCCACCCTGACAGCGAAGCAGCAGGAGCAAGACTGCAGCTGGCGGGCCCCCCACGCTGCCCCCAGCACCCAAGGGCATGACCTCTCCAAGCCGGAGGAGGAGCAACATCCTTCCTGCACTGGGCACCTGTGGAATCGCCTTCACTGAATCTTCGGCCCCAGTCCTGAGGGCCAGACCACAGTACCAAGCCCCTCCATTGCGGGGCCCTTCCAAACCCCTTACCACAGCCCATCCCAGAGGACGACACCCCCACGGATAGTCCCATGGCCCCTCACCAAGAGTGCACCTGAAGGAGCGCCACCAACACCGGGCCGCCACCTGTGAGCTGCTGCCTCCCCCTCCTTGGTTGGTCTGCTCCCCTGCTCCATATCCCTGTAGTGACTGTGACCCCTCTCCCTGCCCACGAGTGAAAGTGACTGCCCAAGCGTCTAGTACAGGGACAGTGAAAGTGAACATGACTGCCTGAATATAAAGTACAGTGACAGTAGCTTTAGGAAGGGAAGAGGTTGTGTAGATCAGATATTCATTCTTAGATCTTTAGTGGAAAAGTTTCTAGAGAAGGGAGAGAAGTTGTACGGGGCTTTCATGGATTTGGAGAAAGCATATGACAGAGTGGATAGACAAGGATTGTGGAAAGTGTTAAGAATATGTGGAGTAGATGGGAAGTTGTTGAATGCTGTGAAGAGTATGTACGATGGTGCGAAGGCTGCAGTGCGTGTGGATGGTGAACTAAGTGAATTTTTCTCTTTGAAAGTTGGTTTGAAACAGGGATGTGTCATGTCTCCATGGTTGTTCAATCTGTTCATGGATGGGGTAATAAAAGAGGTACAAGGTAGGGTAGTGGATGTTGGAGTGGCGCTGGTGAGACAGGATAGTGTTTGGAAACTCCCTGTACTGTTGTTTGCAGATGATACTGTGTTGTTGAGTGAAGACGAAGGGGAGCTGCAAGGCTTGGTGGATGAGTTTGAGAGAGTGTGTAAGAAACGGAATCTAAAGGTGAATGTAGGGAAGAGTAAAGTGATGGTCTTTGAGAGAGGTGAAGTTGGTGAATGTACAGCGAGGTTGGATGGTGAGGAATTGGAAAATGTGAATACGTTTAAGTACTTGGGTAGTGTGATGAGTAAGGATGGAGGTTTGGAGGGTGAAGTGCTTGAAAGGGTACAGCAGGGAAGAAAGGTTGCTGGTTCTTTGAAAGCAGTGATAAGAAACAGGGAAGTGAGCATGGAAGTGAAAAAGTTACTACATGACAGTATTGTGATACCAACTCTAACGTACGGAAGTGAAGCTTGGACATTGTTGGAAGGACACAAGTCAAGAGTGAGAGCAGTGGAAATGAGTTATTTAAGAGGAGCCTGTGGAGTCACGTGGAGAGACAGGCTGACAAATGAGGATATAAATGAGCGTTGTGGTGTGGATGTGGATGTGATAGGAAGCGTTATGAGGAACACACTGAGGTGGTTTGGCCATGTGGAGAGGATGGAGGGTGAAAGACTGACGAAGAGAGTGTATGTGAGTGAGGTGGAGGGGGGAAGAGGGAGGGGGAGGCCGAGGATGAGATGGAGGGATGGGGTGGAGAGGTATATGAGAGAGGGGGGTGTGAGTTGGGAGCAGGGCAGTGAAATGGCGGGGGACAGGGCGACTTGGAGGCGATTTGTTTGTGGCCACCCCAAGCGGGATTGAGGCGTCTGGCAATAGATAGATAGATAGATAGACAGTAGTAAAACAGCCTGAATATAGTGGGGAGTGAGAAGAAACTACCAGTGCATACTGCGGGACAGTCATAGAAATAATAAGTACAATTATAGAAATAACATAAGAAACCAGCAGCCCTAGAATAAAAACGTTGTCGCAACGTATCTCAAGAGCAGTGTCTGTTTGTCTGTCTGTTGGTATCCTGCGAGATACCTTTAACTCATAAATATCTGTCCATTTCAGTTACATGCTTTTGAGCAAAGTCTAGCTTTCTGTATCCATAATTTGGTAATATACGTGTAAGGCTGTTACTCTAAGTTTTTGTGCCCTGTTCCTCTCATACTGTGTCTAAGCTCCGGTCTAGAAAGGGAACCCAGCTATAACTGAGGCGTTACTAGGACGGGAAGCCGACCTAAAAACGCCTAGCATAACAGGTATTTTTTTACAAAATCTCGGAAATCCCTCATAAGAACGAGTGGGCGATGTCGGGAAACCCTGGCGGATGGGGGTTAAGCAAGTAGGCTAATGTGACCCTTATATCCTTTCCTCCAGCCTCCCGTGCCTATCGGTCTCTGCCCAGTAGGAAATCCTGGGGAAGTATTAATAAAGAACGATAAAGAATTCCCCATAGTGGTTAATTGTCTCAGCTTGTTTAGTTCTGACTGATTGACTGAAATGTTCATTGTTGTAAAGGTTCAAGCATTGGGAGAAATAAATTATGAATAAAATCAAGACATTCTGGGCCTTTATGGTAACTAATTTGGACTCCAAGTTATTTTGTAAGCAGGCCTACTGATTCTATTTTAACAGATTCTATACTAAGTACTTTTCACCTTTTATCCAATCTCGAAATATGGTTTTTGTTATGCTAGGCGTTTTTAGACCGGTTTCCCGCCCTAAGAATGCCTAGGGTCTAGCTGGGTTCCTTTTCTAGACCGGAGCTTAGGCACAGTATGAGAGGAACAAGACATAAAAACACAGGGCAACAACCTTGCATGTACATTAGCAAATTCTCTGCTACAGAACGGGAAGACAGTTCACACGATATGCTATACAAAGTTAATACACAGGCTGGGAGATGGGTTTCGTGTATTACGCAGGATACAAGATAGGCAATGGGTTCAGTCTGGGTAAATAGGTAATACACAGTTTCACAGTCCTTGTATGTGAGGCTCGTTTCAGAGTGAGAGGGTGAAATATGGGTTTTACTGTGCACGGGATAGTCCGAGGGTCCTTCTGACACTGATTCTGTTTCTATGAATGTATATATATATATATATATATATATATATATATATATATATATATATATATATATATATATATATATTATATATATATTGTCACTCGATTTTACCTCTCGGTTTACACAAGGTGGATATGCACTGTCACAAAAGTTATTATCATGATACCGAGTTTTGCCTCTCATTTTGCACAAGGTGGGTATGCTCTGTCACAAGCATCTTTATCACTGGCACAGGAATTCACTGCTTATCGGCACTGCACAGTCTTTGCCTCTCACTTTCTGTCTGTGGGAACTATGTATCACAATCACTGGTTGGGGCAAGGGGAAGGGGGAGGGCCTTGAGACTCACAGTTGTCGGCCTGGCATGGGTGGAGTCCCTTCAGGAGTCCCTTCAACCCACGGCCACGGGACAACTCATAGGGGCGTCGTCTCTCGTCAAGGGCTATGGTTGGGCGTGGTGAAGGGCCGCTCACTGTCGGGGCTGGGGACGGAGGTCTGGCCCTCAGGGCTGGGGCCAAACAGGTTTTGAAGGCACTCCCGCAGGCGCCTGGTGAGGGAAGGGCGTCACCTTCGTCAGGGAAGGGAAAGGTCTTGCCCTGGGGTAGTAGGGCACCCTCGAGGGTCCGTCAACTGTGATTTCCTTCCTGCTGCACCACCGTCAGGGTGGGGCTGCGGTGTTGCTCCCAGCAGGAGTCCGTCAGGTGGGGGTCCTCCTCGGGGGCCGACTGGATGGGAAACAACCCTGGGGATAACACCGGGCCTCTCCTCCAGTCCTTCGGGTGGAAGTCCTTCTGGAGGTTGCCTTGGTCCTGGTGGACAGAGATGCAACCTGCGCCCCCGCCAGTAGGCAGGGCTGATTGCAGGTCAACCTCACATTGTGAAGTCACAGGAGGCGAGAGACTTTGGTGGAGTCCCTCCCTGGCGTGGCTACCAGCTGTCGCTGAGGTCCCTTAAGCAACAGACGGAGGGCGGCTACAGGCCATCCCTTCCCTGTCAGTGCGGCTACCGGCTGTCACCGGGGCCCAACTTCCTGATGGGACTGCAGACAAAGCGTGACTACAGGCCGTCACTTGCCTATGGACGTGGCTACAAGCCATCACCAAAGTCCCGTATGGAGGGCGACGTGTAGGCGAGGAGCAGCTACAGGCTGTCTCCTGCCTACTGGCGCAGCTACTGGCCATCACCGGTGTCGTGCCCTCCAAGGCAACTGCAAAGGGAGAGGGGACATACCGTTCTCTCCCCACATGCGGTTTCAGGCCATCACGGGTTCTGCAGGGGGGTTCAGCAGCACCTGGAGCAGCTACAGGCCGTTTCCTTCTTTGGAGCACGGCTACAGGCCGTTGCCTTTTTTGTGTGCAGCTACTGGCCATCACAAGGGCGTGGCTACAGGCCATCACCTTTTTACTGGTGCAGGTACAGGTTGTCTCCTTGTTATTGGAGCTGCTACAGGCCGTCTCTTGGTTTGCGTGGCTACCGGCCATCGCTGGGGTGCTGCTTGGAGATGTATTTTCAGCTCCACCCTGATCCTGGTGAGGGCTAGTTTGGCTGAAAGGTAGTGCACTCAGACTGGAGTGGTCGCGCTGGGCACACTCCGAAGAATGGGGGTGCGCAGCCCAGTGGAACTTATGTCCGTATTGTATGGACGTTGCACGCGCACCATATACCCCTCCGTAGTCTCCTCCTAGGGGTGTAGTGCTGCCCTGAGTTGCCATGGCCGGTATTTCACCACTGTCTTCAGGGAAAGTCACGTCCCCATGGCTGGAGGTAGTGGGTCTTGGTGGTTCTGGTGTTATGGGCCAGCATTAGGTGTTGCAGAAGGGTGTTCCTCTGTGTTGTCGCCAGGTTTTTGTCGAGGTAAGGGTTGCAGGTGGGGAAGAGGGTGGAGGGCTCGCAGGCTAGGCGGAGGAGCTGGAGGAGATGACGAGGTCTGCGGATCCGGCGTTTCCTCCTGAGGGTTGGTGCCTGGGTGGCGTGTTGTATTCTCATGGTCGGAGGTGGTTGTCCTGCCATGGGATCGAGTTGAATGTTGGCGACTGAGGAGGCGGCGGTGGTTTTATGCCAGGGCAAAGTGCCAGTGTATTCCCTCAGGATAGGGGTAGGTGGAATTTGAGCCTGATGTAGCATGAGGGTGATAGCAGTCGTGTTTGGGGTGTGAAGGGTGGGGGTGGTTGGTTCCTGTGATGAGGGTGAGGTGGGTGGGGTGAGGGAGGGGGTGATGGTGTATATTGCGGGAGGGCTTGAAAGGCAGCCAGAGCAGGTGATGGTGGTTTTCAGGGTGGGCGTGGGCAGTGAGGTGGGCGTGCAGCCTCGTGGTGCTCTAGTTGCATGCGGTGTGGTGTTGGAAGGGGTGGTATGGGATGGAGGTGTTTGCAGTGGGGGCCTGGAGGAGGAGGGGTGTGATGTGGTGATGAGGAGGGATGAGGTGAAGGAAGGAGTAGCAGAGGGCGACGTATGGGCGTGTGAGGGCATTTTGGTTCTGGGAGGCTTTGGCGTGCTTGGAGTGGATAGTGGTGGCTGGGTAGCAGGTGATGCAGTGTTGGATGTGGGAGGTGAGGGGGGTGGCAGTGGGGGGTGAGGGGTGGGTCGGGAATTTGCAGTGATAGTGAGGCTGTAGGTGAGGTGATATGCAGCATGATGGGTGGAGGAGTTGGGGGTGAGGAAGAGGGGGAGGAGGGGAGGGAGGAGGAGAGCAAAATGCAGCAATTGTAGGAGTTGGGAGGAGGGTCAGGGGCGGCGGTTGGAGGTGGCGAGGTGCGGGGGGGATGCATGGCAGGGCTACGGGAGGTGGTGGCATGGAACGGGCATACGTGGCATTTCCTGTAGGTGTGGGGAGTGTTACTGTAATCCACTGTTACTTGGTAAGGGTTAGGGACGTGAGTGACGGTGTACGGGCCCATAAAGTGGGGGGAGAGTTTATGGGGAATTGGCAGTTTTGCAATCATCACAGAATCGCCCGGTTTGTGGGAGGTGGCATCTGGTTGCAGGTAGAGGCTGTTTTGCAGGTGGTGGAGTCGCCTCTTGAGATGGTGGAGAGGGTCGGATGTGGGGGGTGTGGAGGGCAGCTGTAGGTGCTGGCGTATGGGCAGGAGGAGAGGTGCTTCCCCGAATACACGCTTGTGGGGTGATATGCCCTCCTCCCAGGGGCAGGAGTTCATTCCCCACTGAACAGTTTTAACATGTGCCGACCAGTCCTCATTTTTAGTTTCTTTGATCTGAGTGCATATTTGGTCCGTGAGAGTTTGGTGGCTCCTTTCACAGACTACGTTTCCTTGTGGCCAGTAGGGGGAGGAGTGGGGGATGCGATAACCAAACAAATTGGCTAGTTCTCGCCATATAGTGCTGGTGAATTCTGGGACATTGTCTGAGTGTAGGGCTTGGGGAATCCCAAAGTAGGGAAAAACATGACGGACCAGGGCGTCGGCTACAGCGACAGCGTGGTGTTCTTTGCTGGGCATGCGATGATATATTTGGAATATGTATCTACAAAGATGATGATGTATTGGTAGCCAGACTTGGGTGGCAGGGGCCCCACAACATCCATGGAAAGCTACTGCCAAGGTTTGTGGGCAGTAATGCGTCCCGAAGGGCCGGCAATGCGGGTGGTGCCTTTGTCTAGTGCACTGGCTCAGCAGGACTGGGTGATTTGTTTGGCCAAGTTGGAGGGGCTGGGGATCCAGTATGTATCGTTGAATACCTGGAGGAATTTCTTCATACCCAGGTGGATCCTGTTATCGGAGTGGAGGTGCCTCATGGTGTCCAGGGCAGTGGGTTGAGGATGATGTGTCCCGACGGGGTGAATAGGTGGTCGTCCTGACGGTGGAGTTTGGTGAATAGGTGGGGTGGGATCCAGGGGGGCCAGTCCTTGTTGTGCCACCATTGGAGGAGCTCCATTTCATGCTGAAGTGCGTGGATGGGGTGCCGGGATAGTGCATCGGCGTTAGTGTGGAGCTTGCCGGGGTGGTAAGATATTTCATAATTAGACTCTTCTAAGGTCTCTCGCCATCTGATCAGCTGGGAATTGTGGGTGTCTGATTGCCGGAGCCATTGGAGAGACTGGTGGTCCGTGATGATTGATACGTTTGTCCCAGATAGGTAAGCCCGGAAGTGCTCAAGTGCCCGGATGATGCCCAGGCACTCCCGCTTGGTAGCGACATAGTTCCACTCAGCCTGGTTAAGGATGCGGCTGGCACAGATGATGATGTGTTCTTGTCCCTCTTGGAATTTGGAGAGGGCAGCACCAATTGCTATGAGAGAAACATTTGTGTACAATCAAAAGGGCAAGGTGTAGTCGGGGAAGGCGACAATCGGGACGGTGATGAGCTTGTTCTTGAGCTCTTGGAAAGCAGCTCGCTGCTCGTCGGTCCAGGTAAAGGGTTCTCCCTTCCAGGTCAGGTCATGGAGGGGCTTGGCGATGTTAGCAAAGCCCTTTACAAAGCATCGATAGTATGAGGTAAGGCCCAGGAAGGCCTGGACCTCATGGACGTCTCGTGGTAGGGAAATATCTGTGATGGCACGCAGTTTGCCTGGGTCGGGGGCTATTCCGTCCTTGGAGATGATGTGCCCCAGGAAAGAGACAGTTCATGCAGCCAGGACACACTTGGAAGGCTGAAGCTTGAGGCCTGCCTGGTGGACATGTTGGAAAACTTTCCTGAGGTGTTGGAGGTGATCGGCCCACGTTTTACTGAAAACGATGATGTCGTCCAGGTATGCCAGACAGATTTCCCAGGTGAGGCCATTAAGGACAGACTCCATCAGCCGAGAGAAGGTGGCGGGGGCATTGTAGAGGCCGAATGGCAGGACGTTGAATTCATAATGTTTCCCGTTACTGGTGAAAAATGCATTTTTTCCTCTCCTCTGGGTGCACAGGGACCTGCCAGTACCCCGATTGGAGATCTAGGGTAGAGAACCAAGAAGCACCGTACAGGGAGTCGAGGGAGTCGTCGATCCTGGGGAGGGGGGTGGCATCCTTGATGGTTACATCATTGAGCCGGCGGTAATCCACGCAGATTTGCATGGTACTGTCCTTTTTCTTGTTAAGGATGACTGGGGAGGACCAAGGGCTGGTGGAAGGTGAATCATCACCGGCATCGAACATTTTCTGGACCTGCCAGTCTTCCTCTGCTCATTGTTTTTTTGTTTTTTTTTGGCAGGATGGTTGGCAGATCGGTGGTCCTGTGGTGTGTATTTCATGCTTCGGGTAGGTGGTGTGGCCAATATCCGAGGGGCCTGACACAAAGAGGTCCTGAAAGTCCAGGAGAAGATGACGAAGGGTGTCCAATCGGTGTGGGGAGAGATGGTCGGGGATGGGGGGCAAGGGAGGAAAGGAAGATTATGGTGCTTGGCTCTGCTTCTTCCATTTCTCCCACCATGAGCGCCTTGGGTAGTGTGAGAGGAGATGTGTCGATGTTTGCGATTCGGACTGCCACGACATGTGGGGGCAGGAAGGTGGGGGACAGGAGACAGGCTGAGAGGGTTCCAGGTGGCAAGTCAGGGGAGAATAGGATGGATGCTCCTGTGGGCCTGTTCAATGGCAGCCATGCTTCGTGCTGAGGGGGAATTGTTATGGTGGAGGTGGTGGTGGCGGGGAAGGTGAGGGAGGGGGGGCTGCATAAGGCAGCAGGCGGAGGGGGTGCGGAGAGGGGTGATGCTAAGGGGGGGGGAAAGGACATTCAAGTGCACACTGGCGTGGGGGGTTCGGGGGGGTTGGGGGTTTCTGGAACTGGAGCTGCCGCTTGTGGCAGTTGATGGTCACTTGTAGTTTCTGCAGCAGGTCCGGTCCCAGGTATCCATCGTAATTACGATATGTGGAGTCGAAGACAATGAACTTGTGTTGTGTGGACACTTGCTGGTAGGTGTCGGTGCATAGGGTCCGGATTTCCTCACGGATGTGTATGAGGCCATCCCCTGCGTCTACAAGATGAGTCAACGTAGGGAAAAGTGGGCCAAAAGCCGACTTATGACGGGAGTGGAAATGGCTGTAAAGGCCAGGAGCCTTGCTTTTACCCCATTCAACCTCATCTTGTCATAGACTAGGGGGCAATATTTGTGGGAGGTTGCCCTTGCCACCGTAGGGAGGTGCAGGGGCGGTCCTAAAAATCCAACTGTTGTTGGATCTCTTCCTCCAGCTCCATTTCCCCGGGGTCGGTAGACTATCTCCGGCAGGTGCGTTGTTGTCCTTGGGGCCCTTGTTCTCCAGGGAAGACACTTTGCGTCGGCCTTGTGTGGTTAGCTTACGCCTGGCAGCTTTGAGTTGTTCACGGATGTCATGAAGTGGACATCGGTGGCTGCACGCGAACTCCCAGGGTTTGATTGAAATGAGGTTCTGGTTATCCTTCTGGCTGGTGTGTTTGTTTGTGGGGTGTGCCCTCTGGGTGTTGGCGTAGGGCTTGTATGAGCAAGAGGAGGTCGTGGTTTGTTGTGTGGTGTGGGCTTATTCAAGGGGAATTTGCTAACCACATTGATTTGCTGAGGGGTGGAGTGGGAGGTTAAGAGTTGCCGGATCAGCTGGATGTCCCTGTCCAGGTCCCCCATCAGGTCGTGTATGGTGAAGTGTTCCTTGATCATACTGGGAGGACTCAGAGGAGGGTGTTGAATGTGTGTTGCTCCTGGGTCTCATCGTCTGTCTCCGGGTAAGCGGTGGTGACGAGTCGCCTGGCCTGGATCAGAGTATCATCCAGGTTGTTGTCGTACGTTAAGCCATCCAGTTGTGACAATGCCGCTACCCTTCCTAGCGAGGGTGTGATGGCTTGAAGTACTAGCTTTGTGAAGTTCGCCCATGTTAGCTCGGGGACGACTTTGGGTGCAATGTTGGCCGCTGATTTGCCCAGGAGTGGTAGGGTGACAGCTATTTTCTGCCTATCGTCTTCCAACCCAATATCCAGCAGCAGCTTAACTACTGATAGATATGTGTGGATGTCACACTGTTCTGGGTCGAATTTGGGTAATTGTACAAGCGGTTTCGTTGCCATTTTGCCGATTTCCCTGTTTGCTCCTCTCTGTGTATGCCCGGGTCAAGAACCACCGCTGTCCACCAGTGTTATGCTAGGCGTTTTTAGGCCAGCTTCCCGCCCTAAGAATGCCTAGGGTCTAGCTGGGTTCCCTTTCTAGACCGGAGCTTAGACACAGTATGAGAGGAACAAGACATAAAAACACAGGGCAACAACCTTGCACGTACTCGTCTATCAGCAAATTCTCTGCTACAGAATGGGAAGACAATTCACACGATATTCTACACAAAGTAAATACACAGGCTGGGAGATGGGTTTCGTGTATCACTCAGGATACAAGATAGGCAATGGGCTCAGTCTGGGTAAATAAGTAATACACAGTTTCACAGTCCTTGTACGTGAGGGTCGTTTCAGAGTGAGAGGGTGAAATATGGGTTTTACTGTGCACGGGATAGTCCGAGGGTCCTTCTGACACTGACTCTGTTTCTATGAATGTAGAGTATATATATATATATATATATATATATATATATATATATATATATATATATAGATAGATATAGATAGATAGATAGATATAGACATATATTGTCACTGGATTTTACCTCTCGGTTTACACAAGGTGGATATGCACTGTCACAAGAGTTATTATTTTGACACCGAGTTTTGCCTCTCGTTTTGCAGAAGGTGGGTATGCCCTGTCACAAGCGTCTTTATCATTGGCACTGGAATTCACTGCTTATCGGCACTGCGCAGTCTGCCTCGCACTTTCTTTCTGTGGGGACTGTGTCATAATCACTGGTCGGGGCAAGGGGAAGGAGGAGGGCCTGGGGACTCACAGTTGTTGGCCTGGCTTAGGTGGAGTCCCTTCAGGAGACCCTTCGTCCTGCAGCCACGGTACAACTTGCAGGGGCGTCATCTCTCGTCAAGGGCTATGGTTGGGCGTGGTGAAGGGCCCCTTACTGTCGGGGCTGGGGACTGGGGTCTGGCCCTCAGGGCTGGGGCCCAACAGGTTCTGGAGGTGCTCCCACAGGCACCTGGTGGGGGAAGGGCGTCACCTTCATCGGGGAGGGGAGAGGTCTTGCCCCAGGGTCCTGGGGCGCCCTTGGGGGACCGTCAGCTGCAGTTTCCTTCCTGCTGCACCATCGTCAGGGTGGGGCTGCAGCGTCGCTCTTGGCAGGAGTCCTTCAGGTGGGGATCCTCCTTGGGCCTTGGGGACCGACTGCATGGAGAACATCCCTGGGGATAACACCGGGCCTCTCCACCAGTCCTTGGGGTGGAAGTCCTTTTCCTGGAGGTTGCTTCGGTCCTAGTGGACAGAGATGCGACCTGCGCCCCTGCCAGTAGGCAGGGCTGCTTGCAGGTCGCTATCACGTTGTGAAGTCATAGGGGGCAAGGGACTTCGGTGGCATCCCTCCCTCGTGCGGCTACCGGCCATTGCCGAGGTCCCTTGGGCAACACACGGAGGGCGACTACAGGCCGTGCCTTCCCTGTTGGTGCGGCTATTGGCCATCACTTGGGCCCGACTTCCTGACGGGACCACAGACGAAGCACGGCTACAGGCCGTTGCTTGCCTATGGGCACGGCTACAGGCCATTGCTGAAGTCCTGTATGGAGGGTGATGTGTAGGCAAGGAGTGGTTACAGGCCGTCTCCTGCCTACTGGCGTGGCTACAGGCTGTTGCAGGTGTCATGCCCTCTGAGGCAACTGCAAAAGGAGAGGGGGCGTACCATTCTCTCCCCACGTGTGGCTTCAGGCCGTCACGGGTTCTGCAGGGGGGCCCAGCAGCACCTGGAGCGGCTACAGGCCGTCTCCTTCCTTGGAGTACGGCTACAGGCCATTGCCTTTTTTGTGTGCGGCTACCGGCCGTCACAAGGGTGCGGCTACAGGCCATCACCTTTTTATTGGAGCGGCTACAGGCTGTCTCCTTGTTATTAGAGCGGCTACAGGCCGTCTCTTAGTTTGTGCTGCAACTGGCCATTGCTGGGGTGGTGCTTGGAGCTGTATTTCAGCTCCACCCCGATTCTGGCGAGGGCTAGCTCAGCCAGAAGGTAGTGCACTCGGACTGGGATGGTCACGCCAGGCACACTACGAGCAATAGGGGCACGCGGCTCAGTGGGACCTATGTCCGTATTGTATGGATGTCGCGCGCGCGCCATATACCCCTCTGTAGTCTCCTCCTGGGGGTGCAGTGGAGCCCTGAATTGCCACGGCCAGTATTTCAGTTTTCGATTCACTAATAACGAGCCCCATATACATACAATTTCTCTAATTGTTGCACGGCTTTAGGCTACATAAAATGGAAGGGGTCTCACACTGAAGTAAGATATCATCAACATGCATTGCTACCTCTGTACAATACGTTTGGTTCTGTTTCTTTCACTTACATATTCACTGTGGTTTAATTGTGCAGTGTTTGACATCTGTATGAATGAAGATAAAAATACAAACAACAATGCTTTAATTATAGCAAGAATTTATTTTCCTTGTATATCTTCCACTTACATATTCACCTGTTTGGTTATGAAGTGTCTGGTAGCGTTATGAAAGAAGGCATAGGCTAAGTACAAACAGTGTCATCCACGGTCTTAATTAAGAATGGTTGATTATGGTAAATGGTGATTTTTCCATATACAGATTAAATCGTTTGGGTGTGAAGTGTTTGGTAGCGGGATGCATGAAGATAAAAGTGTATTATAATTAAGTGTCTTTGGAAATTTTCTATACGCTTTCTGGACATGACACTTCAGTATTTTCTTCTGTATGATCAATGCAAACTCTGTCGGTAGTAAAGCGATATAAATAACATACAAGAGAGTTTTAAAGTGTAACATGCAAAATGCATAGCTAAAGAAGAGGTCCTACAGAGCCTCTTATCCCATTCTGAATACGGACAAGAATGTTTATGAATCAGCTGCAAAGCAATTGGGGGGGGACGGGAAGGGGGTGTCTATGTCGGTGGTCTATACCGTACGTCATTACTGATAAAGGACTGGGATTTCCAACGAGGGTCTTACTTTCAGTGGGACTGTTGGCTTCGCAGCATCTTTTTTAGATATTCATTATGCTTATTACTCCCTAATAATCTGTTTTAGGCCTCGAATTTCCTACTATAGTTGTATTTTCATGGCAATGGAGGCTTAGTAGTACCATTTTTTTTTTTTTTTTGGATATCACCTTGACTTTCTCAGTCAAGGCTATTCAACTGGCGGCCCACGGGCCAAATCCCGACTTTCAGTCGTTTTTGTTTGGCCCTTTGACTCAGTGTAATGCTAGGTGAAATAGGCTCGACTTCTCGGTCCAAGAACACCTAACGTGTAGGGGGGTCCTCTTTCGAGACCGCGGCTTAGTGCAATGAGGAGAGGCAGGACACAAAAACTCCAGGCAATGACCTTTACACGTATATTACCACAGTCAGACACAGAACAAAGACAGCAGATATTACAACACAATATATAGCAAAGAAATAAAACCCTAACTAGATATTAGTATCTTGCAGGATACTGGCTTAACTGATACTGATGCCAACACAATTAATTCTAGTGTACAGATGTACAGAGAATGCAAGCGCGCGCGGGGCGCGGGGAGTGAGGCTCACAGGGGGGGGGGGGGGCGAGGGAAGTGACTTGCAGCGGGTCAGAACAGAGTTGTGGTAATACTGGGGAAGAATAAGTATTATTACTTTGAACCTAATATTTCCTGATAGCAAAAGGGTTTTGGTAATTGATTCTGTTTCTTGTTTACGTTCACGCTAGTTACTGGGGAGAGGGAATGACATTGGGAATGCACTTGCAATACAAGTGGGGAAATAATATTAACACTTGCACTATTATTTCCTTAGAGCCGAAGAGGAGTATCTTACTGCAGAGGATTTCTCGGGGGGGAATAGTCTTACTGATTTTTTGTCACTCGTGAGTCTGACTTAACAGAACTAAATTTATGCACTCGTCCTTTACTCATCCACCATGATTTCACTTGCCCCGATATTCCACAAGTATTAAGTCACTGTACCGTTGTTACACTAGTTTGGGCAACATCACACTTAACCTAAAACAGTTCGCTATTGCTGGGGCAACACCACACTTAACATGAGTCACTCATCGTGGAGGCGGCGGGGAGACACGCCGGCGACAACTCGGCCGGGATAGGGGCACCGCCAAGGGGGGGCGTGCCGAGAGGGCACGGGACAACTCGCAGGGGCGCCCTGTCGCGTCCAGGGCTGCAGGTGGCGAAGGGGCCCGCAGTCTCCGGGCTAGGCTCAGGGGTGTGGCCCTCAGGACTGGGGCCGAATAGATCCAGAAATCTCTGGCTCAGGTCTCGGCCGGAGGTGGAGGTCTTGCGTCGCCCCATGGGCGTGGGGAGATCACGCCCGGGTGTCCTGGGAAGGGTCTGGAGGGACTGAGGACTGCGGTCCCCAGAGTCGAGGGGCGCCGACAGGGAGGAACTGCGGCACCGACCTGAACCAGGGTCCATCAGGTGAGTCTTCTCCAGAGCCAGGCGTAGTGAACGGAGGCCAGGAGAGGCCATAGGGCCTGGCTGGGGCGCTCTGGTACGGGAGGTCCGGGCTCTTGTCTCCTGCCGGGGCGATGACTCACTCAACACCTCCCTTTGGCCGTGGGGCCCGGCAATTGGCCGTGGCTGCCCAGGGGTGCAGCTATCAAGCGCCAAGGCCAGGCAATTGGCCGTGGCCTGATTGGGGGAGTCAGCACACCTCTATTCGCCTTCAGAGCGGCAATTGGCAGTCTGACGAAGGTGGGAGCGGCAATAGGCCGTCTCCTTCTGCAGGAGGGAGGAGCGGCAATAGGCCGTCTCCTTCTGCAGGAGGGAGGAGCGGCAATAGGCCGTCTCTGGGGCAACGTCTTCGGAGCGGCAATTTGCCATCTGACGAAGGCGGGAGCGGCAATAGGCCGTCTCCTTCTGCCGGAGGGAGGACCGGCAATAGGCCTTCTCAGGGGCAACATCTTCGGAGCAGCAATTGGCCGTCTGACGAAGGCAGGAGCGGCAATAGGCCATCTCAGAGGCAACGTCTTAGGAGTGGCAATTGGCCGTCTGACGAAGGCGGGAGCGGCAATAGACTGTCTCCTTCTGCCGGAGGGAGGAGCGGCAATAGGCCGTCTCAGGGGCAACGTCTTCAGAGTGGCAATTGGCCGTCTGACGAAGACAGGAGCGGCAATAGGCCGTCTCCTTCTGCCAGAGGGAGGAATGGCAATGGGCCGTCTCAGGGGCAGCACCTTTGGAGCGGCAATAGGCCGTCTGGCGAAGGCAGGAGCGGCAATAGGCCATCTCATTCTGCAAGAGGGAGGAGTGGCAATAGGCTGTCTCTAGAGGGGCACCTTCGGAGTGGCAATAGGCTGTCTCTAGAGGGGCACCTTCGGAGTGGCAATAGGCTGTCTCTAGAGGGGCACCTTCGGAGTGGCAATAGGCTGTCTCTAGAGGGGCACCTTCGGAGTGGCAATAGGCCATCTGGCGAGGGCGGGAGCGGCAATAGGCCGTCTCTGTAAGGGCACCTTCAGAGCGGCAATAGGCCGTCTCCTGAGGGGCGCTGTCTGGAGCTATGAGAGCAGCTCCACCCCTAGCTGATCCAGCAATTCCATTCCCCGAAGGTAGTGTCCTCCTCCTGCTATGGTGATGGCATGGCGGCTGAGTGTCATAGGGGCGCACAGCCCGGGCTGACATATGCCGTTGTTGCGCCGTATCCCGTCGTCTGGTTGCGGCTACTCCATGGAGTCTGGGTGGGGGTGTCAGTGAGTTTCAGGGGGCACTGGGCTGTTCACTACTTATGTCAGGACTACATATTATAATTACAAATCATAATAGATAGATAGATAAATAGATAGATAGAGAGACAGATAGAAGCAGGGAGTCAGATGATGAGAAGGTATTGTGTCTGCGAGAATCGAGCAGTGCTAAACATGCTTACACACTCTTAACTCGAGGAATGCTTGATAGGCACACGACAGCGCCTAGTGACCATACACACACATACACACATACTCACACACAGGCTGCTAGAACTTTCCACTCACAAGGAACACACGTGATACAACCCCTGCTACACCAGAATTTAGGAAAGAGAGCTCAGAGGGAGGTTAGCCACAGAACAGGCAGGTCGAGAAGGAGACAAGCCTTAGAACAGGCAGGTCAGTGGGGAGAAGGGCTTAGCAACATGGGAGAGAGAGGGCGAGACAGGGCGGTAGCTACCCGGGACTCTATGTGAGAGACTTGTTAATATTTCCAAGACAAATAAAAATAGTCCCATACTATTCTTTACCTCTCCTGTCACTACATGACAAATGGGAAGCTACTCCAAGATATAAGACCGCTCATCCACAATATATATATATATATATATATATATATATATATATATATATATATATGTGGACGAGCGGTCTTTATATCTTGAAGTAGCTTCCCATTTGTCATGTAGTGACAGGAGAGGTAAAGAATAGTATGGGACTATTTTTATTTGTCTTGGAAATATTAACAAGTCTCTCACATAGAGTCCCGGGTAGCTACCTCCCTGTCTCGCTCTCTCTCTCCCATGTTGTTAAGCCCTTCTCCCCACTGACCTGCCTGTTCTAAGGCTTGTCTCCTTCTCGACCTGCCTGTTCTGTGGCTAACCTCCCTCTGAGCTCTCTTTCCTAAATTCTGGTGTAGCAGGGGTTGTATCACGTGTGTTCCTTGTGAGTGGAAAGTTCTAGCAGCCTGTGTGTGAGTATGTGTGTATGTGTGTGTATGGTCACTAGGCGCTGTCGTGTGCATATCAAGCATTCCTCGAGTTAAGAGTGTGTAAGCATGTTTAGCACTGCTCGATTCTCGCAGACACAATACCTTCTCATCATCTGACTCCCTGCTTCTGTCTCTCTATCTATCTATTTATCTATCTATCTATTATGATTTGTAATTATAATATGTAGTCCTGACATCTGCTCGGCCGCGCGAAAATGGCGTACCATCGACAGTTAATAGTCCTAACATATTAATACACATTATATACACATTATAATGAACTTATAAGCTAATTAAGTGAAATACATAATATTGTAAAAGTAACATAATTGTATGAATGTTGTATACATATAATATTTATAGTAAATAGTGATTATTCAGTAATATTACATTTTAAACAAGTTGTATAGATATTTGAATAAATGCAATGGTTGTTGTATAACACTTTGTAAGACGTGCATGTACAACAGACGTACGCATATAATTGTGCAATGGTAGTACTGCTAGGTTATACATTACATAGAGTTATCAATTTAGTAATGTCTAATATTTCACCTAACTTGTATGATGATACTGGTAATACAGAATTGTGCTATAATTGTATGACTTATAATATTGTACTAACATTGTGGTACTACATAATTGTAATACTTATCTCGTGGGGGGCACTATTGTATTCCTCACTTGCTTCCTTCTCGGGGGCACTATTGTATTCCTCACTTGCTTCCTTCTCGGGGGCACTACGTTGTATGTCACGCATTTCACTCAGGAATGAAAATAAACAAATAAACTTGCATAAAACAAAGTTTTGCATTTTCCTTTTTATTTGTATATTTAGCGGAAAATGTAAACGCAAATAATATATGAACTTTTCGTTTCTTTCTGTGTATGTGTAGAGGGAAAAATACAGATAAAATTGCTATGCTGGGTGTTTTTGGGCCGACTTCTCGTCCCAGAACACCTACAGTAGCTATAGAGCAGGGTTCTCTTTCGAGACCAGAGCTAGAACATAATATCAGAGGAACAGGACACAAAAACTCGGCAGGCTACCTTAACACATATATTGCCTTAATTCCACTTCCTTACAATATACATATGATGGTGTACAGAGAAAGACATAGGTACAGTGACAGACTTTGAGTGATTGTATGGATATGCCACTACACATACAAGGGCAACCACCTTAAATACCTGAGACACAGGGGTTACAGGTTCAGTCCATACAGCGCTCTCCTCTTACAGTTATGGTACATCGCACTGTGTGATAGTGTCTCACAGGTCTTGGCTACATTCACTACCAATTGTCACTGTATCACTGCTTTGAGTCTGAACGGTCACTGTCAGTTCTAGTTCTTTGACATGAAACAGATTACACTCTGGCATCTTTTTGGGCTGCCGAAGTCTGGGCTCAATCAAGGTGGTGCCCGGGTGTAGGAGGGAGGCCCACAGGTGTGCCTTCCTGTTGGAGGCACAGGACTGCTCCTGGGGGCATCACTGCCTGGGCGCGTTTCTGGTCGGTGGTGCAGGGAGGCTCTATCCTGGTGGGTCCTCAACCTGGTGAGTGGCCCTCAGGGCTGGGGCCAAACAGCGTCAGGAGCCGGGCCTGCTGTTTCTTACTCCGGGCAGAGGGAGGTTCCGTCCTGGGGTCTGGGGAGTGTCCTTGGTAGACGGGGACTGCGGTCGCCTCTAGACAGGGGTGCCGTCAGGGGTTGGCTGCGGTATCTCGTCCAGGTGGCATCCGTCAGGGCCGGGCGTCATCCAGGGGCAGGCTGAAGGTCATGGATCCCCTCCTCGGCTATCGGGCCCTGCCACCACTCCTTGAAGGGCAGTTTCCCCAGGCAATCACACCTGGAGGGAGAGAGAGAAGGACGTCCCGTGCGGCCTCCGGATGGTGACTGGGCTGCGCCAGGGACTTGCTCCAATGGGAGAACCCTGGGGCTGTGGACAAAGGACGTACAGAGGCCATCCCTTCCCTGGCATGTACAGTGGCCATCGCCGTGGCTCCACAGACCCTAAGGGCAGCAACAGCAGGTCGTACAGTGGCTGTTTCTGCAGTGCTACTCCTGGAGGAGGAGGAGATGGATGAGGGACGTACAGTTGCCGTTCCCTCCCCGGCACGTACAGTGACCATCACCACGGTTTCACCTCTCCTGAGCTTGCCTACCAACATGCATGCAATGGCCATCATACCAGGGCTACCTCCAGGTGTGGCTGCAGCAGAAGGGTGTACAGTGGCCGTCCCTTCCCAGGTATGTACAGTGGCCGTTACCGCGGTGCTGCAGGGGGAGACAGGAGAAGGTTGTACAGTGGCCGTACCTTCCCTGATACGGACAGTGGCCGTTATCACTGTGCTACCTGGGACTGTGCCTGGACAAGCCCACCCCGATCCTCATGAAGGATGGTCCAGCCGAGATGTAGGTGGCCATCACTGAGTTGTCGTGGTTGGGCATGTTGAGGGGAAGGGGGACATAGGACCGGGGTGTACCTGAGCCTGTCTCGCTCGGACTCGGTGTCGCGCTTACCTGCCCCCCTGTAGTGTCTTCCTGGGGTGGGGGTGGGGCTGCGGCTCTGTCCTGGGGAGGGTGATTTTCCCGGGGCACATATCTCAAAAATAATGTATGGCCCTTTTGTTAATCTGAGTTCCATAATTTGGCCTGAGTTTCATCATTCGGCTCTGCTTGTTTAGCTGAATAGCTTTTATTCTAAGTTCATCATATAATTTGGAAGTATCAACAATAATTTGCCCTAATGAAGATTAAAATGCAGTATACTGCCACAGGGGGCGCCCCAACACCCCCACAAAGAGCCCATAGAGGAGCAACTACAGCGCGCCGGGACTCGGGGCGACAACGGCATAAGTCCACCCGGGCTGCGCGCACCTATGACCCGGAGCTTGCCCACTGGCACCATAGCAGGAATACCAGACTACCTTCTGGGTAGGCCTTCCCCAACTAGCTTCGGGGTGGAGCAGTTCCTCCAGCTCCTGCCAGCACCCCTGGGATGGCCGGTAGCCACTCAACCCTCCTGAAGGAGATGGCCTGTAGCCGCTCTGAGGGAAATAAGAAGACAGCCTGTAGCCACTCCCGCCTTCGCCAGGAGACGGCCTGTAGCAGCTCTGAAGGTGCTCTTCTCAAGACAGCCTGTAGCCACTCAACCCTCCCGAAGAAGACGGCCTGTAGCCGCTCTGAGGGAAATCAGGAGACGGCCTGTAACCGCTCCTGCCTTCGTCAGGAGATGGCCTGTAGCCACTCTGAAGGTGCCCTTCTCGAGACGGCCTGTAGCCGCTCCACCCTCCTGAAGGAGACGGCCTGTAGCCTCTCCCGCCTTCATCAGGAGATGGCCTGTAGCCACTCTGAAGGTGCCCTTGTGTCTGCTGGTAGCCACTCCCTCCCCCAGGCCACGGCCAGTAGCCAGGCCTTGGCGATGGCCAGTAGCCAGGCCTTGGCGACGGCCAGTAGCCACGCCCCTGGAAGGCCACAGCCAGTAGCTGGGCCCTATGGCAGGAGACAGCCAGTAGCTGCTCCTCCATCAGAAGCTGACTCTTGTTCTCCAATCCACGACACAGAGGGAGTCCCCAGCCTAGAAGAGTACTGGAGAGGCCCCATGACTTCCCCCAGCCTCTGCTCCCTGGAACCGGCGCTGGAGGAGACCCACCTGATGGACCCCGATGCAGGCTGGTGTCGCAGCCCCTTCCTGATGGCGCCACCAAGCACTAGGGACCGCAGCCCTCGGGAACCCCAGACTGTCCCCAGGACTCCTAGGCGGGAACTCCCCACACCCTGACGCCAGAGATCTTTGTCCTCCTCGGGCGCCTGAATAAGTTCAGGCAGTTATTTGGCCCCAGCCCTGAGGTCTGTACTCCCGCCCCCAGCCCTGAAAGCACAGGGCCCTTCGCCACCCGCAGCCCCAGATGAGAGAGGACGCCACAGCGCGTGATCCCGTGGCCTTTTGATGTAGAGGCCCCCGGCAGAACCCAGTCTCATCAGTAATAAGGCTGTGACGCATCCACCGCCCGTTTATCTGACCGCCACGACGCTCAGCTCAGAAAGGAGTGACAGTGATAGAACAGTGTCTGTGACCCAGTAACATAGAGGCAGAGCAGTGAACTAACTACATAACGGAAGTCAGTGATAATACCAAAGTGGTGGAGTGAGTAACAGTGACAATGCAACCGCGAACATGGCCACCCAGTGAGAGACGGGTCTATTATAGTGAATACACTACCACCAGATAACACCTCCTAATATTAAAACCGTATCCAGACCCCAGTGCCAAAGAAACACATACCAACAGGAAACAATATCAGTGACTCCACGAATATATAAAACTTAGACTATAAATAATAATACATAAACCTCTGCCCCAAGTGCTATTCATTTTGATCCGAGCAGTATCCTGCGTGATTCTGATAACCCATATCTAGACGTAAGAGTTGTAATTGTCCAGTATATCTGTGTCAGTGACATCTACCCGTTCCACTGTCCAACTTAGTAATACACGTGTAAGGTTGTTGCCTTGAGTTTTTGTGTCCTACATCTCTCTTATTTGTCTAAGCTCCGGTCTAGAAAGAGAGCCCCCCTACACACTAGGCGTTTACGGGACGGGAAGCTGACCCCTAAAACACCGAGTATTACACTGGTGGATAGCAGTGGTTCTCGACCCGGGCATACGAGGGAGATAATCAGGAAATACTGAAAAATGGCATTCAAACTGCATGTGCAATTACCTAAGTTCTACCCCGAACAGTATGATCTTCACACACACCTGGCAATTATTAAACCTTTGCTAGATATCAGTTTCGAGGATGACAAGCAGAAAATTGCAGTCACACTCCCACTACTGGGCAAAGCGGCAGCTAATATAGCACCCAAGATCGTCCTGGGGCTCACCTGGTAGAATTTCCCAAAACTCGTGATCCATCATCCCATCACTAGGTAAAGTGGTGGCACTATCCCAACTGGATAGTTTAACTTTCGGTGGCAACTTAGATGATACTTTAATCCAGACAAGACACATGGTCACTGCTGCCTACCCGGAGGCAGATGATGAAACCTGGGAGCAACACACGTTTAATACTCTTCTGATAGTGCTCCCCAGCATAGTCAAAGAGCACTTTACGATCCATGACCCGACTGGAGACATGGATAAGGACGTTCAGCTGATACGTCGCCTCCTGCCCACCCGCCCTGCACCCTAACAAATCATTGTGGTAAGAAAGTTTCCCACAAAGATTCTGGCTCCCCCAGTCAAGCCCCGTCTGCCTATGCCCCGTACCAGCCCCACCCCAGCATCCAGCCTGCCTAGGACACACCCCACCCACCAGTGCCCCAGCCACAGGGAGAACCCCAACCTCATCCTAGTGAACTACTGGGAATTCTTCGCGTGCAGCTCCAGGTGCTCGCTGCACGATATCAGAGATAAGTTAAAAGCTGCACGACGGAAAACTACCACCCCAGACCAACACAAAGTTTCCTTTCTAGAGGATGAGGTAACAGAAGACAAACCCGCACCTGTGGAGGAGACTGACCCCATGGAACAGGAGCCAGAGCAAGAAGAAGGAGGCCCCAGACAGTTGGATTTTTAGGACTGCCCCAACACTTTCCCACGGTGGCGGGGGCCATTTCCCCCAATTACCGCCCCCCCAGTTTACCACAAGATGAAGCTGAACGGGGTGAAAGCCAGACTTCTGGTCGATACGGGAACGGCCAGATCCTGCATGTATAGCCACTACTCCCGTCACAAATCGACCTTTGGCCCATTACACCCACCGGCTATTCACCTTGTGGATTCGGAGGATGGCTCCCTGCCAATCCATGGGGAATCACGGGCCCTGCGAGTAGACACCCATCAACCGGTGTCGACCCATCATCAGTTAATAATATTTGACTCTTCCTGTCACAATTACGATGGGTACCTGGGGTTGGACCTATTGCAGAAGTTAGGAGCCACCATTGAGTGCCGCAACAGACAGCTCCAGTTCCGTAAATCACCTGACCCCCCCCCCTCTCGGGCCGTCTACACCTGCACGCCACGGCCACGGCCGAAAAACTCTCCCCCCCTCCTCTCTTCCTTCCCCTTTCTCCCCCTGTCCCCTCCCCCACCTTCTTTTCCTGCCACCATTTCCTCTGCTGTCACCATTCCCCCCCACCATGAAGCCTGGGTGCCCCTCAACCAGCCATCCGGCACCTCTGTCCTGTTCTCCCCACTCCTGCTGCCGGGAACCCTCTCGGCCTGCCTTCTGACCCCAACTTTCCTTCCCCTGCATCACACAGCAGTCCAGATTGCCAACCTCACCCCCTCGCCCCTCACCCTCCCTAAACGGCTCATAATCGGAGAGATGGAGGAAGCCGAGCCCTGCGTCCCCTCCCCCTCCCACTCCCCCGCCCCCCTGCCCCCCATCCCTGACCATCTCTTCGCTCACCAATCAGACACCCTCCGTTGCCTCCTCCTGGATTTCCAGGATCTCTTCGTGGCAGGACCAGCCGACATTGGACACACCACCTACCTGGCTCACAAGATTCATACGATGGGCCCACCAATTCGACAGCCATCCCGGCAGAAGAACCCCAAATAGTGGGAAGAAGAAGACCGCCAGGTACAGGAGATGATCGAAGCTGGAGTCATCTCCCCCTCCACCTGCCCCTGGTCCTCCCCCGTCGTCCTCGTGAAGAAAAAGGATGGCACGATGTGGTTCTGCATCGACTACTGCTGGCTTAACAACGTAACCAACAAGGATGCCACTCCACTCCCGCGCATAGATGACTCCCTGGATTCCCTATAAGGTGCCTCCTGGTTCTCTGCCCTTGACCTCCAGTCAGGGTATTGGCAGGTCCCGGTGTGCCTGGAGGACAGAGGTAAAACCGCCTTCTCGAACAGCAGCGGGAAACATTGTGAGTTTAATGTTTTGCCTTTTGGCCTCTGTACCACCCACGCCACCTTCTACAAGTTAATGGAATCCGTCCTCAGTAGCCTCACATGGGAGATCTGTCTCGCGTACTTGGATAATGTCATAGTTTTCAGCCAGACCTGGGCCGACCACCTGCAGCGCCTCCACTGGGTTTTCACCAGGATCCGACAGGCAGGCCTCAAACTCCGGCCCCACCAAGTGTGTCCTGGCTGCCAGAACTGTCTCATTCCTGGGGCACGTCATCTCCCAGGCTGGCATATCTCCCGACCCAGACAAATTCCGCCCCATCGCGGACATACCCTCACCACAAGACGTTCATGGGATCCAAGCCTTCCTCGGCCTGACGTCCTACTACTGCCGTTTTGTGAAGGGGTTTGCCCACATTGCCAAGCCGCTCCACGACCTGACCCATAAGGGAAAACCATTCCTCTGGATGGGCGAGAGATGAGCCGCCCTCCGACAACTTAAGGATAAGCTCGTTTCTGCCCCCATCGTGACCTTTCCCAATTATGCCCTCCCATTCTGGCTTTACACACCATCGTCTGTGCCAGCTGTACCTTCAATCAGGCGGAAAAAAATTATGCCACCACCAAGAGAGAGTGCCTAGGCATCATCTGGGCACTTGAGCTCTTCCGGACATACCTATCCAGGACACAAGTCACCATCATCACTGATCACCAGTCCCTCCAGTGGTTGCAGCAGTCTGACACCCACAATGTCCAGCTCATCTGATGGCGCGAAACCCTGGAGGAGTTCAACTATGAAATCTCGTACCGCCTCAGCAAACTACACACCAATGCAGACGCTTTCTCTCGGCTCCCCATCCACACTGCCCAGCCAGAACCAGCCCTCCTCCTGCAGTGGCATTGCAAGGAGCAACCCCCCTGGATTCCCCAGCACCTTTTCAAGAAACTGTATCGCCAGGGCGACCACCTACTTACCCCGTCAGGGCATATCCTCCTAACCCCCGCCGCCGCCCTTGAAGCCCTACGACATCTACACACCCACAACGACATTCACCTGGGCACAAAAAAACTACTGCAGGTCTTTAAGACACCTACTGGGCACCAAATCCTTCCACCCTTGCCAAGGAAATTATCCAAACCTGCCACACGAGCTCCCTCGGTAAAGACACCACCCATACCGCAGGTCCATCGGGCCATATTACCGCCAACAAACCTTGGCAGCTGTTGGCGATCGACGTAGTGGGACCCTTACCCCAAAAATCAGGCCATAGGTACGTGATCACATTCGTCGACACATACTTTAAATTCATCGTGGCCTGCCCAGCAAAGAAAGCAGTGGCCGCCACCCTGATTCGGCACGTGTGCCCGTACTTTGGTATCCTGCAAGCGATCCACTCAGAAAACGCACCCGAGTTCGTCAGATAGATCTGGGAGAAGCTGGCCCATATCTTCAGTTATAACATCTCCCACTCATCCCCTTACTGGCCCCAAGAAAATGCCATATGCGAGCGCAGCCATTGCACACTGATCAATCAACTCCGCACCCGGATAGAAGCCACCAAAGACGACGACTGGCCCACCCATGTAAAAACCGTGCAATGGGGCCTCAACTCCTGCCCTCGAGAGGATGGAATTTCACCATATGAACGAGTGTTCGGGGAACCACCCCTCCTCCTGCTCCTTTAGCAGCATTTGCAACCCCCCACAACAGACCCATTACACCATCTCAAACATCGCTTGACCCACCTTCAAAACAACCTGGATCTCCATCCCAACACCGCCTCCAACCCCTAGAAGCTAGGCGACACGGTTATGATAGCCCAGCTCCCCACCCCCTACAAATTCGTGCCACATTTCACGGGACCCCACACCATCATCCACATCCCTAACCCCTATCAGGTAACCGTCGAGTACCATGGCACTCCCCGCACCCTCCGAAACCGGCATGTGCGCCCCTTTCACACTCCTACTCCCACCGCCCTGGCCCCGTGCACCGTCCCACCCACTACCCTCGTGCCGCCCCCACTACCACCTAAGACTGCTACACCTCCCTCTCCCCATCTCTCTCTCCCTCACCCTCCCGCGCCACCTCCACCTCACCTTCCGTCACGCCGCATCGCACCTCACCTGACAACCCACCGACACCACCAACTCCCCACTGCTCCCCCACCTGCTCACTACCTGCTGCCTCCTCTCCCATGCCCAGTGCTGCATGTCCCACACACACACCCGCACCCCCGATGCCCACCACACCCCCGCCCCAGCTGCCGCCCACCACACCCCCGCCCCAGCTGCCGCCCACCACCACCCCCACAACTCCCAGCCGGCCGCCCGCACATGCCCCCAACTCCACCTGCGCCGCCCACACCCCCACAATGCCACCACCCACTCACCCTACACCCGACTCCCTGCACCATGCCGCCCACACCCCTACCACCCCACAGCCGCCCTCACGTGCCCCGCGCACCTCACACAGATGCCGTCACTGCACACCCATATCACCACCCACACCCATATCACCACCCACACCCACCCTCAAAACAATCATCACACACTCCGGCCGCCTTTCCCACCCATCCACCCAATACACCCACTCTCCCACCCCACCCACCTCGCTGCAAAATCACACCCCTACCCCTGCCCTAAATCATCTCACACTCATGATACACCAGGCACAAATCCCGGCCACTTACACTCCCCAGAGACACCACACTGCATTACACCAGCATAAAACTCAACACTCACCGTCCATCTCCAGCATTTGACACATCCCTGCACAGAGGACAACACCCAGCACCAAGAAGATTCGACGAGCCGTATGGGTGCCGCCCCTTGTACGGAAACGAGTCCAAGGACCTCACCACCTCCTATGACCTCTCTGCTCCTCCACCGACTCATCCACCCTCTTCCTCACCTGTGACGAACAACAAGACGAGAACTCCGCCACCACAGCCTGGCACGCCCTCCTCCAACACCCACAACCAGTCTACCACACCTATGACACCAAAGTTTACCACCTCCAGTCACTGGAACGTGACTTTTTCCCAACAAACGGTGGTAAAATGCAGTATAGTGCCACAGGGGGTGACCGAACACCCCCACAAGGAGCTCATAGAGGAGAAACAACAGCGTGCCAGGACTCAGGGTGACAACGGCATAAGTCCGCCCGGGCCGTGCGCTCCTATGACCCGGAGCTTGCCCGCCGTCACCATAGCAAGAATACAAGACTACCTTCCGGGTGAGCCTTTCCCAACCAACATCGGGGTGGAGCTGTTTCTCCAGCTCCTGCCAGCACCCCTGATACGGCCTGTAGCCGCTTAACCCTCCTGAAGGAGATGGCCTGTAGCTGCTCCTGCCTTCGTCAGGAGATGGCCTGTAGCCACTCTGAAGGTGCCCTTCTTGAGACGGCCTGTAGCAGCTCAACTCTTCTGAAGGAGACAGCCTGTAGCTGCTCTGAAGGGAATCAGGAGACGGCCTGCAGCCACTCCCACGTTCGTAAGGAGACGGCCTGTAGCCGCTCTGAAGGTCCCCTTCCCAAGACGGCCTGTAGCCGCTCAACCCTCCTGAAGGAGACGGCCTGTAGCCACTCTGAGGGAAATCAGGAGATGGCCTGTAACCACTCAACCCTCCTGAAAGAGACGGCCTGTAACCACTCAACCCTTCCGAAGGAGACGGCCTATAGCCACTCTGAGGGAAATCAGGAGATGGCCTGTAGCTGCTCCGAAGGTGCCCTTGGGTCTGCTGGTAGCTGCTCCCTCCCCCAAGCCATGGCCAGTAGCCAGGCCTTGGCGATGGCCTGTAGCCGCTCCCCCAGAAGGCCACGGCCAATAGCAGGGCCCTACGGCAGGAGACTGCCTGAAGCCGCTCCTCTGTCAGAAGCTGACTCCTGTTCCCCAACCCACAACTCAGAGGGAGTCCCCAGCCTGGAGGAGTACTAGAGAGGCCCCGTTACTTCCCCTGGCCTCTTCTCCCTGCAACTGGCTCTGGAGAGGACCCACCTGATGGACCCCGACGTAACCTGGTGCCGCAGCCCCTTTCTGATGGCGCCGATGAACACCGGAGACCACAGCCCTCGGGAACCCCAGACCACCCCCAGGACCTCCAGGCGGGATCTCCCCACACCCCGACGCTGGAGATCTTCGTACCCCGTCAGGTGTCTGAGCGAGAAGTTCAGGCAGTTGTTCGGCCCCAGCCCCGAGGGCCGTACTCCCACCCCCAGCCCTGAAGGCGCAGGGCCCTTCGCCACCCACAGCCCCGGACGAGAGAGGACTCCCCTGTGCGTGATCCCATGGCCTCTGGATGCGGAGGCCCCCGGTGGAACCCATCTCCACCAGTAGTGAGGCTGTGACACCTCCGCTGCCCTTATACCTGACCGCCACGACACCCAGATCAGAAAGAAGTGACAGTGATAGCACAGTGTCCGTGATTCAGTGACAAGAAGGCAGAGCAGTGAACTAACCACATAACGGAAGTCGGTAAGAAAAGCACCAGTGATAATATCAAAGTGGTGGAGTGCGTAAAAATGACAGTGCAACCATTAACACAGCCACGCAGTGAGACACTGGTCTATTATAGTGAACACACTACCATCTGATAACACCTAATACTAAAACCGTACTACCATCTGATAACACCTCCTAATACTAAAACCGTACACAGACCCCAGTGCTAAAGTAACACTTACCAACAGTGAAAGAGTACTAGCTACTCCACGAATATATAAAACTCAGACTTCCTGTAACTAATAATACGTAAACCTCTGTCCCAAGTGCTATTCATTTTGACCCGAGCAGTATCCTGCGCGATACTGATAACCCATATCTAGACGAAAGAGTTGTAATTGTCCAGTGTTTCTGTATCCGTGACATCTACCCATTCCACCGTACAACTTAGTAATTCACGTGTAAGGTTGTTGCCTTGAGTTTTTGTGTCCTGCTTCTCTCCTATTTGTCTAAGCTCCAGTCTAGAAAGAGAGCCCAGCTACACACTAGGCGTTTAAGGGACGGGAAGCCGACCCTTAAAACACCTAGCATTACAGTGCCTGTTGAAATACCTTTCCATTAGCACTTTCATGACTGATGCCGAGAAACCGTGAGGATCATCACTAGGTATATCAACATCTGTTGCCGAATAAACTATCGCATCAAGCACATACGCAGTTTTGCAGTTGCAAAGGACAAAGAATTTCAAATCAAAGCAGTGACGTTTGGACAGCACATACTGAATAAATGCCAGCCTGCCCCTGAATAACACCAGCGACTCGACAATTACCACTTTCGGAAACGGACGAAAACCCCTGGAAAATGACTCCTTGAGCATTGTTAGGATGGGTCTAATTTTCCACAACCTGTCATTCGGTGCAGGCCCGTAATTTCTATTGAAATGGAGGAACCATAGGATGGCCAGGTACAGCCGAGGAAAGTTCTGCATTATACACTCGCGCACCACTTCGAAATGGTAAATGAGAGACAAGTGGTAGCGAAGCACTAGCCAGCTTTTGTCTATTTGGTAATTGTGTGAGAAGGATGGGGATGGAAGAGGGAGGGGTAGAAACCATCAGCTCCCCCAGCCTTCCTCCTCCCCTAATCTCTCCCCTCCCACACAGTGGTACCAGACCCTTGGGTGTCTGGCTACTGCTTCAATAGTGGTTGTCTCACACATAAAGGTCCAAACTGGCACGCAGGTGTATAAGCGGAACTTTCCCCGCATGTACCTTGCATAGGCCATATACTTACCGAAGACAGATGTGTCCATGAGTTCATCTACCAATAGCCATGGAGCATATGTTTTCTTACTTGCGCCATCAACTTGGTAAGGGCTAGCCACACAAACAACTCCCCCACCTCTACAGGTTGCCAGTCCCTCATGTGTGTGCTTTCGCTGGCAGCCACGTCCAGCCACCACACACACATAGCTTGGTGGAAATTTATTTCTTCCACCAGGTATCACATTACTGCAGTTGTGATTATCACCCTGAATATACTGCTAATAGTCCAGGGCCTGGGGGAAGCTCATCCTCCTGTACACCTGCTACTTCCTCGTCAAACACCGGCACAGACGGCTCGAATCCTGCTCCATCCTCCCAGACAAAGGTATCCACTCTACCCACACCTGGTACAGCGACCCGTGTGACATGTGCAGGACATTTTTTCTTCGTGCGTGCACATCCGCGTACATGCCCATGGGCAGGGGGTGAGGGGGAAGAAGAGGGAGAGGTATGGGAGGTGGAGGAGTAAGTGGGTGATGACTCATCTGATGTGGGCCTTCCCTGGGGATACGCTTGGTGTTAACACCAAGTGGGGCCCATGTGGAAGATTCCATTCCTGAAGGGCCCAGTTGTGGTGATTCTCCCCTTGAGGTGCTTGGCTGAGATGAAGGTGGACATTCGAGGGTAAGACGTCGGCAAGCAGGCAGCAAGCGAGACAGTGAAATGGCTCATCACCGTTTATTTCACAGATGACCGCCAACTCCACGCTCACCTGCCTGGTGTGGTGGGTTATCTACCTCCTCCTTCTCAGTGAACTCGTCACTGTCGAAGGCCCTGCCCTCCTCCTGCAGGAATTTGAGAGCCTTCTCTGGCATTTGAGAGCAGGTAGGGGTCAGAGGGCGAGAGAGGTCGCTTTCTACATGATAGCTCCTTCTCTCCTCTGAGGATGTGCTCTCACTAAATGTCCGTGAGGACATGGTGTCATCCAAGGCATGACTGATGGCACTATCCCTGAACTCTTTCCCCAAGCTCTTTCCCCGGCACTAAGGGCAGAACTTTCGTGAGGGTTGATGATGCTATGGACCTTCACGCGGTGGTAAAGAATCGGACAAACACGAAGAAGACATGACTCCTCGTTCTACCAGTGCTGTGTACAGACTCAGCCGAGCATCTGTGGGGTACCTGGGGTTCCTACCTACCCTATGGGTGTCATAGAATATGGTCGCGAGTTCGAAGGGTCGCAGGAAGGTGCTTGCAGTATATACCTTCAGTCGGTGGCACTCCATGCCCTGAATCGTGATGGCTATACACATCAGCCAGCACTTGGGGGTTAAGAGTACAGGAGAAAGACAGAAACTCCAGATGGCAAGGTGAAAGATTTATTGTTTCACTATCCTTTATACACTGGTTTACATCCGAGATCGTGAGATCCATCTGTAGGAAATGGTCAGTTGGGGCAAACGGGAATTGAGGAAGGGAAGTCTGGAGGGAGATGTCCTGGATATGACACTTAAACTTGCCACCGAGGTATTCTTTGGAAAAGGAAGGGGGCTGGGGTTTAACTCTATGTCTGTACGGGTGTTGTAGCGTGGTCAGTTAGTGGCGATAAGGCTAAGGGGGAGATGGGCTACGACCCTGACTACGGAAAAGTGGAGGCCCAATGTCTGGCTCTTTCTCCCTCTTAGTCTGGCGATAAAGGTCATGTTGTGTGTGCCCAGAGTGGGTCTAGTGGTGATGTTAGAAGGGACCTGAGACATTTGGGACAAGTTTCTGTTACCAAGCCCGGGATTCCTTTTCCAGGGGTAGGAGGGCACTCTCTACTTGTGGGAGGGGATACATGTGTGAGTGTGTGTGTGTGGTGGGGGCTTGCTCCAGCTTTAGTGTCACATTGGGGAAGCCTGCTGGGCTTCAAGGAGTGTGTGGTTTGGAACTCCTTCTGCGTTGGCAAGCCACATCTAGCAAGCCCAATTGTGCTGCCTCTAGCAAGCACTAAGTTGACCAGCCCTCATCGCTGCTGGTACTGGTGGCTTGATTGGCGATAGGGGCAATGTGGTGGTTTCAGGCTAGAGGGACATCTGGCCACGGGGTGTGCCAGCTCCCTGTGTCCTTCTTGGGTGGGCACTCATATCCCCACGATTCGGGGGTGGCTTCTTGGAGCGCACGTATTTTCTCCTGCTCCCATATGAGCTGGAACTGCAGTAGAGCTTCAACCTGTCACGCTGGGGTCCCAGTTATTTTACCACCCCCAATGTCTTGTAAATCGCGTCCTTGTGGCAGGAGGTTGAATATTTGTTTTCGGCTGGTGATGATGGTTGGTTTGAGCTTGTGGAGGAGGCAGTACCAGGAATGGGATCGTTCATCGGGTTCTCTGGTGGGGTCTTCAATGAGGAACAAGGAGCTGGGGTGGGGATAGCTGGTTAACAATCAGGGCAAGTGTTGGGGCTTCTGAGTTCCTCTTTGTTGCCTGTCCTGTGAGACCAAGAAGGCATATCGGACTCAACGTGCTAACTTGGTTCGGCTGTGGTTGGAGTGAGGAGATGGCATAGATGGTAGTGGCTGTAGTCATAGCAGGGAGTCGGATGGTGACCTTTGACCCAGGGATTGACTTGTTATCCGTGGAAGTGGATGCAAAAGCACTGCTGCAAGGGGGGGTGGTATTGGCATTCTAGGGTGGGTGTGAGTATGTGTTTGTGAGGGACTGGATTTCAGGGGGGGGGGGGTGTTGTGTGGGGTGGGGGAGTGGCAGTGGGAGTTGGTGAGGATGCTGTGGGTGGGGTTGTGGGGCTGTATCTATCTGGAGGTCACGAGTGCTGGGCCAAACTGGTGAAGTTTGAAATGTGACTCTGTCAGCTGATCAAGCGGGAGGAGGATATGGAGCTGGAGGTTGAGTTGGAACTATGAAGGGGGATGGAGATGGGATTGAAGAAGGCCGTGAGGAGGCATGTGAGGTGGAACTTGTGATGAGGGAGGGGGGCAGAATCCCCGGATGGAAGGAAACACAAAGCGAGGGTGGAGTGGTGGTGAGTTGAGATGGGAATGGGGCAGTGCTGGGGGGGCTTGGGGAAGGGTGGGGTGGTTTTGGGGGAGGAATGGGATGGTTGGCAGGGAATGCGGGGTTGGGGATGTGGTGCTGGTTGGTGTGTGTGGGTGGCTGGTGTTTGTGAAATAGAACTGGTTGGGGGTGAAGCAGAGGTGGGCTGCAACCCTATTGGCAGGGGGATTGTAGGACTAAATGTTGCTGGTGCAGATGGGGTGAGCAGGGAGTGAGGTGGTGGTGGTTCCAGCTGGGGAGGGATGGGGTGAAAAGTTGAGGGGGGGGGTGATCAAGGTTGGTTGGTGACTATGTTGGGTGACATAGGGGTTTTCATTTCGCTAGGCTCGGTGTTGGTCTGGGCGTTCGGGAATGGGTTGTATCATCGTACATGCCACTTGCAGTAGACCCTGGCTTTGCTGTGAAAGTCAACGAAGATCTGGTAACTATTCGGCATGTGTGTAATTTCAAAAGGGCCCAAGAATTTTGTTTGCAACTTGTGGTTGAGGGGCAACCTAGCAACCATGACTCTCTGGCCTGCTTGATAGGGGTTGTCTGGTGGAGTCTCGTCCTTCAGTAGCTCCTGGCAGGATTGCATGTGGTGGAGCTGGTTCTTGAGGTGCAACAGTGGATCTTGGGTGGTGGAGCTGGTAAGCAGCAGAGCTAAGTGCCGAAATGGGAGTAGTAGTAAGATGCACTCGTGGGGTGTGATACCGTCTGCTGGGGGCCAGGTGTTCATCACCCACTGTATGGTTTTCGCTTGGAAGGACCAGTCCTTGGTATCCAGGGCAACTAGCTGGGTCCAGAGTTGGTTAACGAGGTTCTGATAGCTTCTATAGCAGATGGTGTTTCCCTGGGGATGCTAAGGAGAGGAGTGGGAAAGGCAGTACCCAAACAGTTGGGACAGTTGTTCCCAGACTTGGCCCAAGAATTCCTGGGCGTTATCCAAATGGAGGGCCTGCAGAAGGCCGAAGTAGGTAAATACATTGGTGATGAGAGCCTCTGTGACTGCCGTAGCGGAGTGGGACTTGGCGGGGCAGGTGACTAGAAATTTGGAACAGGTGTCTACAAGGTAATAACATATCGGACTGCAGTTTTTGAAGGAAAAGGGCCCATGACGTCCACGGCCAGCGGCTGCCAGGATTGGATGGCTGTTAAGTACCTGGTGGGTCCCGGGGTTCAAGAGATGTCCTTCCCTAGGGCACAGGCCCTACAAGCTTCTATGACTCTTCTAGTGGCGGCTGAAGGATATGGCTTCCAATGGATGGCTTTAAAAGTTTGTAACAACTTTTGCTGCCCGAAGCGGATCCTGTTCCCATGGTGAAGGTGGGTTAGGAGGTCATCCACTTCTTCCGGGTCCACTACGACATGACTGGAAGGGGTATAGAAGTGGTTTCCTAACCTCGTCAGCTTGGTAAAATATGGTGTGACATCCATTTTTGACTAGTCTTCCCCTGTCACATTAGGGTGTTGTGTGGTGCACTGGGTCCCATTTTCTGCATTATGAGAAGCAAATTAAGGGGAAGCCTCAACAAGGCATCAGCATTAGTATGGAGTTTGCCTGGGCGATATGAGATGTTGAAATTGAGCTCCTCCAGGGTTTCCCTCCACCGTACTAAGAGGGCATCGGTAGTCTGGGATCGTCACAGCCACTGTGGAGACTGGTGGTTGGTGATGATGGTGAGTGAGGTGCCCAACAGATATGATCAGAAGTGCTTCAATGCCCAGATCACGCTGAGGCACTCATGTTTTATGACAGTGTAGTTGACTTCTGATGGAGTCAGTGTCCTACTGGTGCATGCTATGATGTGTTCCTTGCCCTCCCAGACTTGCATGAGGATGGTGCCAGTCACAACTAGGGAGACATCAGTGTATAGTCGGAAAGGCTGGGTATAATCTGGGAAGGCAGCTATCGGTGCTGTGGTGAGGTAGTGCTTGAGTGCCTTAAAGGCTTCCAGCTTCTGGGTATTCCACTGAAAGGCCTCTCCTTTCTTCATCATGTCATGTAGGGGTTTTGCAATGGAGGCGAAATTTCGGACAAATCTCCTGTATTAGGAGGCGAGGCCAAGGAAGGCACAGACTCCTCTGACGTCTGTAGGTGGGGTGATTTCTGTGATGGCTTGCAGCTTTTCCAGATCTCGGGTGAGCCCTTTGCATGCTGCTGCTGCTGAGGAAAGTGACAGGCTCTATGGCAAGGTCACATTTAGATGGTTTAAGCCCTGCAGTCTGTAGGCTATGTGGTGCAGCACCTGGCCTAAGCAGTCAAGGTGTTCCTTCTAGGTGCAACTGAATACGATCACGTCATCCAGGTAAGTAAGGCACGTCTTCCAGGTGAGCTCTTGCAGGACTGACTCCATGAGGCGGGAGAAGGTGGCCAGCCCGTTACACAGGCCAAAAGGGGGAACATTAAATTCATACAGTTGGCCATTGCTTATGAAGAAGGCAGTTTTGTCACAGCGTTCTGACTGGATGGGTACCTGCCAGTAGCCCAATTGCAGGTCTAAGGTGGAGAACCACCATGCACCTCATAGAGAGTCTAAGGAGTTGTCGATACAAGGAAATGGGGTGCCATCTCTTATGGTCATGTTGTTAAGCTGGCGGTAGTCAATGCAGAACCTCATAGATCCATCTTTCTTCCTTACTAGGACTATGGGGGAAGGCCAGGGACTCTTTTGGAGGGTGCTATTATCCTCACCTCAAACATTTCTTGGATTTGGCGGTCTTCCTCTTGGCGTTGCGCCGGGTTTTTTCGGTGGATGGCTGGAGTATGGGGCATCCCATAGTGTGAATGAGGTGGTGTAAGACCTCGGTCTGGCCCAGATCTCCTGGATGCGAGGCGAAGACCTCCAGGTATCGGAGGAGTAGTTACTCCAGGTCCTTTTGGTACTGTGAGGGATGGTGAGAGGGAATGTGAGGCAAGGATGGGGGGCTGGGGTCAAGTGTTGCACTCGGCAGTTCTGGAAGGGCATCAAACATCTCCAGTTCTCCTATGAATAGTCCTTTGGGGAGAGTAAAGGGTTCGTCAGAGACATTGGCAACTCTGACAGCGTTGAGGCGAGGGGGGGAACAACAGCTGGAGAAATCAAACAGTTAGCAGCAAATGGTTGGTCCACCTCTAGGGACAAGAGCAGTGGTTGCTGGGCCGAGGTATTCTGTGGTACCCAGGCCTGGTGGTAAGGTGGCACAGTGGTGGTTTTTTTTTGTGACGGCCTGTATCACCGTGTGCAGGACGGCTGCTTGCAAGCAGCCTCAAAATCGGAGCCGCCTGTGCTGGCAGTCTATGGTGACTCCCAGTTTTATTTAAGAACAGCCAGCCCCAGGTAGCCGCCTGTGCTAGCTGTCTATGGTGACTCTCAGTTTTTTTTTTTTTTTTTTTTTAGAAGGTCCAGCCCCAGGTAGCCGTCGTACGCTGTACACTGGAGTCGAACAATGCAAACAGGTGGTTAGCGTGGGTGGATGGTTCGGGATAGTTACTATGAGAGGGAGGTTTTACCCCTCAGAGACAACGCCCAACGGTTCATTCCCCACCCCAGTGAGGTCAGTGGACGAGGGCTGGAGCGGCTTGAAGGCTGCCTGATTTTTATGGTAATACGGTACCACATGTACAGGAAGGAATGCGCAGCACCTGCATCCACCAGCAGTTGGACAGGGACTCCTTGGAGCTTGATCTTTGTGCAGACTGGCATTTTGAACTGGTTGCTGGTTGCCCCCGCCATAACTGACAGGGGAGGGTCTAAAAATCCAATCCAGCTTCAGAAGTGTCCATCACTTCCAGAGGCACCTCCTCGTCTTCGAGGAGCGCAGTTGGCTCCACTTTGCCCCCGAGTTCTACCTGTGTGTTTTCTGTATGGATGCCATTGTTGGCTACACAACAAGGGACAGGAGGGGGTGGTGGGGGTGGGCCCCCATCTATTCGGCCAGTTCTGCCGCCCATAAACTCGTGTACTGTACGTACTTACTGTACTCGTTAGAAGTAGAGGTAGCTGTACATGGATAAGTAGTTACGTGGACACTGTGCCATGTAGTAGGCAGGTAGGTAAATTGATTGACAGCAGGACACTGCATAAGATTGCTATAGTTTACCCTCTTTATGAGGTGTAGGGGCCTGAGGCTAGGCTACTGTGGTCCAGTACATATAAGGATAGCTGACAAACCTACTTCCTTTGGTGGCATTCACCATCACCACTAAGTGTACTTTCTTTAAATGTTCTAAGCATACTTTTTAGTAACATAAACTCTCTAAATAGTACAAACTGCATCTACGTAAATGCCAGAGTTTATCCCAGACACCAGGAATGGCCCAGTGGTTGCATACTGCTCTAAATATAGCCGTACACACCGCGCAAATCCTCAAAAATTTTTACTGGAAAATAAGCGCAGGTAAATACCAAAATATCAGTAAGTGGGTCAAGATATGCCTGTCATATATTTATTTGCATTTTAAATCAATATTTATGCAAAATGGAAGTCTATCAAGGTGAGTTGGTGATCTAAAGGAGAACATTTCCGTTTTTAATTAAGTTAAATATATGGAAATACAAAAATTACATTATTAACACACAAAAGTACCTGATTAGACACATGAACTTGATGATCTGCACTTAGTCGTCGGCAAACTTTGTAGAACACTAAGGATATAACAGTGGCACACAGTTTGGAATTCACTACCTTAAACCCCTCTCTAAAGTTTGGTGTGAATAAGGTGAGAACTGTTTAAGTTTACCTTACCATGTCATTTTGACCTCTTATCTATTGTTCTTAAAACCTGTAACTCGACCCACTGGCTGACCTTTCCAACAAATTTTACCCAAATTAGATTACCGAATAACTATGTTCTTTTTGTTCATGCACAGACATGAGCTGAGCTTTGACCTTTCCATGTGACCCTGACTTTAAACTAATTCTTAAAATCAAATACCATCATTCTTGTCTTCCCCTCAATCCGTTCACCAAATTTTGTCAAAATCAAAACCTGTACAAATTGCCCTTGCTTTATCAAACTTTGACCTAGTCTTGTGGCACCCTTGGACCTATTGCTCTTACAACAAAAAAAAAAAAAAAAAAAAAATGGAAACCCTTTGGCTGACCCTCAGCCTTTTCTGAGTGATTTTGTTCACATACACATGAACACATTGAGCTAAGCTCATCACCTCCCCTCATTACTGCAAGCACAAGTGTAATGTAATGATCCCTTGGTTGTCATGCACTTGGTTCCAGTGGTTTTCATTATCACTGCTAGATGCATAAGAGATGGTGATGGTGTCATGCTAGGTGTTTTTGGCTCGGCTTTCCGTTCCGTAAACGCCTAGCGTGTAGAGGAACTCTCTTTCGAGACCAAGGCTTAGACAAATAAGAGAAAGGCAGGACACAAAAACTCCAGTTAGACAGGAGAATGAGTGGATGTTACAGGTACAAGAATACTGGGCGATTATAAACTCTTATGTTTAGATATGGTTAGTAGTATCTCGCAGAATACTGTTTACTTTTGAGTCAGAGTGAATAGCAGTTGAGATCAAGGAAGTCCAGGGTCTTTATGCATGTGGAGTTGTTTAGGTTATTTCTCACTGGGGAGTGTTGTGTAAGGCACTGGGGTCTGACTATGATCTTAGTATTACGAGATGTTTTCAGATAGTAGCGTGTTTACCTTGTTACCCTCAACTCGTAATTTGCTTTTAAACTGTTGCTGTCAGTTACTCCACCACTTTGGTATTATTATTGAATTATTCCGTACGCTGTTCATTGTAGCTATTCTTCTCTCCAACACTTTGGTATTATCTCTGGCTTCCACTAGAGGGTCAGTTCACTATTCTGCCTTGGCACTGCTTGATCACTGACACTGCACAACTATGGTCACTCCGGTTGAATCTGGCGCCAGTGGTGCGGGCGGAGGGGCAGCACAGTCCCGCTACTGACGTGGCTGGGCATCACCAGCCACCAGGGGCCTCTGTACTTAGAGGCCACGGGATAACATGCAGGGGTGTCCGTTCTCGTCTAGGGCTGTGGGTGGCGAAGGGTCCAGCACTCTCGGGACTGGGGACAGGAGTGCGGCCCTCAAGACTGGCGCCGAACAGTTGCCTGAACCAGTCGTTCAGGCTCATGACGGAGGATGAGGACCTCCACCGTCGAGGTGTGGGGAGTTCCCGCCCAGGAGTTCTGGGGGTGGTCTGGGGTTCCTGAGGGCTGTGGTCCCCGGGGCTTGGCGGCGCTGACAGGAAAACGCTGTGGCACCGGTCTACGTCAGGGTCTGTCAGGTGGGTCTCCTCCAGAGCCAGTTGTAGGAAGCAGAGGCCAGGTGAAACTACAGGGCCTTTCCAATACTCTTCTATGCCCAAGACTCCCTCTGTGTCAGGGGTCAGGGAACAGGCGTCAGTTCCAGGCGGCAGAGCGGCTACAGGCTGTCTCCTGCTGTAGGGCCTGGCTACTGGCCGTGGCTTCCTGGGGGCGTGGCTACAGGCCATCACCAAGGCCCGGCTACTGGCTGTGGCCTGGGAGAGTAGGTAGCTACCAGCGGACCCAGGGTCACCTTCGGAGTGGCTACAGGCCATCTGACGAGGGCAGGAGCGGCTACAGGCCGTCTCCTTCAGGAGGGGTGTTGAGCGGCTACAGGCCGTCTCCTTCAGGGGGGGTGTTCAGGGGGAACACCTTCGAAGCGGCTACAGGCTGTCTGATGAAGGCGGGAGTGGCTACAAGCCATCTCCTTCAGGAGGGAGTTTGAGCGGCTACAGGCCGTCTCAGGAAAAACACATTCGGAGCAGCTACAGGCCGTCTCCTGATGAAGGGCGGGAGCGGCTGCAGGCCGTCTCCTGATTACCCTCAGAGCGGCTACAGGCCGTCTCCTTAGTGAGGGGCGAGTGGCTACAGGCCATCTCAAGGAAGACACCTTCAGAGCAGCTACAGGCTGTCTCCTAATGAAGGCGGGAGTGGCTACAGGCAATCTCCTTGGAACCCTCAGAGCGGCTACAGGCTGTCTCCTTAAAGAGGGGTGAGTGGCTACAGGCTGTCTCTGGGGTGCTGGCAGGAGCTGGAAAGGCAGCTCCACCCCTTAGATGGTTGGTGAAGGCTCATCCGGAAGGTAGTTTGGTATTCCTGTTATGGTGACGGCGGGCGAGCTCCGGGTCATAGGGGTGTACAGCCCGGGCTGACTTAGGCCGTTGTTGCTCTGAGTCCCGGTGCTGTTGTTCTCTGTGGGCTCCTTGTGGGGGTGTCTGGGTATTCTCAGGGGCACTATACTACATTTTAAATGGTATGATAAGTAGACTGCAAGATGATGCTGATTTCATGCGTGCAGTGTGTTAGGGTGAGCAAGTGGAGATTGTTGGGCATGAAAGGATTGATCTTGCTGCTTAGTCTCTTGAGTGTGTGGAAGGGTTTTTTTTAACTTGAGAGACATATTATATGCTAGCCACTCTATGGCTAGAATGAGCAGTGGTTAGTGGTTCAGTGAGCTGTTGCCCCTCTTGACATTGGGAGGGTTCTCTCTCCGTATATGGGATCATTTTATACGGCATGTGTTAGAAGTGTAATGCTGTATAGTAGTAAGATCTGGGCTGTTAACCCTTTAACCGCGGGTGTCATTCCAGAATGACATTGAAAAAACTGGATCAAACCGCGGGTGTCATTCTGGAATGCTCGTGAATATTTTGAACACCGCGCGTTTTTTCTGTGCGCAAATTGTTTCACGCAAGAGTAGCTGTCGAGTTCTTTCATGCCAGCCCTCCCACACCTCCCTCCTCCCACCCCCCAGGGGCCCCCCCCACCCCTGCCCTGACACACATCAGTCAGTATCTGTCCAGCTCTGCGCGTGACAATGGCGCTCCGTCCCGAGTCATCATCGCTCGCTTCCTCCTCAGAAATTCCTAGTGTTAGTGTGCCTTCGACCTCTACACCGAAGAAGGAACTCCCAACGGTGAGGCAGAAGGGGTTGAGCACCCCAGAAATTAGGACAGAGCTGGATAAAACTGTAAGTACAACTATGGATTGTGGCAGTGAGAGTGATACACTTACCACAAGTAGTGATGATTATGCAGTTATTGCTGGGGTACCATTTATGGTTGAACAATTGGGCAGTGACAGTGATGAAATTGAACATGTTGTCTCCCCCCCACCTCCCACAACTTACTCTGGAAAAGGGAAGGCGCCCATGGGGAAAATGGGTGTAGCACGTGGGAAGGGAGTGAAGCAGAAAATTACGTCTCCTACACCCGGCCCTAGCAAGCATTTCCCACCACTTTCCCGTTCCCCTAGCCCTATTGCTCTCACATCATCTTCATCTTCTGCTGTGCCCTCTCCTCAGTCAACATCATCTGAGGAATATGAATTCCCAGAGCCTGCACAGCGAGGGAAGGCAGGCCGTGCAGGCCGGGTAGGCAGGGTAAGCAGGGCAGGCCGGGCTAGAACAAAGGGGATGTGTGGCAGCCGGAGGGCAAAGCGGGGTGATAAGCGGGGAAGAAAGGGAGGTCAGGTTTCACCACACACCAGGTCAGTAACCCACCCGCCTGCCCCCCGCCCGGCTCCCTCCCCCTCACCACCACCCCACTCACCCCCCTGCCGCTCACCTCCTGCCTCACCCACCGCTCACCTCCTGCCTCACCCATTGCCTCCACCTCAACTCCTTCTCACCGGGAAAAGAGTGCAATGCGACCTGCCACTGCCACTGAACCACGCACCGGGAAAGTGGATGCATTTGTGTGGTCTGACGGTGCTGATTTTCAGCCACACAATCCGCCGTTTGACCTGACAAACGCCGGAATACAGCCTGCCTTCCCATGCAACGAAGGAGATGACTTTGTGGACTACTTCTGGCCTTCATGGATGACGAAATCGTGCAATTTGTCAGCGATGAGACCAATAGGTATGCAGCTAAGTGTGCAACAGAAGGGCTGGGACCTATTGGCTCACCAAAGCAAGTGTCGTGGTTGCCTGTAGGGATCAGAGAGCTGTATGTGTTCTTTGCTCTCATGTTCTTGATGCCCCATATCAAGAGACATGAGTTGGAGGAGTACTGGCTGGTTGATGACATCACTTCAATCCCAACATTCGGCAAGTACATGTCATGAGATCGGTTCCGACAGCTGCTAGGATACCTGCACTTCGCTGACAATGAAAACCCGTCCCAAACTGACCCTTTGTGGAAAGTGAGGGATTTCCTCAACAGGATTAGGGATCGATTTATGCGATTTTTCCGTCCTATGCAAAAAGTCGTCATAGATGAATCCCTGGTATTGTTCAGAGGACGTCTCAAATTCATGCAGTACATCCCCAGCAAATGCCACCGCTTTGGGATAAAGTTCTTTGTGCTGTGTGACTGTGAGACGGGGTATATCCTTGATTTCGTTATCTACTCTGCAAGCACAATGGACGTGGACAGGAACGACCCCCTTGGCTTCTCTGGCTCCGTAGTAAAATTGCTGATGGAGAGGTATTTTGGTGGGAATCATGTGCTGTACATGGACAATTACTACACAGCACCGAAACTCGCCAAATACCTGGCTGAACACGGCATCGGCACTGTACGGAGAGTGGCCAAGTTTCCCTGAAGCATCATCCTCATCCAAGGGAGATGTGCACCTGAAGAAGTCTGACAAGCTTCTGGCTATCAGGTGGCACGACAAGAAGGTCGTGAATATGCTCAGCACCATCCACAAGGGGGAATTGCAGAGAACTGGGAAGGTCAGCTACAGGACGGGAGAGCCAATCATGAAGCCAGATGCCGTCATTGACTATAATATCAACATGAGACTTGTTGATAAGTCGGACATGATGATTGGCGAGATAGACTGTCTCAGGAGAAACACCCGATGGTACAGGAAGGCTTGCCTCCACATGCTCGATATGTGCATGTTCAACGCCTTCCTCCTCTACAAGACACAAGTCGGGGGCATAAGGCAACCATCCCTGAGACAGTTCTCCAAGACTGTCGTGCAGCAGCTGCTTGCAAGATTTGGTCAGGTGACGGCATTGGTTCCGAGGCGACACTCTGACACACAATCTGACCGTCTTGAGTGCCGCAATTACATGAGCCGGCACCAGCTTGTGAAATTGCCTCTCACCGCAGGCGGCAGGTTTTCACAGGGCCGCTGCACAGCGTGTCACAACACCACACGGAGGCCTCGGGCGAGAAAAATTAGCACACACCAGTGCCAGGAATGCCAAGTCGCTCTCTGTGTGACTCCGTGCTTTGCCGAGTACCACTCTCTGAGTAAATACTGACAGTGACAGTGATATACAGTGATGCGACAGTGACGTGCTTTACCAATAATTGTATAAGGGATAATGTAGTAATAAGGGATATTTTGCCTAGAAAACAATGTAAATATTGACCAGTATAATAAGTGATTTGGTAATAAGAAAATCTGCGGCACTGCTGTGATTCTGTGATGCGACAGTGACGTGCTTTACCAATAATTGTATAATATAGTAATAAGAGATATTTTACCTAGAAAATTATGTAAATATGGCCAGTATATAAGTGATATGGTAATAAGAAAATCTGCGGCACTGCTGTGATTCTGTGATGCGACAGTGACGTGCTTTACCAATAATTGTATAATATAGTAATAAGAGATATTTTACCTAGAAAATTATGTAAATATGGCCAGTATATAAGTGATATGGTAATAAGAAAATCTGCGGCACCGCTGTGATTCTGTGATGCGACAGTGACGCAATATAGTAATAAGTGCAGTGTAAATATAATGTATATTGCCCAGATTATATGTAAAATAGTAAAAGAAGTTAGAAATAATGAAAACATCGCCGCTAACCAAACGTCAGTGAGCGTGTGATGCCGCAGTGACCTGCGGGCAATTACAGTGCCTTTTACCTACCTCAGTGAACACAGAGTGGGTGTTTATCGTATATGCAGTGTTCATATATGAGGCGTCTCGTGGACAAGGGGCGAATGCTCCTCTTTTTTTTTTTTTTTTTTTTTTTTTTTGTTATGAGCGTTTAAAGTTCAGGAATAGACGGCAGACATAGAATATTATAGAATAGCATGTTATTATGTATCATTAGAATCCTCTGGAAGAAGCAAATTTATACTGCAAAAAAATGAAACACACACACACACACACACACACACACACACATTAAAAAGGAAGTGAAAAGAATAATCCAAAACAATCCAAAGTTAGTCAGAGATTCAGTAGAAATAACTAAATCAATAGTAATCACTGGTATAGAAGAGGAAGAAATTAAAAACAAAATCACTAGAGACAAAAAGGAGATGGCAAATGTAATGAACTTACTGAAAGAAGTATCAGAGGAAATCTGTAGTAAAGACATAGAGGAACACAAAAGGTTAGGGAAATACGAGAAAAGCAAGACAAGACCTCTAAAGGTGACTTTCCAGAGTGTAAACACTGTGGAAGAGATACTAAAAAATGCAAAGAATCTTATGGAAAAAGAGGAGTTCAAAAATGTATGGATAAAAAGATGTCTAACACAAGAGGAACTGGAATTACTGAAAGAGAAAAGGGAGGAAGCAAAAACAAAAAATGAGGGAAGATCAGAAGAGGACAAGAAGAAATTTTTTTACAAAGTAATAGGATTGCAGGTACGAAAGTGGTACACAAACAGGATGGAAGAAAAAGGAGGAAGTTAGTAGAACCATGTCATGACAAGTATATAAACAAAATGATAAAGTTGATGTACTCAAATGTGGATGGAATGGTATCTAAATTACTAGAGATGAATGATTATGTCAGAGAAAATGAACCACAAATAATATGCCTAACTGAGACAAAATTAACACCAAGGATATCCAATGACATACTAAACTTAGAGGAATACAATATATGGAGAAGAGACAAATTTAAAAAAAGGAGGAGGAATTATAATATTAACTAAGAAAAATCTAAAAGTCAAGGAAATAAACCTAGATATACCATCACAAGTAGAAATGATTGCAGTAGAGATCGACACATCTGAAGGTAAAGTAATTGTAGCCAATTTGTATATGCCACCCAAATCAAACACATGGGAAAGAGACGAATATGAGGACCTAGCAGAGAGTACAATTCATAGTATAAGATCCTTGCTACATAAAATGGATGAGAAATCGGAAAGAATTATACTAACTGGGGATTTCAATACAAATATAAATTGGAATACTCTAGATATAAATAGCCAAGAAAGCTGCTGGGACCAAAAGTTCCTGGATCTCGTACAAGAGTTTTTCTTAACGCAACATGTGAGGGAAACCACTAGAAAAAGAGGACTTGATGTACCTTCAGTGCTAGATCTAATATTTACTAGGCAAGAAAATGACATTGACAGTTTAATATATCACCCTCCACTCGGCAAAAGCGATCATGCAGTACTAAATTATAACTTCAGGATAACATATGACATAGTAAACAGCACTGACAGTTACAAAAAGAGGCTAAACTATAAAAAGGGAAATTATCAAGACCTAAAGAAGTATTTCTTAGAAGTTGATTGGGAAAATGAGCTTAGAGGACAAGATTTAAATGCTGTATATAAAAAATTTTGTGAATTTTATGAAATAGGAGTCCAGAATTACATCCCACAGCACAAAGAAGCAGATAAGAAAATACAGAAATGGTTCAATACAGAATGTAAAAAATCTAAAGAAAGAATAGATTTGTTGTGGAATAGATACAGAAGACACAATAGTGAAAGGGCATATAATAATTACAAACAGGCAAGAAACGACTATACAAGAATAAGGAGGGAAGCCCAAAAACAGTTTGAGGAGGATATAATAAATAAAAGTAGTGATCAACCAAAGCTGTTTTACAGCTATATCAGAAGCAAAACCAAAGTAAAAGATATAATACAATCCATCACGGACAGGGAATCACTTATACACAAGAGAAAGATATTTGTGAAGCACTAAATAAGAATTTCCAATTAGTTTTTACAGAAGAAAAAATTTTGAGAGAGACTATGTGGAACACGCATGTCCACACATACTACCAGATATACAAATAGCAGAAAAAGTAATACAAGAGGAGTTAAGTGGATTAGACAGAGGAAAAGCAAGTGGTCCTGATGAAATTTCATGTTGGGTGTTACGAGAATGTGCAAATGAGTTAAGTAAACCATTATTTTTAATTTTCAAGAAATCTTTGAGTCAAGGGAAACTACCTGATATTTGGAAAAAAGTAAATATAGTCCCCTTATTCAAGAAAGGAAATAGACAAAATCCTCTCAACTACCGACCAGTATCACTGACTAGTGTTGTAAGCAAGGTATTAGAAAAACTTATAAGAAAAGCTTGGGTAAATCATCTAGAAAAACACAGTATGATAACAGAAAGACAGTTTGGTTTCAGAAAAGGAAAATCATGTGTTACTAATCTGTTGAGCTACTATGACAGAGTAACAAACACAATAAGGAAAGGGAAGGATGGGTGGACAGTATCTATTTAGATTTCAAGAAAGCTTTTGACACAGTACCACACCAAAGACTTTTATGGAAGCTGTACCATCAAGGAGGAATTCGAGGCAAACTGTTTTGTTGGATGCAAGACTTTCTCATAAAAAGAGAAATGAGGACAGTACTAAGAGGAAACTACTCATCATGGAAAGAAGTGACTAGTGGAGTACCACAGGGTTCGGTGCTGGCACCAATCATGTTTTTAGTGTACATAAATGATATAAACAGTAACACTGGAAATGAGAGCTATCTGAATATGTTTGCAGATGATGCAAAAATACAAAAGGAGAATTACTAGCACAGACTCTTGTAGGGAGCTACAAGAAGAATTAAATAAACTTCATGAATGGAGTAGTACATGGCAAATGGAATTCAATGTGGACAAGTGTCATGTAATCAAGTTTGGTAAAAGTGGAAAAAGACCTGATTGGGATTATAAGTTAGGAAATAAAACCCTATACACATCAGAAAGAGAGAAAGACCTAGGTGTGATTATCAATAACAGACTATCTCCGGCTGACCACATCAGCGAGAAGGTACGGAACATGTATACACTGCTTGCAAATATGAGAATAGCATTCACATACATAAATGAAGACATGCTAAAAAGGATAATAACATCATTCATTAGACCAACCCTGGAATATGCATCAGTAGTCTGGAGTCCTCATCTCAAAAAGCATATAGACAAGATTGAAAAAGTTCAAAGGGCCGCTACAAGATGGATACCAAGCTTAAGGGACCTAAGCTATGAAGAAAGACTAAATAAACTGAATCTACCAACATTACAGGAGAGAAGGAAAAGAGGTGACATGATAATGCTATATAAGTGCATATCAGGAAAGGAGAAAATAGACATAAATGATTACTTAACATATGGAGAAGCATCAGCAAGAGGACACTGCAAAAAACTGCATAAGAAGAGAGGTGATAAAGACGTAAGGAAATTCAGTTTCCCAAACAGAGCAATTGATCAATGGAATGCACTACCGAATGAAATAGTGTGTGCCAAAACAATTCACAAATTTAAGGATATGTACGATAAATATGGTCTAAGACACGGGACAATACGAGCTTGACTCATTCCTGTAAAGATACAATTAGGTAAGAACAATTAGGTAAGAACACAGTAAAACACGCGATGGTGTTTTTTCTGCATATAGTAGTTATTGTTCAATCAACTTGAAATTAATTCCTTTATTAGATGTAAATGAAACTAAGATACTGTGAAATTTTCAGCCAAAAAATCCTATAATTAATATTTTTCCTTTAATTATTAATTACATATTTTCCTCTCCTTATCGGCAACAGGTTGTTTTATTGTGTGTATGAAAACCATTATATTGTTAATGACTGACACAATGAATTTATGATACTCACCAACTATTTACAACTCCAACTGCACACCAAGATGAAGAGGGGGGAGGGGCTGATGGTTAGTAGTTGAGGACGTCATTGGAGTGTAAACAAAGCCGGGCTTCACTCACGTGCTTGGCGGGATGACTAGCGGTGGTGCTAGCGCGCGTCTGATAGGCTGAGAGGCGGCCCTTTAACTCTGACAGAGGGAGCCGCTCGCCCATTGGCTGGGCGCGTGCCGACATTCGCCCCTACCGCTCTGAAATCACAGACCCTCCCCGGCCTCCTCCACGTGTGCAAAACAAGGGAGATTGAACCTAGAATTCTGAACCCGCATGGGTCGGAATCGGGAAACGCTCTTCACCACGAGATTTTCAGTGCTTCCATCTATCGGAAACAATGCATAACTCATTTTTGATGGGGGTGGCGCATTCGCCCCTTGTCCACGAGACTCCTCATATGATTATAGTACTATTATCAGAGAGTGGTTGGCATTTGGTACTGGTGTGTGGGGCGTAAAAGTGATTTTACACCGCTCACTTCTAACGGCACTGCCCGTCCAGTGGAAGTCCAAAAAGTCATGAAACCTACATCACTGCAAAGCTGAAGGTTAGTACTTTCTAATGGCACCTTATTTTTTGCTCTCGCTTTATTCTGTGCAGAGTTATTAAGGTTTAAAGGTTTGTTTACATTTGGCTGGAACCCCCGCGGGAGAGGCCAGTCGGGGCAAAACAATGCCCGCGGTTAAAGGGTTAAGGAAGAGGATATTCATAAGCTCAAACGTACAGAAATGACTCTGTGGATGTGTAGTGCATCCGTTAAGAGGAAGGATGGGACTGGAGTGTACTGGTGTTGTGATGAAATGGGGTAGATTGAGATGGTTTGGGCATGCAGAGAGGATGGGGGATGACAACTGGGTGCAGAAAGTGAGAAGTGTGAAAGTTGGGGGTAGAGTTGTGAGAGACATTGAAAAAGACCTGAAACGAGGTCAGCATGACCTCAAGTGTGAGGGACTAAATAGGGAGAGCGCCAGAGACTGAGCAGGATGGAGAGCCCCCATTAGGTGACCAAGGCTGCTGCATGCAAGCATATTGAAGCCTTTTTAAACAAAACGACATGAAGATCTACATTACTGCCATTATCGTGCATTTTTTGGTTAGTCTTTGTATATGTGCACCTGAACTGGTTTCTGCTGATAGTGATAGTGCAAAATTTGTTATTTCTGATGGCTTTGAGGGATTCAGAAATGAGGCACTAATCAAGGAGTTAATCCCAGGTGGTAGTAACCACTAACTCTCCATCCCGTTCACCTCAGACCTCCATACCTCAAGCCCATCTCAGGTCTCTGTAGAGTATATGTTTCTGCCTTATTGTGCCCTTTTCATAGTTTTCTGTTAATGTAACCATGCCTGTGTGTTTCTGATTCTATCCATAACAGTGAGTGGGTCTAAATTGTTGTATAAGGGAAAATTTGGGTTTACAAGTGGGGTGCCCAGTACCAATTAAGATAAATTCCATAGTTCTGTGCTCTCGTTATCATGCAGTTTTGTTAACACACATTAGGTGCAGTACCAATTAATGCGCAATAACCAAAGGATCATTGTAAATAACAAATACTGCCAGAAATTGCAAATGGAGAGTCTAATTCTTATAATGTCTGACTCAGACTATGTGAACCAGGGATATCAGACATCATCATTCATTGAGTCACACATTACATTCACTAGGGATTTAAAAATATTGAATGTATGGTGAAATATTTTTTTAATTGTTTATGAATCACAATGTGAATATGGTATTTTCGACTCATAAACTTACTTCTGTTGCCCACTCTGGAGCCTCAGATACACAGCTGATCTCAGCTCACTCTCACACTTGAGAAGTGTAGCCTTGGGGAGTAAAGTCAGGGCTCTGGGTGACACAGCTGAAACAAATAACAATATTTCTTGACTCAGTCTTTTAAAGTAGTCCAGGTCTGGCAGACCAGAATGAGTCAAACTCAGTCTCCTTGACGACCTATTCATCCCATCTGTTGCGCCTTGGTCTGTGTGGCAATCAAACACTTGATTGAGGTGAATCTGACACTGTAACAGAAGATCGAACTGTTTAATGATAACTGTGTCCGAGTCCTTAGTTTCATTTAGCACTGTCAGACTGTGAAGCAGCACCGAACTGCAGGCAATGGGCACAAATCTAGCTGCCAGCTTGCTCACTCTTGGTCCTGGCAAAATGTCCCTACAGAACACAACTGCTTTGTCAGCTACCACCAACTTCTTCAGCTGATCCTGACTCTCCATTATGACTCTGCTCTGACTTTCTGAGATACCCTGGATGAGGCTAGTGGGTAGAAAGAAGGGAACATTGCCCTTGGCCTGCTGTGTCCCCAGGTAAGCCAGGAGAAACTTGAGATACTCCACTCCCCTTGCCATTTCTACCATGGCTCGACGCTCTCCCTCCTCCACTGACTGCAGGATACACAAGGACAGGAGGCGCAGACCAACTTCCTCAGGGCTAAGCAAACTTACGGTGAACTTTGTCTGGTGACTCAGGGTTTCTATAAGGCTGTTCAAGCACTGATGTCGAGCTGTGACATCACTTTCACTTTCAAAGAAGCCGTGAAGAGATTCCCAGTGGTACTAAAAATAAAAACATAAAGTAGTAAAAATGAATAATAGAGATAATAATTACTGCACAAAAGTAATAATCAAATAATACTGTACTGCTCACTGAATTATACAAAAATACATCACTGTTCACTTGTCATGAGAGAATATTTTATTGGAATAATGGTTAAACTTCAGTTCCATGCTACCCTACAATGAGAAGAAGAAGGGCTTGTTTGTCCAGTGGCTTACCACAATGGCTGGCCTGAGAGGGCGGAGACACTGGAGAACCTGTGTATCCCTGGCATTTGGATGGGCAGCAGCAGCCACCACACACTGACACAAGAACATGGCATCATCCACATCCAAAGTGACTTCACTACTGTCTTCCTGCAAGCAATTTCTCAGGTCAATTTCTCCACTGACTGTAGGTAGTACCCATTCCTTTCCCCCACCCAAATACTCAAATGCATATATAAATATATGAATGTAAAGTCACACACACACACACACACATGCATTATCATCACCATCATCATCCGATCCTGTATTGTCCCATGAGAAGCACAGGAGGCCGGGGCTAGTCAAGTTGGTCCTGACATTTAAATGACAGTGATCATACTCATTCATCCTGAGTGGCATTACATGAGCAATAAACCCCAACCATCCTTTGGATATAAACCTGCACAGGCACAATCCGATTGGAGTGCCTTAATTACCCACTGAACCACCAACCGCCATAATTTGGTTTTATGGTGAAGACAAGAGGAAGGAAGGAAGAGAGGAAAGGGCAGTCACTCAAGAGCAGCTCTACATCGAGTGAGTGGATGGTGAGCGCCCCCACTTACCAGCAATCATTATAAAAAAGCTAGAGGAACCCTCTAAAGAAATGTCACTGAGTGTATGTGTGATGTACAGCAGACCCTCAAACTGTATCGGGGAATATTATCACACATAGGACTGCACAAATCACACCACTGAAACCCATATTACTGTATATGACTAATGGTATGGTGTAATCACCAACTTCTCCCAAAGTCCTTCCTTTGGTCATTTTGAAAAACTTTCACCTCCTCCTGATAATGCAAAACATTCATTGTACTACATATACAACCTCTGGGAACATCACTGGGCATAAAATGGGGTTAATAAAAGTGTAAAAAGTGGTAAGTAGTGGTGATCACTCACCATGACAGGACAGACCAATGTTTTGGTGTTGTGGAAGGGGGTAAATTCAGATGATGATGTATCTACCTAGAGATATGTGAGGAACTAGAGCAAAAGCAGAATGTGATGAAAAACATAGCAGAAAGATGAAAAAGTACTTGGTGAGTGGCAGAAAGAAAAAAAAGTACTTGGTGAGTGGTGGCAATGGCATGAAAGGGACAAGAGAGAAGCAGCAAGCGATGTGTGTGTGTGTGTGTGTGTGTTCGTGTTCTTACCTAATTCTTACCTAATTGTATCTTTACAGGAATGAGTCACTCATACTGTCCCGTGTCTTAAACCTTTTTCACTGAATCAGAAAAAGACACAGGCAAAGAGAGAGAAAAAGATGATGACAAAAGCTGTACAGATATAATTGTGGAAGAAATGGGATTACAGAATATAGAAGTAGTAAAGACAATCCGACTGGGGAAGAAAATTGAGGGTAAGGTTAGACCAGTTCTAGTAACAATAGGAAGCGAAAAGATGAAATGGGCAGTTATAACCAAAGCAAAGACGCTGAAAGATAGCACTAAACCAGAAATAAAGAAAATAGGAGTGGCATTAGATATGACCAAAGAGGAAAGGGAAGAAAACAAGAAACTTAGAGATGAGCTGGCAGAAAAACGGAAAAACGGAGGAACATGGAAAATAAAGAAGGGGAAAATTGTTAGGCTAGAGGGTGAAGAGTGAAAGAAAAAGAGTATAAAAAAGGAGAAGGATGAGAATGAGAACGTACTTATAAAACTTATAAACATACAAGGTTTAACAAAAGCAAAAATGAGTGAACTAAGAGAAATAATTGATGGAAACACCATAATGTGCTTAACAGAAACACAGTTAAAAGTAAGAAACATTTTCATAGATGATATGAAAGTATATGAAAGCATGAGAGAAAAAGAAGAGAAGAAAGGAGGAGGTATAATGTTACTACATAAAGAAAATAAAAAGATTACACTGGAAAAGGTAGAAGGTATAAATAAAGATTATTTATATGTGAAAGGAGAAGTGTATGGGAAAGAGATACATATAATAACAGTATACTTCACAGTAAGTGATGATAACAAGAATAAAGCGTTACAACAAGAAATTGAAACACACTTAAATAAATTAGAAGACAAAGCAATAATTCTATTAGGAGATTATAATGGACATGTAGGATTCAAAGGCAAACAATGTATAAATAAAAATGGACAAAGGATACTGGAATGGATGGAGAAGTACAACTTGATAATGTTAAATGATGATCTAGACTGTATAGGGGAAGTGACGTGGAGCAAGAACGAACAACAAAGTGTAATTGATTTTGCGCTAGTAACAGCTAAGTTTTATGATGTATACCAGGAAATGATTATAGATGAGGAAAAAGAAATATTTGATCTATCAGACCATAATTTAATACAAATAAAACTTAAAGTTAAGGGGAGATCTAATAAAAATCATAAGAAAAAAGGGTGGGAAGATAGTACCTACTACAAAACAGAGGGAGGAAAAGTTATGGAGTATATAAAGGAAATAGAACAGAGAATACAAACAGAGGTCATAAGTAATATGGAAAAGTTGAATAAAATAATCAAAGACAGTGCTGACAAAAACCTTACAGCAAAATATAGAAGGAGGATAAATAAGACTGGACAAATAAAAGAAGAACCTTGGATGAATAAAAGTATTAGAGAGGGAATAAAAAAGCGAAAGTACTATAATAGACTTACAAGGAATGCTAAAACACAAGAAGAAAAAGAGAGGAATAAAGTTTTATATAATGAACAAAAGAAAAAGGTCCAGCTAGAAATAAAAGAGGCCATAACCATTCATGAAGTAAAAATAACAACAGAAATAACCCATGGAGAAAATAGAAGCAAAAAATTATGGGAAAATATAAATAAATTAAGAAAGAAAAAAGGAAAAGAAAAAAGGGAATTAAAGATATATAACGAAAATGGAGAAGAGTTAGAAAAAGAAAATATCAAAACAGAAATAGAGAGATATTGGTCAAAAATATACAACAGACAACAAAATGGAATAGATATGGTGTGGAATGAGGAGAAAAAAAATGAATACAAATGGATAGCCAGCAGAAACAACACTGGAAAAATTGAGATAAAAAGACAAAATAATGAAAATACAGATGAACAAATAATAACAATCCCGCAACAATTAGGGGAACATATGGACATGGCATTACCAATAACCAAGAATACATCATACATGGAAAAACCAGTAGTAACAACAATACAACTGAGAAAAAATATAAAGAAACTAAAAAATAAGAAAGTGCCGGGACCTGACATGCTAAAACCAGAATTATATAAAATCCTAATAAAAAGTGACAAGATAATGGACACAATGACAGTGTGTTTTAACGAAATAATAGATAAAGGAAAGGTGCCAAAAGAATGGAAAGAATCAAGAACTATGATGGTGCCAAAAGTAAACAGACCAAAAGCAAATGAATTAAGACCAATAGCGTTAACTAACATCTCATATAAATTATTCATGTCAACTGTCATAAAAGATAGAATAGAAGAGCATCTAAGGAATAATAATGAAATAAAGGAAACACAAAATGGATTTACTGAAGGAGGAAGAATTGAAAATAACCTTTTCATTTTAAAATATTGTATAGACAAAATTTATGAGCAGAAAAAGAGTCTAGTAGTAATATCAGTAGACTTTGCAAAAGCTTATGACTCAGTAAAAAGGAAAAAAATGATTGAAATACTAAAAGAGTACAAGGTGCAAGAAGATATAATAGAGGTAATAGCAGACACTTATACGGGGGACAGAACAACAATAGAATATGGCAAAGAAAATAAAACAGAAATAAAGATTAATAGTGGCATAAGGCAAGGATGCACAAGCTCAACCACAATATTTAAAATGATAACGTACTATATAATAAACAGGTTGGAAAAAGAAAGCACAGGGTATAACGATGAAATATTTAAAATAGCAGCACTGTTCTTTGCAGATGACGGGCTGCTACTAGCTCATACAATAGAAGAGGCAGAAAAAATAGTAGACAGTTTGATTACAGTCGGAGAAGAGTGTGGGCTAAATATAAATAAAACAAAAAGTAAAATCCTGATCTTTAACATGAAAAACAAACCCGAAAAAATAAGAGAGATAGAGGTAACAAATGAAACCAAATATTTAGGAATTACAATAAACGACCAGAGAAGATGCTTTAGAGTGCACAAGAGACGGATAATTGAAAAAGCTAAAAAGATGGCAAACATCACATACACAATTATAGCCTAAAGTGTAAATAAGGTACTAATAGGCAAAACTTACTGGAAAAGTGTGGTACTCCCAACTATACTATACGGGGCAAATGTACTAGAATTTACAAAAAACGAAATAGAGGAACTACAAAGAATTGAAAACAGCGTTTACCGATACATCTTAGGGGCACCAAGATATGCTCAGATACCAACACTAAGAGGAGAAATAGGGGCATCATGTATGCAGAGCAGAATAATGGAAGGTTATATCAAGTACTTAAAATATGGACTAGAAGAAGGTAAAAATGACTTAATTAAAAGAATAATGCAAGAAAAGATGGAAAGTAGAAAAGACCAGTGGATATGTACAGTAAAAACATACATGAGAGAAATAGGATTACAAAATAAATCAGTAAAAAATATTAGTATTAAAGACATCAAAGAAAAAGTAAAGAACTGGGACTCATCTCAATGGAAGAAAGAAAGAAATGAAAAAAAGAGTCTGGAAATTTATAAAAATTATAAATCAAATATAAAAGAAGAAAAAATATATGATAATACCATAGCATCCATAATATTATATAAAAGTAGAACAAATAATTTACCACTAAATGATATAGTCGGCCTTGCGCCCGCAAGCGCCTGTGGTGTGGCTCGCACCTGTTTACAATGGTGCCACGTTTCCTCAACTTGCGATGTGAAACGGAAGCTATTTATGTACAAGGCATCACAAATTCGATAAATTCAGATGAATAAAACTTACACTTGTGTATTTTGATGGATGAATCAACAGTAATCTAATTATGCATAAAATATTTATACAGTAACACAGAAACATGGCATACATATTGTACAGTGTTGCTAAAAGAAATTGTAGTCACTTTTAATGTTTTTTAGCGTAGTTTTAGGGTGGTTAATAATATTACAGTTATGGATATAATAGAATGAGCCTGAAAAAAGAAGAAATATGCCAATATCCAAAGTAAAAGAAATAATTCATATAATTCTTGTGAGTGGCAGCACTGACAGATAGCTTCCCTACAGAGAGAGAGAGAGAGAGAGAGAGAGAGAGAGAGAGGCAGGAGAGGGGCATGCATTGAATGCATTGTCGGCATCACTAAATATAACAAAACCAAATTAACAAATGAAAGCACAATTATAAATAACTTATAAAAGAATCAAAAGTACTCAGGGTGGCTCACATTTCCCGCCATGTGGTAGGTGAATCCAGCCCCCCCTTCCCCTTCCCTCCCTTCTTAATCCCTCCTGGGTGTCTCAGGTCAAATCCCCCTTCACACTTCCCCTCCCCCCTGGACCACCACCCCAACAAACCCACATCCACACTCCCACCCACACCTACACCCACACCCCACTACGTCGGGGTGTATGAATCAGTAACGTAACAAACCTCTCAGCAGACAGTAACTTTGACACTCCATCTACTACTAAATATAACAAAACCAAATTAACAGATGAAAGCACAATTATAAATAACTTATAAAAGAATCAAAAGTACTCAAGGTGGCTCACATTTCCCACCAGGAGAGAGAGAGAGAGAGAGATAACGGTATAGAAAACGTGGCAACACTGTAGACAGGTGCGGACCACACCACAGCCGCAAACGTGCGCGAGTCCTACTATAGGAAGAGATTTTCAGGGGGCAATATTAAATGTGATTTGTGTGGGGCAGCAGAAGAGAACATAAAACACTTTTTATTATGGTGCCCATTGTACCAGGAAGACAGGAATAAGGAAGAACACCTACAACAGCCATATATAGAAAATGAAAACAATTTAATAGGACAGTTACTGTTTAGTGAAGAAAATATAGGAAGAACAAAAGACTATTTATATAATATATGGAGGAAAAGAGAGAAATTAAGGAAAGAAAGAGGAATACGTTAACAAATAGCAAAGAATAGAAAAAAATACAAAACAAAACAAAACAAAAGACACACGAGCAAAACACGAGCTAAATACTAGAAAAATGAATTGACAAGAGGAGTGCCGATGAAAAGGCAATACTCCTCACCTATCAACTGAACTGAACTGAACTGTCTCCTTAAATTTATGAATTGTTTTGGCACGCACTACAGTAAACCCTCTCTAATTCAAGCCCGAATAAATCGGATACCAGTTAATTCAGATCTTTTTGACCGCCAGACATATAATTTTAATTCGGATAGAAATACAAATTAAGCGAGACAAGTTTGAACAAGGGTTCCTGCTGGGGAATTCCCGCCAGACAATGTCGCCTTGCCATGCTGCTCAGTTCAGCTCGAGTCTCTCTCCGTAACAGATGTGCTCTGAGTGGTCTCCATCCTAAAACTTGACATATACTTTGCATGTAAAATAGAGGGTTAGGTTATAGAAGCCCCATATTTTTCATTAAAAATATATTTAAAGATAGGTTATTATAAATATGTCTGCTGTAAGACACCCAAGACAGCGTGTTTACATATGATGTTGCCGACTGGACACATCAGTGCACCTAACCTAACCAACTAGTTTTGCCCCCTAATGTTAGGACTCCATATTATAATAATACAAATCATAACACACTGAGGTGGTTTGGCCATGTGGAGAGGATGGAGGGTGAAAGACTGACGAAGAGAGTGTATGTGAGTGAGGTGGAGGGGGGAAGAGGGAGGGGGAGGCCAAGGATGAGATGGAGGGATGGGGTGGAGAGGTATATGAGAGAGGGGGGTGTGAGCTGGGAGCAGGGCAGTGAAATGGCGGGGGACAGGGCGACTTGGAGGCGATTTGTTTGTGGCCACCCCAAACGGGATTGAGGCGTCTGGCAATAGATAGATAGATAACAGATAGATGTAGTAATCTACATTATCATAATACAACTCATAATAGATAGGAACACCAGTAAAGCTAGGTGTGGGAACAGGAAATATGCCAGCAAGCGTTATGCAAAAGAATGCCAGAGGGCACCAGAAGCGCTACATACACACAGACACATGCAAGCTTCTAACCCGTACATACGGGTTATACACGACACAAGCCTTCCTAGACAAGGAAGGAAAAATTAGAGAGTCAGAAGGGGGCTAGCTACAGAAACAAGAGGCGGTAAAGAGGAAAGGGGTCCAGCGAGAACTTACCTAGAATATATACGTTCCTGTGTAATACACACAGTGTTGAACTTAAACTTTCCCTCTGAAGATAATAAACTACAATCAAGACCTAGTATCCATCTGTAACTTCTCCTGTCTTCGATTACACGATAACAAAAATCAATCTTAAGATTTACATATTACAGGGTTAAGATTCACATATTATAGTTGGTGGCAGTAACGTACAAACCAACGCCAACAAACTATCACTTCTACAATCAATTAAACACAAGGGAGTATACAACCACAACGAATAAATCACAAGAAGAAACACAAATCAAGCAAACGAAGAGCAAGATACGACCATATGACCCCAACCCTCCTCTTGACAGCTGCCCCCCACCTCCGTCTCCATCACCGCGCTGACGTAGGAGTGAAGAGGTCAAGACGACGGCAGCAAATACCAGACCCCTCATTCACCACTCCCTCTTACTCATCCTTCTTCATTCAAGTTACTCATCGCTACTCATTTACTCATCACAGTTACCAGAGTGTGGTAAGTTGACACTGTTGTGCGCGTTTGCTGAGACAGCGTCACGTCAATCAGCGTGTGTCTGACACCACGCACCTCTAACCCACTGCTTGTTACTAATCTTTATTCACACATTCCTACTCATACTCATTTATTCTCAACAATTATTGAGTGGGAATTCGACGTTGTATGGTGAGGTTCGACTGTGACTGTGGCTATTTTGCACTGCAATCAACACTGGGATCACCAAGCCCTGGAGTTTCCAGGGGTAACATCAACACAGCCCTGGAGTTCCCGAGAATGAGATCATCAATCAAAACTGCACTTACCTCCCAAGAGCGACATCTTCTATCAACATGTCTTTGAGTCTCCGAAAGTGACGTCATCTGCCATTCAAGTGGGTGATTATACCTTACTAATTTCTTCCCAGTGCTTTAAATTAGGTACAATCACCTCCTTTACTTATTTATACTTAATACCTTTCATTTATTACCACTCATTTATTCATCTATTCAATTAACACCGTACCCTAGCAACATGAGTTTATTTCAGCTGACATGACAGGAATATTTTCGACACTGCTCGTGTTTGTGCCAGATGATACACAGTTGGCAGCCACTGTAGATCCACAATTATGAGAACAACAGGACAACACACCCACCCTACAAAATTCTCCACAGTGTAAAGATAAAGAAACAAATACATCATTTCTACATGATTGGGAAACTCCATCTGATGTAGCAAGTGAGGACTTTAGCTCCGCATTACATGTCTATGAAAATTTACTTAACAGAGTACACAGATCAGGTAAAACTTATTCCACTATTCCTTCACACAGCAGTAAAGAACTCCAAGAGAACCTAACAAAACAACCAACCAAAATGAATAATGAAGACAATGCCACAAACCAAACATCCCCAACTCATGTTTATGTTTATCATGAGAATAAAAACATCCCAAAATTCTCAGGAACAGATAAAGACCACAATGATAAATGTCTCTCATCAACCAATGTGATCAATTATTTGTTACGAGACATGTAACAGATGAACAGGAGAAAATAGCAATATTTTCCTCCTGGATTAATCAAGAAAGATGTCCGGCAGGTGATTTGCTCAGGTCAGACATGCTTCTTTGAGCTAAGACATATGATGAGTTTAAAGCAGAATTCCTGAAGAAATTCTCTGGAGGTATAAACTTTTTGCCAGGTATAATCCCAGAATTACATAAGATTGTGGATCTTGTAAGACAACATACAACAAATCCTGTATTAAGTGAAATAACAGCAGCTGTTTCTACAATTAAAAGAATATTATTAGCTACTTTAGAAAACTCAAACTGGATAACAGATGATGGCAAGATGTCACGAGTGCTTGTCGCAGACATCATTGGTTATGTAACTGCTTTGTGTAAATTACCTGATAGAGTTCTCAAGATAGCTAAGACAATTCCTTACACCCCAGGAATGTGGTTGCTATATTTTATGAACGAGGTAGAGATGGATTGTAGCAAAGCAGGGGTGACTGAACCACAGTCAAATTCTATTAGAATCAGAATGACAGACACAGTATCAGCTACAACTACCCAAAATAAAGAACAATATCGATCACGTCCCGAAAACAGACAGAACAAACAACCACACACTTCGATGCAGCGTTCTCACACACCAGGCCACAGGCAGTCGCACAAGTTTGCGCACAGTCCAAGCAGAAGCCGTGCCACAAATACCACTAAATATGGGAAGTCATCTGGAGGATCACATTCAGGTGATAGGTTCACTCTATGTTATTATTGTGTGAACCCAGGACGCACAAAGAATGAATGCTTTATCAAAACAAAAGAAGATAAACAAAAGGCACAAGGGTGTGATCCATACTGTAGGCATCACCGGTCCCAAGGTCACTGGACCAGCAATTTTAAGACAGTAGAAAAACTAGTTTCCATATTCAAATCGGAGGAAGGCCAAGTCATGACAAAAAATGATCAATCGTAAAGAAAACCAAGTATAAAATTCACATAGGAAGCATGTTGGGAAGTGAGTGAATCTTGATACCAGCTGTATATGAAGGTCAAAATGTTTCTTTGTTCTTAGACACAAGCTCTCCTGTAAATTTAATAACACAAGAAGAATTAGATAGGATTTTTAGAAATAAAAAAGTAACTTTTCTAGAAGAATCTGATTTAGACTTATATACAGTAGATGGCAAACAAATTATGGTAAAATGCATGATACGGTTAAACATCAGTTTCACAGAGACTAAAAGACCAATTTCTGCATTTTTTTATATTGTCGAAAACTTAGCAATAAAAGCTATTATGTTACTGGGGTTAAGATCCATGAGAACAGAGAAAATAACTTTACTCCTACAAATGAATGGAATAGACTTTAATAATGAACTCACAGAAGAACTACCATCAGATTTCTCACCGATTAGTAAAACAAAACCAAAAAGAATTGGAAATATTAAAGGACTAAACAAACATACACAAACAGAAGAGCGTATAGATCCACTAACACTCCCTCCCCCAGCCTCCTGCACTAGAGACTGAGGTAACAGTACTGACTCATCAATTATTCCCGCCCATCTCACCAATGATTTAGTTATTCCTCCTAACTCATACATGAAAGTTACCATAAAGAGCAAATTGAAGAATAGTACTGTTCTTGTCTTGGAAGAATTATGTAAACTGAAAGGATTGTCAGTAGAAAATGCATTATGTCAGATGAATAACGATGGGCAAACTCAGGTGCTCCTAATTAATCACATGAACGGGGAAGTACAGTTGAAAAGGGGGACTTGTATAGTTAATATTGAAAAATGTCCCACCCCTGTAATGGAGATAGTTTGAACTGGGATGACAAGTAAGATAAAATCTACAGACAGAGAAAGCATAAAAGAGAATATGATTCACTCAGGTGAATTTAATGAAGAAACTTATTTGTTAAAATAGTTGGAAAAACACCGGCAAATGGTAGCATTACCTGGAGAACAATCAGGGTGTACTAACCTGATTAATCACAAAATTAATGTGCACCCAGACACAGCCTATTTTTGTACCTGCCTATAGAGTCCCACAATCACAATGTACACTTGCAAACAAGTATGTCAATGAAATGCTAAAACTTGGCATTATTGAGCCATCAGTCTCCCCGTGGAATGCCCCATTATTTTTCGTGCTCAAATGAAATGGAGAAATGTGTGCAGTAGTAAAGTACCATAAACTAAATAATCACACAATCCCAGACAGATTTCCCATGCTATTGTTATGTGATGTTCTGCAAAATATTAGACCAGAAAATAATGTATTTTCCACAATCGATTTGCTTAATGGATATTATCAAATACCATCAGATGAGGAGTCACGTAAATACAATGCCTTTTCCATAAATACAGGACATTACTAATACAAGAGAATGCCAATGGGATTGAAGACAGCACCAGGCACTTTTCAATGCTTGAATTATGTACTGTCCGGAATTTTAGGACAAGGAATATTCGTCTGTCTTGTTGATATAATTATCGCAACTAATGACATAAAAGAACATCTCCAGAAATTAGACCAACTCCTACAAAAGCTTGGTGATGCTGATTTAAAAATTAAGCTGTCGAAATGCAAATTTTGATTTAAAGAAATAAAATCTTAGGCCACAAAATGAATGCAGAAGGCATACATACATCCGATAATAAAATACAGGCAGTGAAAGACTTTCCTGAACCAACTACTATAGACAAAGTTAGACAATTTTTAGGCCTGGCAGGATACTATAGGTCTTTTATACAACAATTCTCTCATATAGCTTTACCTACATTCCAACTACTCAAAAAAGATGCTATATTCCAATGGGGAGAAGAACAAAAACAAGCATTCAATGAATTAAAAGATAAACTTACAAATGCACCATGCTTGGCCTATCCTGATTTCACAAAACCATTTATAATTTGCACAGATGCATTTGTTAAAGGATTAGGGGCTGTACTGATGCAAGAAGATAAGAGAGGAAAGAATCAACCAATCGCATTCGCCAGCAGGCAAATAAAAGGTGCAGAGAAAAATTATTGCACTACAGACTTAGAGGCACTTGCAATAGTCTTTGCATTAAAAAAGTTTTGAGATTTGGTATATGGTTACGAAATTCACCTATTCACTGACCTTAAGTCCCTAGTGGGTATGTTCAAAGAAAAACTCCTTTCCGGGAGGAGGGCAAGATGGAAATGTACAGTCGAAAACTACAATGTAAATATTCACTACATACAAGGCAAAATGAATTTAGTAGCTGATGCATTATCTGAGAACCCAAAGAAAATTCATGTCGCAGCATTAGATCTCAAAGGAAACATCCCAAACCATGATGAAATCGCGAAAGCACAGAGACTTGATCCAACTTGATCAAAAGTTATATACAAGTTAGAAAGTGGTGATGACATACAATTACCCAAGCTACATATATCACTCAAACAATTCACAATAATCAATAATGCCTTATACAGGATCAACCCAGGACAACCGAAATGCCGAGGAAATAATAAACAATTAGTGGTACCTAATGACATGATACCACAAATATTACGAACAGTATACGATAGCCCACATGCAGGACATCTGGGAAAAGAAAGGACATTTAAACAAGCGAAGCTGTTATATTACTGGCCATCATTACGAAAAGGTAAAAACAATCATATAGACAGATGTGAATCATATGCAAAACACAAAGGCTACCGAATCACACCTGCACCTATTGGTAATTACACTGTACCACATCAACCGTGGGACATTGTCACGTCTGACTTACGCAAGTTACCATTATCATACTATAATAACCAATACCTATTCGTGGCAACAGATCATTTCTCATGCTATGTAATTTTAGCCCCAATTAAGGATAAGACAGCAGAAACAGTAGCAAAAGCAATAATAGATTATGTCATATGTCGCTTCATGACCCCAAAGGTACTAATAAGTGATAATGGAGGTGAATTTAATTCTGATATCTTACAAGAAAAATGTAAACAATACAATATCAAAAAGGTTAACATTTTAGCCTATCACCCAGCATCCAGTCGGTTAGTAGAGAGACAAAACAAAAAAGTATTGGATGTACTACAACACATTCTCAATGAAAATTATGCAAGCTGGGATGATTGGATTCCCAGTGTAGAAGCATCAATTAATGGATCTATAAATAAGTTTACAGGAGACACACCACATTTCGTTATCTACGGAACAGATAAGAAATTACCAAATGAAATTCTCAAAGGTGAAAATCTGTCCACATACAACTATGATGATTACCCTAAACTCTGTTTACGTGAATTCCGGGATATACACGAGTGAAAAAACAATTATCAATGTCCAAGGAAGAAATGACGGAGGCATGCAATAAAAAGGCGAAAGAATCGCCTGTCAGCTTAGGAGATAATTGTCTATGGTATCATTCATACGAGAGACAATAAATTATCCCCGAAATTTGTGGGTCCATACAGAGTAATCAATAAGACAGCAAAGTTGTAATTAGGTCACTGTCAAGTGGTGAAGAAAAACAAATTCATGTTGATCATTTAAAACGAGTCCCAAGGGAATTACCCAGCAATTATACGACCTCAGACACACCAAGAAACCGAACATTACTCATGAAACCAATCAAGAAAACAACAATAATTACAAAAATAAATTAAGGTTGCATACCAATCAAACAAACATAGGTGAAACTGTTCCTAAAAAGGCTACAGTACAGTATTTACATGATTTAGATATCGATTTAAACTCCTTTTATAGGTGAAATAACAAGCAAGTTAATGTTTTCCGTGAGCCAACACACATCATCACTAACATTGACCGCAGCATGACTGGATTAGGAAATTAATATATATATATATATATATTTTGGTAGGTAACGATGAAGGAACTTATACCATGGATTCCCCTCTACATAGCAAGAGGATATGCCCACTTAGACCCTCTACATATAGTACGGCAAGGATGCCTCATAGCTCCAATGGCCACGGCGTCAATCATAAAAGATGTCATGAGTACTAAAATCAGTTTGGATTATTTATACAAATTACCTACTTATTTGGAGAACATTGCCAAACCACTGAGAACCGTGGACTTTATGACAGAAGGCTATGTTTCAGAAGTTCATAACATAAAGGAAGTGACTGAAATCGTGAAGTTAGTGAAATGGAAGACAGAACAGGCTAAATCAATTATGCTCATCATGATCCAAGATCTCCCACCTCATGGAACAGAAGCACTGATTGACATGAACAATATCACACATAGTCACCAAAGACGCGGTTTGTTTGACCTGGGTGGTGCAATTCTTGGGAATTTCTTTGGATTGGCTACAGAGGATGACCTTCAAGAAATAAACAACAAATTTAATAAAACAGCTCAGGTACTAACATATCAAAACAAGTTCGTTGCCGGCCAAAACTCAGCAATGAAGACAATCGTGAAAAATCCAAAAGAGGCAGAAATTATAACTCACCAAAATGTGGACAAAATAAATACCATGGAAGGAAACATAACACTTTTCCAACACTTCTGAGTCAGCACAGAACATACTGACACAATTATACTCCAGTTAGACAACACTAGGGTTCGTTACAGGGGACTTATGCAAGGAACTGCAAATGCTGGTAATGGCAAGATCACAATTGACCTACTTCCAGTTCATGAGTTACATCAGGTAATTAGTCAAGGCATACATAAACATGGTTTGAAGCCTTTGTTCCGGGGTAGTGAGAACCCCAGAATAAATTGTAAATATTTTGTAAATAGGGTTAATTTATAGAAAAGAAAAAAAAAATTATGGGATGACACATGAACTAATATAATATAAAAGTAACCAATTCTTATACAAGTATCATTATATCTATACAATATACAAATTTATTAATAACTCTTACTATAATCTTAACTTTGAACTATTTTTTGCATATATGGATGTGACTGTTATACATACACATTTTACAATATGTTATACAATATTCCATAATCAATTTAACTATAGTGCATTTGCTCCATTATGTATACAATATGTTTACAATGTATTATGTTTCTAGAATATTATTAGGTGAGTATAATATTATCATGAATATTATGTCTACACAATATTAAAATCAGTATTACGTATTAACAGACTAGAGTGTGTCACTGATATATGCTGTCGTAGGTTCTCCAGCTGGCGTGACCGAGCAATGTCAGGACTCCATATTATAATAATTCATAATAGAAAGAATAAAAGACATATGTAGGAATCTACATTATCATAATACAACTCATAATGGATAGCATAATAGATAGGAACACGAGTAAAGCTAGGTGTGGGAACAGGAAATATGTCTGAAAGAGTTAAGCAAAAGAATGCCAGAGGGCACTGGAAGCACTACATACACACACACACACACACACACACACAAGCTTCTAGAACCTGTACATACGGGTTATAAACGTGACACAAGCCCTCCTAGACAAGGAAGGCAGAATTAAGGCCGGTTCACACGAGCAAAATCGCGGTCATTTTTTGCCGGAATTTGCTCCCCGGTAGAAATTCTGGCCACCTTTTTTGCCGGTATGGGTAGACCGACATGTTGGTCTTTTATTGCCGGAATCAAGAGAAAGAGGCCAAGCCGATTTAAATGGAAGCACCAAACAGGGCAAAGCTCTAGGAACGAAGACGAATACAACATCTTGTATGTTTGCGCTACTACTACTACCAAAGAGAATAGAGAAAGATAAGAGGGGACAGTCGCACGAGTCTCTATGGGAAAAGTGTAACTCAGGGAACGGTGGCGCCACCCGACGGCGGGCGCGGAAATTGTGATACCAGTCGTTTGTGCTGGCTCGCACCACACCAGTGTTTAAGACGAATGTTAGCACTTATGTTGGTTGTAACAATATCTTAAGCTCCATTATAGCCTATATCTATAAAATGATGCACTAATTTGGAAATCTTACTAAATATTCTTCAGGAAAAAATTTGTAAATAAATACAAGTGAGAGTGGCGCTCATCACTGACAGCTCATACCTCTCGACTTGACACACTGGCCTCTGACTGTGGTTTACATCTTCATTTAAAACTCCTGGCACTAAATCAAGTGTCATTCAAAAGGTTGAGACGTATTGTGTAAATAAATGAGATATATCAGGCCAATCTATTAAGAAATTGAAACTCTCTATTGCAAATAAATGATAACAATACTGTATCTGGAGCAGCATGTTAGTATGATTTTAAGAAAATATCTGTTCTGTCTGCAAGTATAGCTATGAATGCAGACAGAGGGAGCATATATATGTTCCCATGTTTTACATCCTAACCTAACCTATCCTTCTAACCTAACTTAACCAAACCTTACTTAACCTAACCTATCCTAAACTAACCTAACTTAACCTAACCTGTCCTTGGGAACATAAGATCCTGGGAACATAGGGATGACCCCCAGAGAGAGAGAGAGAATGATAAAAAAGAGGGAGAAAGGGAGGGTTACCAGTAAATTTTCAGAAAAGAAATATATAACAGTGATGAATATATACCTGTACTTGAAGATTATCCCTTGGTTCAAATAATTCAGTCAAATATTTCAACACCTCTACATTAACAATCATGGAATAATAATAATAATGTCAATGTCAATAGTAATCAAAGCACTTTTCCTGCATATAAGGAATTATTGTACCAACAATGTATTTTTTTATAGTAGAAAAAATAACTACAACTTTTTGGAGGGAGGGGAGATGTAACGCCAAACCTTATAAATGTATATACAGAGTTGGTGGCTTTAAACCAATGGTTTAAACCAAGCAACTTTTTTTTTTTTTTCCCACCAAATCTCTCTCTCTCTCTCTCCTACAACTAAATTTTTAAAATTTTCAATTGCAAAAGTAAAAGAGGTCTTCCATGTTTTACTAAACCTTAGCTTAGTGATTTGAAAGCATGTGAGACAAGCGCAGCTGACCAATAAAAGTTGATAAAAGCATGTGAGACAAATGTAGCTGGCTGATAAAAGCAAGTGAGACAAATGTAGCTGGCTGATAAAAGCTGATAAAAACATGTGAAACAAGTGTAGCTGGCTGATAAAATCTTGTTTTTAGACTAAATCAAGAACTGTATTTTCACTTTTTTATGTCCAAGTTCATGAACTGGTAGTCTTTGAAGTGCTCAGCACAAAAAACACAGCTTCTAAACAGAGACTCAGATGTTCTCCCCATATCTGACCTCTTCGAATTCTGGACCCATTTCCTTGACCTCTAAGTTAACAACACTCAGTAACCATAGTAGTCTACAGATAAAACACTGAGAAATTACATAGCATAAGCAGCATAAAAAAAGAGCCTGATAACCTAAAACAACACTCAGTAACCACTTGTAGTGTCTAGATAAATCATGGTGAATTAAATACCAAAGCAACGAGAGAATAACCAACCAGATCAACATTTTGATAAGATGTGATTGTCAATATATCACTTAGCTTTCCTTGTCCTTTGGGAATCAAAAAAAAGATAATCCCAGCCTTTTTTTTTACTAGAATTTCTACAGTTAATAGCAGCACAGATCTGACCGCCCGGTATGATGTTTACATTCTCCAGCTCTGTTTCCGCACCCACCGCTTAGTGCGTCACTGTCACCCAGAGTTACACGGGCATGGTGCGACTGTCCCCTCTTACCTTTCTCAATACTCTTTGCTACTGAGTGTATTTGGTATGACCATGAGTATAAATGTATGATAATTTGAGTTAAAAGTATACACAAGGAATCTTATACATGATTTTATGCTTCAGAAAATTTATGCATACGGCCCCTGAAGCCACCGAAAGCTGAGTGGGAGTAAAGGCTTGTTCATACAACCCAAATCACGGCCATGAGGGCTCATATAGAAGTAGACTGTAGCACCAGTCGAGCAGGGCAGTACTCCCAAGGTGGATGGAAAGCTGATGACAGGGAGAGCTGGAGCTCCCGTTTCATCAGCCTTTGGGACTAGGTCCCGACCATCCCCCTTTGCTGAACTTTTTCAGTGTCTCAGTAACACAGAGAGTAGGCCAGCATGCTCTCCAATACAATTTCTATAACTATCAACACCAAACTACATGCACAGTACACACTACACTTCCTTTAAAAAAAAAAAAAAAAAAAAAAAAAAAAAGCATCGAATAACAGCCTCAGAGTCCCGGGGGGGGGACCATAAATGCCCCCACCTTCTGCCCCTCTCCCGGTGACGACTCAAGATGCCTGGAACCACTGTCTGACTCTCTTCTTCTTCATTTCTGCAACATTCGTGGCCTTTCCTCTAACTTTTGCCCTGTTGAGCACCACCTCTCCTTCTCTAAACCTCACCTTCTTTTTCTAACTGAAACTCAGCTGTCTGAGGCAACTGACAGCAGACACTTTTCTGTATCCTCCTACTTTCTCTATACTCATTTCAAAGCCAAAAGTGGCTGTTGTGTATATATACGCAACATCTTATCTTGCTCTCATGTTCCTGAACTCAATTCTTCTGAATTCTCTACACTCTGGCTTCGGCTTTCATGTCATTCTCTGACTAAATATATCTGCGCTGTTTACTTATCTCCTAATTCTACTATCAAAAATTCTTTGACTATCTTACTTCTACGATGGAACACATTCTATCCATTTATCCTTTCTCTGAAATCTCCATTCTAGGAGATTTCAATGTTCACCATCACCTTTGGCTCTCCTCTCCTTTCACTGATCCACCTGGTGAACAAGCCTACAGCTTTTCTATACTTAATGACCTAGAGCAGCTTGTGCAGCACCCTACCCATATCCCTGACCGCCTGGAGAGAGCTCCAACATACTTGACCTCTTCCTTACAACTAAACCTTCTGCTTACACTTAATCTTTTCTCTCCGTTGGGCTCCTCCGATCACAACCTTATCTCCTTAACCTGTCCTATCACTCCGGTACGGCCTGCGGACCCTCCAAAGAAACGTAGTCTGTGGCACTTTGGAGCTGCAGATTGGGAGGCCCTCAGGCAGTACTTCTTTAATTTTCCCTGGAATGATTATTGCTTCCATGGCTGGGAGCCATCTGGGTGTGCCTTGCGCATTACGGAGGTTATTCTCTCGGGCATGGAAGCATACATTCCTTTCTCATATCCTTTGACTAATGCACGAAAGCCTTGGTTTAATCACGCTTGTTCTAATGCTGTCCGCAACAATGAGAGGGCCTATAAAAGGTACCGGAGCCAACCCACCCCTGAATCACATCTTTTATTATGTTTCTGCCCGGAATCGTGCAAAGTCTGTTCTTCGCTCTGCTAAAAATAATTTCATCCGTACTAAATGCTCTCAACTTTCTAACTCGAACTCTTCCCGCTCCTTCTGGCACCTTGCCAAAAACCTTTCTAACAACTTTACCTCATCATCCTTCCCTCCTCTTTTCTACTCTGATAGCTCTGTAGCTATTTTTTCTACTGATAAAGCAGATCTCTTCACTCAGACTTTCTCCTCCAATTCCACCTTAGACGATTCCAGTGCTGTTCCTCCATCACTTCCCCCCTCTGACTTCCTCATGGCTGACATTAAAATTTCTTCAGCTGATGTATTTTCTGCCATCACAGGCCTCAATACTAATAAGGCATATGGGCCTGATGGAGTCCCTCCTGTTGTTCTCAAGAACTGTGCTTCTGTGCTTACACCCTGCCTAGGCAAACTCTTTCGCCTTTGTCCATCAACTTGTACCTTTCCTTCTTGCTGGAAGTTTGCTCTCATTCAGCCAGTCCCAAAGAAGGGTGACCATTCCCAACCCTCTAACTATCGTCCAATTGCTTTAACATCCAGTATCCCAAAAGTTTTCGAGTCTGTTCTTAACCCCTAAAACGCGGCTGTGTACAGTCGATCCCCCCCGAGTGGCGGGGTTGTATCGCAGTCTGAGTACCTGTAGGAAAATATTCGCCAAAAATCAGAGATTAACCCTAGAACATTATACTTGGTATGGCAGATAGTACTTACATTCAGCTTTCTCCAGAGACAGGTGTTGAGCCTTCGTGGACTACCCAAGGACTTGTGGAGACTTGCAAAGTTGGGTAACCAAATCTTCACTTTCACACCTCCAGCAACCCGGTTTCCCCTCTACCACAGCCTCATTCTGTCACAGTAAACTTTATACTACAATGTAAAGGTAGTTAGGAATCCGTATTTGTACAATAAGCACTGAAAATAAGGCTAAAATCAACGGAGTGTACGACCGACATGCACTGTGGCGGCGGTCTTCCCGTCACTCAACAAACATTACCATTTTCACAGCTAAAAACATGTATACTACATTATTTTCAATCATATTACTTCCCAAAAGATCACCACGGCGCGCTTTTTATTCTGCCTTACGTCCGCCACTTTATTCTCGTTCCTGTCGGCCGCTTGCACTGACTGGGAAGAGCTAGAACTCGCCATAATGTCACTTTGAAAGCCTGGAGTAAACTGACGCTAAACAGAGGCAAACCGTGAGAAAAAAAGCTAGTGTTACAACTGGGGAAACAAGCGTTTCCTAGTAGCATAAACTGCTTGTGAGAGGAGAGTGCAGATTTACAGTTCTGAGCGCTCAGAGCGCTGCCATGTATCACAGCCAGGCTGGCCGGGCCGTGGTGGGGGGGGGGGACGGAGGGAAAACGCGATATTTGGCAACAACTGAGGTCAGTAGTACAAAGGTAAAGTATGCTTTTGTAGCTAGAGGGTGGTGGTACTGATAGACAATACCAGCTGGAGCCTGCTTGCCCGCGGTTATTCAAAATTGACTAAAATCGCAAACGCGATGACCCGCCGTCCTGTCCTTGTGGCCGAGCATCGCAAACGCGATGATCCGCGTTTTAGGGGTTAATAGAAAAATTTTAAAGCATCTTTCCTATCACAACCTTCTTTCTGATCGTCAGTATGGGTTCCGTCAGGGACACTCCACAGGCAATCTTCCCACCTACCTTTCAGACTCCTGGTCATCCTCCTTTTGGGACTTTGGCAAAAGCTCTGCCATTGCACTTGACATCTCAAAGGCTTTCGATCGAGTCTGGCATAAATCTTTAATTTCCAAACTGCCGTCTTACAGTTCTATCCTTCTATCTGTGCCTTCATCTCTATCTTCCTTTCTGGTCGTTCTAGAGCCACTGTTGTAGACAGCCATCATTCTTCTCCTAGATCTATTAACAGTGGTGTTCCTCAGGGCTCTGTCCTATCACCAACTCTCTTCCTTTGGGTCATCAATGACCTTCTAAGCTGTACATCTAACCCTATCCACTCATAGGCTGATGACTCCGCTCTTCACCTTTCCATTTGATTCCCGCAACGTCCATCTCAGCAGTTACGTCAACAAACAAGGGATGAGGCTATGGCACACCTAATGTCTGACTTGGCTCGTATCTCTAACTAGGGTAAAAATAATCTGGTTGTTTTTAATGCATCAAAGACTCAGTTTTTGCACCTATCAACCCAACACAATCTTCCACAGGTATATCCAGTAATGTTTAATAATATTCAGCTTAATCCTGCATCATCCTTGAACATGCTTGGAGTTTCATTTACGCAGGACTTATCTTGGAAAGATCATATTACATCTCTTGTAAAATCTGCTTCCAAGAGATTGGGTATGCTAAGCCGACTCCATTCCTTCTTTACCCCTGCACAATTGTTGACTCTATACAGGGGTTTTATCCACCCCTGCGTGGAGTACAACTCTCATGTGTGGTGAGGCTCCCCACATAAAGTTCTTCTCAATAGGGTGGAGTCAAAGGCTTTTCACCTCTTTAATTCTCCTCCTCTTACTGACTCCCTTCAACCTCTGTCTTTTCGCTGCACTGTTGCATCTTTATCTCTTTTCTATTGCTACTTCAATGGTCACTGCTCCTCTGAACTGTCTGCATGCATTCCTCCATCTCTACAACGGGCGTGTAGCACCCGTCTAGCAGCAAACTCTCATCCCTTTTCTGTCCAACTCTCTAATGCAAGAGTTAACCGTTACTTCCAGTCCTTCATTTATGCAACAGGTCAACTCTGGAACTGTCTCCCTCTGTCTGTATTTCCTGCTTCCTATGATCTCCAGTCTTTCAAATGCAGTGTGTCAAGGCATCCTGAAATGATCGGATCTTGAATTTGGCTCTCTCTTGCATTTTATTTTTCTCTTGGAAGGAACAGTTTTGTGGGCTTGTTGCCTTTGGTTCTTTCTTCCTCACATAAAAAAAAAAAAAAAAAAATCTTGAAGCAGGCAAAGTGCAAGAGCAAAAGCTGCAAACCTAGTACTTGTATGGTGGTCCATCTTTGTTTGTAAACACTGTTGCCGAGTTCCTGCATCCGTAGTCCCCATACGTGTGAACACCTTTCTAGGAGAAATGCCAAAATCAGCATTTTTTTCCTGCAAATCAGCGAAAAAAACGGCCATGATTTAGCTCGTGTGAACTGGCCTTTAGAGAGTCAGAAGAGGGCTAGCTAAAGAAGCGAGAGGTGGTAAAGAGAAGGGTCCAGCGAGAACTTAGCTAGGATATATACATACGCTCCTGTGTAATACACACAGTGTTCAACTTAACCCGTCGCATCCCACTGATGTATATATACGTCCACGTATTTTGTCACTGTCAGTCCCGTTGACGTATATGAACGCGCATCAATTGCAAGATCCCTAATTTGCACACTTTTCAATTTTCGCCCGTGATTTTTGGTACGTATACATGGGACACCTTCCTCTACAAGATACCAGGCAGGGACAATGCCTTACCCAGCATAACCTCCCCCCCACACACACACACAATTGTCTCGGCAATTCACCTGTTACCAGTGTCCTGGTCAATAAAGACATGTCGTGCCACGGTACGAAATTCAGGGCCAGAGTGATTCCCCAATCGATGGCAATGTGGAGGACAAAGTTTACGCAGCATTAGAGGAAGAAACAGTCAGAAATGATGACCAGGTAATGTTGCCAAAAAAGGTCAGGTATGTTATGTGTTTGGTGAGTGAAGCAATGCTTATATTGCCTATATTACTGTGTGAAAACCAATACACTCTCAAACTACATATAAATTTGTACCAAATAAATAAAATAAATACTGATTATAAGTGGTGTGGAATAGTTACCCTCCCATAGAACTCATTTCTTTGGAGCCAGCCTGATAGAAAATCCAGTAAGGTAAAAGGTACTGCTGCCTGTAATGAGTACAGTATTTTAAACCTCAGGTGAGTGATTTCTCTATGAATTTTCGATGTTTCTCACCAAAACGGAGGTTTGAGGGGGAAAAAAAAAAAAAAAAAAAAAAAATCCAAAATTGGTCGGGATTGGGGGGAGTCAGTGGTGGAAAATCAGTCGGGACAGGGTGGGTTAAACTTTCCCTTTGAAGATAATAAACTACAATCAAGACCCAGTATCCATCTTAAACTTCTCCTGTCTTCGATTACACAATAACGAAAATCAGTCTCAAGATTCAAATATTATAGGGTCAAGATTCACACTAATACTCCCCATGAAAATTTTAACCACCAAGGATTGGCACTAACCCTCCTGAAAGTCATCATTACCAATCAAGAAAAAACTTCTGACCTAACCAACACGTCAATGGCCGCCCAGCATCACGCATATTTCACCAGGAACCACTTTCGGCGCACTCATTAAAAAAAGAAAAAAAAATCAGTGAAACTATTTTTGAAAGTCATTAGTCATCAACAATAAAGGAAAAAAAAATACTTAAGTCATCAGCATGGAGTAATTGCATACTTTTCACTTCTCAGATACACACGAATGCAGTACTTGTGAATAATACACAAGTCAGACATGGAGTACAATTTGTATGACAGTATACTTCACAAGAACTGAACTCACATAATTACCTTACCCAACTATTTACGGCAGCATGTAGTGTCTTCATGTACCATAAGTGCCGAATTTTCTCCACCAAAGACCGTCAGTTCATGACAAAGGTCAGGCACAAAGCCTTTTTTTCTTCTTCTTCTTCACACTTGTTGCATTAAAGGCGAAAACATGAATTTTACCACTCCATCATCATTAATGTTTTTCTTTTTTCCAACAAGGAAACTATCCACATCATAAACAGCCAACTCATTTCACGTCTGATTATTTGCATTTAAACTCCTACATCACACGTCACTTCGTCCAACAATTTTACATTTTTGTTTGGAATAAATGCTTTTCTTGTGTTTATAGCACTTTCAGAGTGCTTAGGCCAAATTAAAGTTGGTCTGGAACCACATGCTCAGAGTTCTGAGAGGAAATGAGGAGGAAGGAAATAAGCAAATAAATGCTTCTCGTCACAGCGACCATCCACACAACACAAGCAGGCAGTGGCAGGTGGTTTGGGACATGGGTACAGTACTGTACTGTACTGTTCCATGTTTTTGTGAAAAAGCCATGTTTTAGTGAGTGAGGGTGTGCTTTGGGGAGAGGGGCAGGCCTGTGCTCTGATAATTCGAATTTTTGTATATTTTGATATGGGGATTCCCCCAATTAATTTGAATTAGAAAGGGTTTACTGTATTTCATTCGGCAGTGCATTCCACTGATCAACTGCCCTACTTAGGAAACTAAATTTCCTTACGTCTTTATCATCTCTATTTTTATGCAGCTTTTTTTTTACAGAGTCCTCTTGCTGATGCTTCCCCATAGGTTATATATTCATTTGGGTCTACTTTCTCCTTTCCTGATATGCATTTATATAGCAAAATCATGTCTCCTCTTTTCCTTCTCTCCTGTAGTGTTGGCAGATTCAGTTTTTCTAGTCTTTCTTCATAGCTTAGATTCCTTAAACTTGGTACCCATCTTGTAGCGGCCCTTTGAACTTTTTCAGTCTTAAATATGTGTTTCTTGAGATGAGGATTCCAGACTACTGATGCATACTCCAGGGTTGGTCTGATGAAAGATGTTATTATTTTTTTCAGCATGTATTCATTTATGTATGCAAATGCTGTTCTCGTATTTGCAAGCAGTGTATACATGTTCTGTACCTTCTCAATGATATGGTCAGCCGGAGATAGTCTGTTACTGATAATCACACGTAGGTCCTTTTCTCTTTCTGATATGTGTAGGGTTTTACTTCCTACCTTATAATCCCAATCTGGTCTTTTCCCACTTTACCAAACTTGATTACATGACACTTGTCCGTATTGAATTCCATTTGCCATGTATTACTCCATTCATGAAGTTTGTTTAATTCTTCTTTACAAGAGTCTGTGTTTTTGCATCATCAGCAAATATATTTAGAAGCTTTCATTTCCAATGTTACTATCAATGTCATTTATATACACTAAAAACATAGTTGGTGCCAGCACTGAGCCCTGTGGAACCCCGCTAGTCACTCCTCTCTATGATGAGTAAGTTCCCCTTAGTACTGTTATCATTTCCCTTTTTCTGAGAAAATCTTGCATCCAACAGTAAAGTTTGTGTCGGATTCCTCCTTGAAGGTACAATTTCCGTAAAAGTCTTTGGTGCAGTACTCTGTCAAATGCTTTCTTGAAATCTAAATAGGTACTGTCCACCCATCCCTCTCTTTTCTGTAATGTTTCTGCAACTCTGTCATAGTAGCTTAATAGATTAGTAACACATGATTTTCCCTTTCTGAAACCAAATTGCCTTTCTGTTATCATATTGTGTTCTTCTAGATCAGTGGTTCTTAACCTTTTTTGAGTCACGGACCCCTTCGAGAATCTGGTGAAAGCTATGAACCCCGTCCCTACAGAAATGCACATAAGCACATAAACACAGCATTTTGCATGCAAGAGTTTATTTTATTGAAAACTACCTCACGCAGCATATGACATGCACAAAGTATAAAACAGTCTTTACAAAGAATTTTTTTTTTACTCTTTTTCATGCAAAAATTTCAACAAGAGGGTTGTTGTTGTTTGGCTTAAACAAGAAGATGAAACTGTGGAGTGGTCTTTGACAAGGAAACATTTATGTCATCACTGACATCCAGTTGATTTCGACTTTTCGTTTTGATAGAAACAAGTGCTGAAAACCCTGACTCACAAAGGTATGTAGCAGCAAACTGCATCAGAGCAACCATAGCTCGCGCTGCCAGACGAGGGAAGGCTTGTGTCAACGAACACTAGAATTCAAGACTCTTCGTTTTTTATTTATTTATTTATTTTTTTGGCAGCTAATGATGCCAAACGGCATCACGCAATATCGCTAAATTGTTCTCAATTATTCTGACCTTCACGGACCCCCTGAAGCCCATCCATGGACCCCAGGTTAAGAACCCCTGTTCTACATGGTTTATCCAAACTTTTCTTATCAGCTTTTCAGTATCTTACAACACTGGTTACTGATACTGGTCGGTAGCTGAGTTGATTTTGTATATTCCCTTTCTTGAATAATGGAACAAAATTTGTTTTCTTCCAAATATCAGGTAGTTTACCTTGACCCAAGGATTCCTTGAATAATAAAGATAATGGTCTTCTTAAATCCTCTGCACATTCATGTAGCACCCAACATGAAATTTCGTCTGGACCATTTGCTTTTCCTTTGTTTAATTTACTTAACTCCTCCTGTATTTCTTTTTCTAATATTTGTATATCTGGTAATATGTTTGGGCATGCATGTTCCATATCATCCCTCTCAAAATTATTTTCTTCCGTAAAAAGTGATTGGAAATTCTTATTTAGTGCTTCATAAATATCTTTTGTGCACAGAGGATCCCTTCATCCATAATGGATTGTATTTTATCTTTTACACTGGATTTGCTTCGGATGTAAATGTAAAATAGCTTCGGCTGATCACTAATTTTGTTTAAGATGTCTTCCTCAAACTGTTTTTGGGCTTCTCTCCTTATTCTTGTATATTCGTTTCTTGCCTGTTTATAGTTGTTATATGCCCTCTGACTATTGTGTCCTCTGTATCTCTTCCACAACAAGTCTCTTTTTTTTCTTTTGATTTTTCACATTCTTTATTAAACCATTTCTTTATTTTCACTTCTGCTTCTTTGTGCCGAGGGATGTAATTTTGGACTCCTATTTCATAATTTCACAGAATTTTCCATGTATAACATTTAAATCTTGTCCTCTAAGCTCTTTTTCCCAATCTGTTTCTAAGAAGTATTTCTTTAGGTAATGATAGTTGCCCTTTTTTGTAGTTATGGCTCTCTTTGTAACTTTCGTTACTGTTAACTATGTTATCTGCAATCCTGAAGTTGCAATCTAATACTGAATGGTCGCTTTTCCCAAATGGAGGGTGATACATAATATTGCCAATATCATTTTCTTGCCAAGTAAATATATGATCTAGTACTGATGGTACATCAGGTCCTCTTTTTCTGGTGCTTTTTCTGCATTAGGAAAAACTCCTGCACAAAGTCCAGGAGCTTCTGGTCCCAACAGCTTTCCTGGCTTGTTATATCTAGAGTTTTCCAATTTATATTTGTATTGAAATCTCCAGATAGTATAATTCTTCCAGATTTCTCCTCCATTCTATGTAGAAATGCTCTTAAACTTTGAATTGTACTCTCTGCCAGGTCTTCATATTCGCCTTTTTCCTAAATGTTTGTTCTCGGTGGCGTGTATAAATTTGCCACAATTACTTTCCCTTCAGACGTACTAATCTCTACTGCGATCAGTGTGTGTGTGTATTTATCTATTTGTAGTATACAGGAATTGAGCAATGCTCGTGTTGTTCTGTCTCCATATCCACATTTATCTAGTCTACTTTTACACACATGAATGTTTTTCTCCTGCACCACCTTTTCGTCTAAGTCGTTTCAAATACTTATGTATTTACCTAATATACCTAATTGTGATATACACGAAATGTGCTATGCTCGTGGGTTCCCGTCGCTGTTTCTCAGTAAGTCAAATTTAGCTTTAAACTCGTTTAGGTTTTTAGACTGGACGATCTCTTTGTCCAGGCTATTCCATAAGTCTATATTTCTGTAAGGAAAGCTATATTTCTTGATATCCTTCAAGCAGCCTCATTTTTTCAATTTCACTCCATGTCCTCTTGTTGCTCTATTATCCCATACAAACAGATCTTTGTCAATTTTATCTACTCCCACCATGGTCCTAAATGCTGCAATCATGTCTCCCTTCTTTCTCCTTTCCTCTAAGGAAGGCAAATCCAGTTTTTCCAGCCTGTCTCTGTATGACAGGTCTGTCAGACTGGGGACCATCTTGGTTGCTGTTCTTTGTATTCTCTCAATCTTGTTTATATCTTTCTTTTTGTGTGGGGACCACACTACCACTGCATATTCTAACCTGAGGCGGATCATAGCCACTATCAATTTTTTCATCATCTCCTCATCCATATAATGAAATGCTACTCTTATGTTAGTCAAGAGTTTATACGTCTCTCTAACTATCTTGTTAATATGTTTTTCAGGTGACAAACTATCTTGGACCAGCACTCCCAAATCTTTCTCTTCTCTCATTTTTGATTAATTCATTACCCAACAAATAATTCAGTGATGGCCTCTTGATACTTTTACCCATTTCCAATATTTTACATTTCTTTACATTAAATTCCATTTCCCAAATCTGGCTCCAATCGTGTATCCTATCCAGATCCTCCTGCAGCATTTTACAATCCTCCTCAAGATCTTTACATCATCAGCAAACAGACTTGCATAACTGTTCACTCCATCTACCATATCATTTACGTAAATCAGGAACATTACTGGCGCCAACACCGAGCCTTGAGGGACTCCACTTGTTACCTCCCTCCATCCAGACATCCTATCCTTTATTCCTGTCCTCATTTGTCTGTCTCTCAAAAAGTCTCTCATCCATTCCAGGAGGTTCCCCTTCAGTCCTCCTATACATTCTAGTTTCCACATTAGTCTCTTATGAGGTACAGTCATAAGAAAAACTGTCATTACCCTTCAGTGCTATCCACTGTGATACAACGACGAAGTGTTGTGAAATGACAGGACAGGAAAGTTTGTACCGCAAACCCGTCATTGTCTGTTGTGTGACACACAGATATTAGAAATTGTGTTAGATGTAATAAAAGCTAATTAGATAGTTTGGCCTATGTGCATAGAGTCAATACGTTTTATTATATGGCACCGAATTCATTAAATGAAAATATAACAATGGTGTAGAGTCGGCAGCACACATGCAGACGGGCAAGGAGTATGTGCACCCATGCAAGACGTATGAGAGTAATTCAGCAGATACAAGCCAAGTTAGTAAATTTCTATCTATCAATCTATCTATTGCCAGACGCCTCAATCCCATTCGGGGTGGCCACAAACAAATCGCCTCCATGTCGCCCTGTCCCCCCATTTCACTGCCCTGCTCCCAACTTACACCCCCCTCTCTCATATACCTCTCCACCCCATCCCTCCATCTCATCCTTGGCCTCCCCCTCCCTCTCACCCCCTCCACCTCACTCACATACACTCTCTTCGTCAGTCTTTCACCCTCCATCCTCTCCACAAGGCCAGACCACCTCAGTGTATTCCTCCTAACGCTTCCAATCACATCCACATCCACACCACAATGCTCCTTTATATCTTCATTTGTCAGCCTGTCTCTCCGTGTGACTCCACAGGCTCTTCTTAAATAATTCACTTCCACTGCTCTCACTCTTGACTTGTGCCCTTCCAACAACGCCCAAGCTTCACTTCCGTACGTTAGAGTTGGTATCACAATACTGTCATGTAGTTAACTTTTTCACTTCCATGCTCACTTCCCTGTTTCTTATCACTGCTTTCAAGGAACCAGCAACCGTTCTTCCCTGCTGTACCCTTTCAAGCACTTCACCCTCCAAACCTCCATCCTTACTCATCACACTATCCAAGTAGTTAAACGTACTCACATTTTCCAATTCCTCACCATCCAACCTCGCTATGCATTCACTGACTTCACCTCTCTCAAAGACCATCGCTTTACTCTTCCCTACATTCACCATTAGATTCCGTTTCTTACACACTCTCCCAAACTCATCCACCAAGCCTTGCAGCTCCCCTTCGTCTTCACTCAACAACACAGTATCATCTGCAAACAACAGCACAGAGAGTTTCCAAACACTACCCTCTCTCACCAGGGCCACTCCAACATCCACTATCCTACCTTGAACCCCTTTTATTACCCCATCCATGTACAGATTGAACAACCATAGAGACATGACACATCCCTGTTTCAACCCAACCTTCAAAGAGAAAAATTCACTCAGTTCACCATCCACATGCACTGAAACTTTAGCACCATCATACACACTCTTCACAGCATTCAACAACTTCCCATCTACTCCATATATTCTTAACACTTTCCACAATCCTTGTCTATCCACCCTGTCATATGCTTTCTCCAAATCCATGAAAGCCGCATACAACTTCTTTCCCTTCTCTAGAAACTTTTCCACTAAAGAGCTAAGAATGAATATCTGATCTACACAACCTCTTCCCTTCCTAAAGCCTCCTTGTTCTTCTCCAACTAATTCCTCTGTTATTTCCCTAACTCTGTCAGTAAGTATCCTACCATACACTTTTCCTATTATACTAAGAAGACAAATGCCCCTATGATTACCACACACTTCTTTTTCCCCTTTTCCTTTGTGCAAGGGAATAATTATACCTGAATTCCAATCCTCCGAAACTCTACCTTCCTCCCAGGCCAATCTGCACATCTTCCACATCCATTCTACTACTATCTCCCCCCCATACTTCAACATTTCACCACACACTCCATCAATTCCTGGGGCTTTCCCCAATTTAACTTTTTTCATTGCTTCCACAACTTCTATCCTACTGATTTCTTCCTGTCTTCTCACCTCCCTCCTTCTCCCAGCCATTCCCCAGCCACTTATACTCGCATTACTTCCATCCTCTATGTTCAGCAATTCCTTAAAGTGTTCTCTCCATCTGCTCACTTTTTCTCCCTTCTTCACTAGTAATCTACCATTTTTATCTTTCACTCCCCTGCTAACTTCACTTCCACCCTGTCTTACTCTCTTCACCTCTTGCCAGAACATTTTCTTACAATCCCTCCACATTACACTCAAATTTCGTCCAAATTCCTCATCCACTCTCTTCTTATTCTCTCTTACTAATCTTTTTACCTCTCTCTTTCTTTCTACATATAACTCTCTTTTCCGCCTCTCAACTTCTTCCATGCCCCTATTTCTCATCCATTCAATGTATGCTTCCTTCTTTTGTGCCACAGCCTGTCTCACCTCTTCATTTCACCACGCTGTTCCTTGCACCCCCCTCCGTCTTCTCTTCATCCCACACACCACATCACATGCTGCACATATTTCCTCTGTGAATATCCTGCACACACCTTCCACATCCCCCATCTGCTGCAATTCATATTTATCCAATCATTCCTCCACTTCTCTCTTATACTCTGCCTTTTTCTCATCCTGTTGTTACCTTTCCTCTCTCCTTACAAATATTCCTTCTTCCCGTCCTTTCCTTCTTCTATTTCTCCATCTTATTTGGATATTGATTCTGGCCACCACCAAGTAGTGGTCAGAAAGTCCACTCCCCCAACCTCTATAAGCTCTTGCATCCATTACACATTTTTGCAACCTTTTATCCACACACACACAATCAATCATTGCCTTCCTTTCATTCAGTTCACCACCCACTGTTCTCATCACTCACCATGTATACCTGTGGATCATTTTGTGCCTGAAGAGGGTATTGGCTATCACCAACCCCCTCCCGTACAAATGTCCGCTAATGCACTGCCATTCTCATCTATCTCAGCAGGCACACCCCACTCACCAACTATTCCATCCACCTTCACATTCCCTACTTTACCATTCATATCACCGATCAAAAACACTCTCTTATTCCTTCCAAACTTTTCCATGCACACTTCCACATTTGTCCAGAACTCTTCTCTCACTCTGCTTGCACGATCTTGCATTGCCACATACACACTCACAATCGCCCATATTTGTATTCCAATTTTCAATCTTATCGAAACAATCCTTGACCCAACTGATCCATACTCTCTTATGCTCTTCTTCCATCTTTTACTGACAACTATACATACTCCTTCTTTTGCCCTCTCATTCTCATCTACTCCTACACATATACCCAATCCATACTCCCATTCTCTCACACTCTCACCTCTCCATTTAGTTTCAGTTATTCCGCATACATCAACTTTCACACCCTCAAGCACCTGGACAATCTCTCTCTGTTTCACCTCATCATTTGCTCCCCTTGCATTCCACGTTCCAATTACCATGTCCTTTTTCCGGTCCTTGGTCGTCATCTTTTGGTAAGTCCTTGTCCGAGGCTTATTGTTTGTCCTTTTAGTTAGTTGTTTTCCGGGGAGGGGCACTAACCCTCCGCCAACCCTTTTAGTCGCCTTTTACGACAAGCAGGGATACTGGGGGAGTTTTCTTAAAAAGCCCCCCTACCCCCAGGGGGTAAGAGACACTGGTCTATAATTCAGGGGTTCTTCTCTGCTTCCTTCCTTATAAATTGGTACCACATTTGCCCTCTTTCATTCTTGTGGCACTTTCCCCTCTTCCAGAGAACACACGATTAAACTGTGAATTTTATCTGCCAGTTGTTCTCTGCATTCCTTCAGTACCCAGTTAGAAATTCCATCAGGTCCTGGGGCTTTCCTTACATCTTGAGTTTCCAGTAATTTATACACTTCCTGTACCTCCACTTTTATATCTTTTATCACCGGTACATTTCTAATCACTCCCTCCCCTTCCACAAACTCTTTTTCATTAGTGAAAACCGATTGGAAACATTTGTTCATTATTTCAGCTTGCATTGCTGCATCTTTATAGACCTCTCCTTTTCCTTTCAGTTTGGTAATTCCTTCCTTTTGTTTCAGTTTGCCATTAACAAATCTATAAAACAGTTTGGGTTCATCCTTGCATTTGTCTATTATACCTTTTTCAAAATTCCTTTCTTCTCGTCTATGTAATCTTGTGTATTCATTTCTAGTTCGTTTATATTCTTCCTTTGTTCTGTTGTTACCTCTCTTTCTCCAGTTGTTCCGCGTCTTATCTCTCTCTTTTTTTGCTATCAAAAACCTTCTAGTAAACCACTCCTTTTTCCTGTTTTCTTTCCCCCTTACTCTTGGTACAAATTTTTCTACTCCTAAATTATAGAGGTTTAGAAAGATATCCCACTTCCTCTGTATCTCTCTTGTTTCTCTGAATTTTCTCCAATCCGCATTTTCAAAAAATTGTCTCAATCCTGTAAAATTTGTTCTCCCAAAGTAGTATCTTCCCTGCCTATGATCTCGTCTCTTGGCTCGACGTTCCCTATTATCATCTGGAACTCAATGACTCCATGATCACTTTTTCCTATAGGACAGAAATATTTCAATGATTCTGTTACATCGGGTTCTTTGGTAAACAGTAAATCTAACCTTGCTGGTGTGTCCTCACCTCGGAACCGTATCTCTTCTTTGACCCATTGCGTCATCACATTATTCATTATTATATTTAATAATATAGTGCCCCATGAATCCTCACTGCTTCTTGAGTCCCATTCCTCCCAGTTCACCTCTTAACCGTTTTAAGTCACCCACCAAAATAATATTGTTGCTTTTCTCAATTATTTTTTGTAAATAACTAGCCATATCTGACATCTTCTGGTATTCGTCATCATACCATGCTCTCGTCTTAGGGGGAACATACACTACCACTGTATCTCTCTTGCCATTCTCTCTACCTTCCTCAAGATCTTTACATCATCAGCAAACAGACTTGCATAACTGTTCACTCCATCTACCATATCATTTACGTAAATTAGGAACATTACTGGCGCCAACACTGAGCCTTGAGGGACTCCACTTGTTACTTCCCTCCATCCAGACATCTTATCCTTTATTACTGTCCTCATTTGTCTGTCTCTCGAAATATCTCTCATCCATTCCAGAAGTTTCCCCTTTAGTCCTCCTATATATTCTAGTTTCCATATGAGTCTCTTATGAGGTACCTTGTCAAAGGCCTTCTCTAAGTCTAAGTACAGTAATCCCGCATTTTTTGCGGATTTTTTGTCTACGGTTTTGCCCTCTCGCGGATTTTCTTAGCATTAATAAGTTCAACAAAAATATCCTTGAATATACAGAAAAAAAAAAAAAATTGAAATTCCCGCAGCTTCCAATTGTAGCGCGGTAAACTCACGCCACCCTCTGTCCCTTTCCCGTGGCCCCTCTGCCAGTGTTACCATATCTAGCATAGTTTTATTCTTTTAGCATAATTTTGATCAAATTTTCGAGTCTGGAATATTTTTTTAGCATATTAGAAGTTTTAGAATCATTCTAGCATAATTTAGAATGGAATGGAATATTTTTAGAATAATTTTATAAAAGCTACAAATCAGAGAGAGAGAGAGAGAGAGAGACGAATAAGGTAAGAAGATGTTTGAATAGTTGGTTACTTTCAGTTTGGGCTTGGTTGGGTTGGATTAGGTTAGGTTAGGTTAGGTTGGATTAGGTTAGGTTAGGTTAGGTTTTAGGTTAGGTTCGGTTAGGTTAGGATAAGTTTGAGCTTTGTACTTTACCCATGAAACCTAGGTTTTTCCGATGGCTTTTGGTATGATTCATTCGATTTTCAGCTTCATTTCAGTCGGAAATGACCATTTTCTGTGTTTCCCCCCCTCCCTATAACCCCCGATTCCCCAAAGATCCCTCATTATTTCACGGGGATGGGGGGGGTTCATATCTCAAAATCTGGTTATTTCCGACGGAAATGATGCTCAAAATCGAACGAATCACATCAAAATCCATCAGAAAAACTTAAGTTTCGTGGGAAAAAGCAGTATGGGTAGATACCGATATTTATCCTCTTACTGTATGTAGGTTCATTTTAATATTTTCATAATAAACAATACATAATTAATATGTTGCACGAATATGTATAGAATTTTATCATTTAGCTTCAAGTTAGCATAATTCATTTTTTACTTGGAACAAATATGCTCAATCTAGCATAATTTTTTCATTGCCCTAGCATAATTTCGTTGTTTGGATATGGCAACACTGCTCTCTGCCCCGCATTCTTCAGTCCACGCCTGACTGCCTTAAGTGGCTGTTGTGGTTGTAACCACACTATGATATGAGCCTCTTGCCTCCCACTTGCTTTCCACATGGCCCCAGGACGTAAGCCAGCCTCACCAAAGGCTAATAATACAATTAGTAAGAACTCCAAAGTGACAAAACGATCAAGTTATGACCTTAGCAGAGAAAATTGTGTTACTGGACAAGCTAAGAAACGACCGTGCGAGTGTTTGCTATCACCAGTTAATGCATCTTTTTATTTTCTACTGTTTTGTTAATAAATGTGTAGATAATTGTGTATTACAGTACGGTGTTTACGTTTTTCCTTCATAATGGAGTATGTGCTTTCAGTCTTGCAAGAAGGTATTTCGGGATGAGTATGGAGGTTTCGGGACAATTCGCAGTCACAACAAACACAAAACAATTCGCCTTCATTAATGAAGATAGCTATGGGTGACGCTAGAATATAATTCAAAGGCGACTACAGCGAGGAAGAAACAAGTTAATTATTGACTAAAGGTGCAACTAATAAATAATATCCAGAACCTACGCTACTGAACATAGACTTTGCTGGATCCCCCTGAAATATAGTTATTAAAGTATTGATTAATTAATAATAAGTATATTGATGAAAGTATTGATTAGTATATTTACAGAATGGCGGGGAATCATCCAGGGTGCGAATTGTTCTGAAAGGGAATCGTCCATGTTTTGACGGGGAATTGTCTGACGGCGAATTGTCTCGCAATCAGTATGGACATGGACTGTGTGATGGGCAGCATGGTGGACACAAGTGCAAGTTTTCAATTGTTAATAGAGTATTCGCGGAATTGACTTTTCGCGGGGGTTACAAGAACGTAACTACCGCGAAATATGCGGGATTACTGTACACACAATCCACCCAACCATCTCTCTCCTGTACCACATCAATCGCTCTTGAGCAAAAGCTCAACAAGTTAGAAACACGTGACCTTCCACTTCTGAATCCAATCTGACATTCAGCCAAAATATTCATCTCTCCCAGATATTTTATCCATCTGTCTTTCAGGATTCTCTCACACAATTTTGCGACCATGCTGGTTAGAGACATTTGTCTATAATTCAGGGGTTCTTCCCTGTTTCCTCCCTTGTAAATTGGTACCACATTTGCCCTCTTCCATTCTTGTGGCACTTTCCCCTCTTCCAGTGAGCATACGATTAAACTGTGAATTTTATCCACCAGTTGTTCTCTGCATTCCTTCAGTACCCAATCAGAAATTCCATCAGGTCCTGGGGCTTTCCTTACATCTTGAGTTTCTAGTAATTTATATACTTCCTGTACCTCCACTTTTATATCTTTCATCACCGGAACATTTCTAATCACTCCCTCCCCTTCCACAAGCTCCTTTTCTTTAGTGAAAACTGACTGGAAACGTTTGTTCATTATTTCTGCTTGCATTGCCGCATCCTTAAAGACCTCTCCTTCTACTTTCAGTTTGGTGATTCCTTCCTTTTGTTTCAGTTTGCCATTAACAAATCTATAAAACAGTTTGGGTTCATCCTTGCATTTGTCTATTATACCTTTTTCAAAATTCCTTTCTTCTTCTCTACGTATTCTTGTGTATTCATTTCTTGTTCTTTTATATACTTCCTTTGTTCTCTTGTTACCTCTCTTTCTCCAATTGTTCCACGCCTTATCTCTCTCTTTTTTTGCTATCATACACCTTCTATTAAACCACTCCTTTTTCCTGTTTTCTTTCCCTCTTACTCTTGGTACAAATTTTTCCACTCCCAAATTATAGAGGTCTAGAAAGATATCCCACTTCCTCTGTATCTCTCTTGTTCCTCTGAATTTTCTCCAATCCGAATTTTCAAAAAATTGTCTCAATCCTGTAAAATTTGCTTTCCCAAAGTTGTATCTTCCCTGTCTATGAAGCTCGTCTCTTGGCTCGACATTCCCTATTAACATCTGGAACTGAATGACCACGTGATCACTTTTTCCTAAATGACAGAGATATTTCAATGATTCCATTACATCGGGTTCTTTGGTGAAGAGTAAATCTAATCTTGCTGGTGTGTCCTCGCCTCGAAACCGTGTCTCTTCTTTGACCCATTGCGTCATCACATTATTCATTATTATATTTAATAACATAGTGCCCCACGAATCCTCGCCGCTTCCCGAGTACCATTCCTCCCAGTTCACCTCTTTACAGTTAAAGTCACCCACCAAAATTATAATATTGCTTTTCTCAATTATTTTTTGCAAATAGCTAGATCTGACAACATCTCATGGTATTCGTCATCCTTCCATGCTCTCGTCTTTGGAGGAACATACAGTGCTCGTCAGAAGTATGGAGCGCCCTACGTTCCTCCTAAGAAACAAACCTTTCAACATTGAAAAAACATATAAATAATGCATTTTATTTACCGTTAGTGCATCGTAGGGTAGCCTTTACGTTTCTTCACTGACCTGAGACGTCTTGGAAGTGAAAGGGCGAGGCTCCTGAGGTGCTGGAGGGGTATTTTGTCCCAGAAGTCACGAATGGCGGCTTCCAGCTTAGGCAGAGAGCTCACGTCCTTCCCTTGGAGACTCTTCTTTACGAGGTACCAGAGGATTTCAATCGGGTTGAGGTCTGGGCTATTTCCTGGCCAGTCTTTCATGAATGATACCTAGCAGTCATGAAGTCAATTTGTGACCGATTTGGCCTTGTGAGCAGGTGCACCGTCCTGCTGAAACACTCGTGCACTTGTTAGCTCAAAAGAGTCTGGTAAATGATCACACAGAAGCTCCAGCTAAACATCCTGAGTCACTCTGAGGTTCTTGGGAAGTACAACAAGCTTCCCCAAACCCTTCCCTGAGAAACAACCCCATACCATGAGTGAATCAGGATGTTTTACTGTGCTTTCCACATACCGTGGGTCAAGTGGGTCACTACCTTTGCGTCGATACACACGTGCTTCTCTGTTACAGGTAACACTAAACGTTGCCTCATCAGACCACAACATTGACAACCATTGCTCCTCACCCCAGTTTAGATATTTATTAGCAAAGGCAAGCCTATGAATTCTCTGGCTCTTGGTGAGAAGAGGCTTTTTCACAGGCCTATGACTTGTGTAACCAAGCTCATGCACCCTAAGAGACACTCTTCTCACTGACACCTCACCAAACACTTCCGGGTTGCTCTCCTTAAATTTCCTTGCACTCACACGAGGATTAAACTCCACTGCACGTTTTAAAACATTAACAGACCTTGGGGAAGTTTTCCTAGGCCTACCAGACCTCGGTTTCTTTGTGGGAACTTCACCACTGTTTCCAGCCAAAACCGCGCACACCAACGACGCACCGTCGATCATGCCACACCAACCAATTCACTAATTTTCTTTGTCTTGTGGCCTGCCTCCTTTAGAGCAATGATCTGGGATATGATTTCACTCGATAGTTCACGGGTAGGTGCCATAACAAAGTGGTAAACCCCAAAACACTGCGGGACACTCGCTAAAAAATGGCGCAATTTGAGAGGGACATGCGGCGGACTTCCTCTCTCTCAGGCAGCCGGTGGGCGACTGAGGCAGGAACCAACCAGCGCGTCAGAAGGCCTCAGGCTACTGTGACGTCATGCTCGCGGCGCAAACTTGTGGCTCAATTTTTACCCCCCAAAATGGGTGATTCTTTTTGGGCCATGAGTATTGCGCGCCCGGCAGACAACGCTGAATACTTTTGATGAGTACTGTACACTACCGCCATACCTCTCTTAACATTCTCTCCAGTTTCTAATTTCATATATATCACTTCAGCCCTGCCTTCTCCCATTTCCATAGTATCTACATTTATGTTGTTCTTCACTGGTATCATCACTCCTCCTCCCTTTTTTTCTTTTCTGTCTTTTCTCCACAGTTCGTATTTACCATCTTCCAAATGAACATCCCCGCTGAGGGGGGGTCACCTTGACGTGGTGGCGGGGCTTGAAGCGTGGTTGGTGATGCCACCTACCTTGGAGGCACGCCTACCTTTGTAGGGTTCGGCATAAGTCAGTCACATGGACGAAGCACCCCCTACATCACTGGTGGAGGAGGCCTGCTGGTGATGTTATTCCCTGCCCTTTTGCCATCTAGGGGAGGACTCTTGCCTCCCCACGTGTTTGCCGTGCGTGGCATCCCGTAATGCTGGGAGACGGGAGTCCTGGAGGTTGAGCGATGCTGCACGATGCGCCCTGCAGCTAGCAATACACCTCTTTGGTCCCTTATTCTGGCTAGACGGGTGGCCTGGTTGGGCCCGACCAGGTCAATCGGCTGGTCATGCGTTGGCTAGGGTCAAGTGGGCACTGGGGGGCCTGGTGGCTCCTATCGTCCTGGAGTCACCCTTGCCCAGGTCCCCTGGTGGTTACCCGCGTATACTCTCCTGCTACCTCTGGGGTCGCCAGTGGTGTTATCCCTGGGATATGACCTCCCCTTGTTGGGCTCCATGGTGGGTGGAGGGGTGGGGGAATGAAGTTTCTGTTGTATATTAATGGATAATTTACCTAAAAATACTGTTGACGACACATCATCTGTCCCTGGTAATTCTGCGGAAGCATCCTCTTCGATTGCCACGTTAGAGCCTTTCCAGGCCCCAAAGGACTATCCTCCTCTGACCCAGCGTTCAACTGTGAATAGGAGGAGGTCACGTCGGGTTGGTTTGGCTCCGGGGTTCAATCCGGAAGAGAGTGAGCCTGAGACCTTCAATAAGTATCTAGTACTGAAACCCTCTGCTGGTGGTTCCGTGCTGGATGTAGATATTTTTGAACTACACCGAGCCATTGTTTCTGCTTGTGGCCGTGAACTGGCGATCTTAACCCAGGGGGATGGTAGCCTACTTATTGAGGTGTCCTCTCCAGCAGAAAGCTCCCGTCTCCGGAATTTGACCTCCATAGCTGGCAATAGTATGTCCTGTGTACCCCATGGCACCTTCAACCAAAGTAAGGGGGTTATTTACTCTCGAGACCTCCTGCGGTACCCTGAGTCACAGTTGTTAGAAGAACTACGCTCTTATGGTGTTATAAAGGTTGACCGGGTACAGAAGAAGATCGATGGTGTTCTGACCCCGACTCCGACGCTGTTTCTGACCTTTGACCGCTTGACGTTGCCTGCTTCCGTGAAACTTGCCTGGCTCTCTCTGCCTGTGAAGCCTTATGTTCCAAACCCAAAGCGGTGTTTTCACTGTCAGGGGTATGGGCATGTTAGTAAATTTTGCCGACGTGCACTGGCTGGCCTTCCTGGTGTTTGTGTTTCCTGCGGCGATATGAGTCATACCAGTGATTGTCCAGGACCCCTTAAATGCTATCACTGTGGGGGTCCTCATGCTGTATTTTCCAAAAACTGTCCTCGCTACTGCCTTGAAAAGGAAGTTTTGAGCATTCGTGCACGTGAGAAGGTTTCCTTTCCAGAAGCAAAGAGGAGGGCCCAGACTCTCTTCTTTCGGCCTGGAGTTACTTATGCTTCTGTCCTTTCTGGGGCACCTGTACGTCGTTCTGTGTCCCAGAAGTTGCCACGACCCTTTACAGTGACCACTTCCCCAACTACTGATTTGACGGATGTTGTTAACCCTGGAATTACTGATAAGTGTGTGACTGATGCTCATCCACCCACTGCTCCAACTGTCTCTGCCTCCACCCCAGTGGCTGACGGTTCGCGTACTTCTGTGGTGGTGGCAGATGTACACACTGACGATACTCATCCCCCCTTGTCCAGTATGAACGAGGCTCCTTCTGTATCCGGCAAACGTCATCGTAATTCGTCAGAGTCCTCAGAGCCTGAAAGCCGGCCACCTAAGGTTTCTGTTGTCGAACCTTGTATCAACCTCTCTACTGTTCCCTCTGCCTCAGAGGCTGAGAGGTCTAGCCAAATGGAAGCTGCTGCTGGTGGTTCACCTGTAGTCAGGTCCCCACCTGGGGATGGTGTTGGACAGACTGCTGATGCGTCCGTTCTGAAAAGTACAATGTCAACCTTGCAGGGTTCTAATCCTGTCAACTCTGTTTCCACTTCTGGAGCTTCAAATGGTAGCACTGGCCGTCCCACATTACCCAAGGCGGCCTCCAAGCATCTATCCAAACCGAATGTTATTCCACCTCAAAGGAAGAGTGTTGTAAAACTTTCCTCTTCCACGTCCTCACGTTTGCCTACGGATGTTCAACATAAAGCGCGGGTTCCTGGTGCTGGACAGTCTCTTACCAAGGGCCTTCCTAAGCATCATTCCAAACCAGCTCGCATGTCAGGAGGTGTACAGTCATGCACTTAATCATTTTCCCCTCCACTATGGGTTCTATCATCCAGTGGAATTGTCGGGGTTTACGTGCTAACTATGAGGAACTGTGTCATCTAGTTTCTCAATTTACTCCGCTATGCATGTGTATCCAGGAGACCATGGTTGGTGATACTGCTCCTGCTGGTCCTTCTGGCTACAATGCTTTTTATTCTGATCCTGTGCCAAGCCAAGGTCGTCATGGAGGTGCTGCTATCTTCCTTCGCCAGGATATTCCATGTAGTCATCTGGATATTTCCAGTGCCTTGCAGGCAGTTGCTGTCCGGATGTTTTTACGTCGGCAGTATACAGTTTGCAGTCTTTATCTACCTCCTAGTGCAACTGTTGAAAGGGCGGATCTGGAACGCCTTATTCATGGCCTTCCTTCTCCCTTTCTGTTACTAGGCGATATGAATGGTCACCATCCACTATGGGGAAACAGTGAGGCCAACCCTCGGGGTGTTATGCTGGCCTCTTTAGTGGAAGATGAGGAGTTAGACATTTTAAACTCCAATATAATGACTTATTTCCATAGCCAGACAGGAACTTTTACTGCCATTGATTTGTCCTTATGTTCAGCTGATGCTCTTTTAGATTTTAACTGGGATGTGTTGCCAGACCTGTATGGCAGCGACCATTTTCCGTTACTCTTAACTGCTAGTACAGGTGGACCTCAGCCACGTCTTCCTCGCTGGCTTCTGGATAAGGCTGACTGGCCATATTTCAGGGAATTAAGTTCCATTTCCCTTTCTGTCAATGAGTTTGGCTGTCTTACGGAGGCTGTGTCATATTTCAATACCGTGCTGCACTCAGCAGCCCTATTATCTATTCCAAAAACAAAGGGTCAGTTTCCTAAACGTCCAGTTCCTTGGTGGAACTCGGAGTGTAGTTCCGCAGTGAGAGCCAAACGAATCGCCTTCTCACGACTTCGTCGTCACCATGGGGATCCTCAGTATTTGGTGGCGTATCAGAGGGCACGAGCTCATATGAGGCGGGTCTTAAAGGAGGCTAGGCGTTCGTCCTGGAAGGGTTATGTTTCCTCCATCAATTCGAGGACTTCCATCACCCAGGTGTGGAACCGGGTAAAGAAAATTTCAGGTAAATTTACTGTTCCATCCCCTCCTGTTTTATCTGCACCAGGTGGAACTGTGGCTGATCCATTTGCTGTTGCAGAATTGCTTGCTGACCATTTTGCCAGTGTGTCAAAGAAGGATGCAGATACACCTTTGGCTTGCCGCCGTCGGCGCCTAGAATCTCGTGGTCTCAGTTTTGCCTCTGTTGGGGGAGAGCCTTACAATGTTCCATTTTCAATTTTTGACCTCCAGTCAGCTCTGTCGCAGTGCCATGATTCCTCTCCTGGTTTTGATGATATTCCTTATGCCTTTTTACGCCACCTGTCTGATGAGTCCCTGTTGTTTTTGCTTTCACTGTTTAATAAGATCTGGTGTTCTGGGGAGTTTCCGGCTTGTTGGGGTGTTGCTGTAGTTATCCCCATCCCCAAACCAGATAAGGATCACCTACAGGCAACGAATTATCGGCCTATTTCTTTGACGTCTTGTATATGTAAAGTTTTGGAAAAGATGGTCAATGTTAGGCTTGTGTGGTTTTTAGAGAAAGGTGACTTCTTATCCCCTGCCCAGTATGGTTTTCGAAAAATGCGATCTACCTCTGATGCATTACTGTCCTTGGAATCTTCTGTCTGTGAGGCTTTTTCCACTAACCAACACCAGGTCACGGTCTTCTTTGATCTGGAAAAGGCATGACACTGCATGGCGTCATGGTATTTTACTCTCTCTTCATGAGTTTGGTCTTTGTGGACGCTTGCCTATTTTTATTCAACAGTTTTTATCTAACCGAATTTTAAGGGTGTGAGTGGGAGGAGTGCTTTCTAATGCCCGAGCACTAGAAGATGGAGTACCACAGGGGAGTATCCTTAGTGTTACTCTGTTCGCTGTAGCCATTAACAGCGTCATCAGTGTACTTCCTGATGGTGTACGAGGATCACTATATGTTGATGACCTCTCGATTTCCTTCACTGCGTCTAGAATGTCTCTGATAGAGAGGAAGTTGCAGCTGGCTCTCAATAGAATTTCCGAGTGGGCAGAAGCACGCGGTTTCCATTTTTCTGCAGCAAAGTCAGTGGCTATACATTTTTGTCGTCTTCAAGGAGTCCACCCAGACCCTGACTTGTGTCTCTATGGTAGAAGAATATCCTGTGTGGAAGAGACGCGGTTTCTGGGTCTTCTGTATGATAGAAGATTAACCTGGGTTCCTCATATTCGTTCTGTTAAGGTGGCTTGTCTTAAAGCTTTGAGTCTTTTGAGGGTTTTAGCTCATACCTCTTGGGGTGCTGACCGTCAGACCCTCCTCCTCTTGCATAGGTCTCTTATTCTTCCTAAAGTTGAATATGGGTGTGAGGTCTACTCCTCTGCAACAGATGCCCGCCTCCGGTTGTTAAATTCTGTGCATCATGCTGGTGTTCGTCTGGCAACCGGGGCATTCAAATCATCCCCAATTCCAAGTTTGTTGGTAGATGCTGGTGTACTCCCCTTGGACTTGCGGCGCCAGTTGCTAATGATGAGGTGTTGGTATCGTCTTCACCGCATTCCAGACTCAATTTCTTGTGCCATTGTCTCACAGGATTCCCGATCTTCTGTTTTTGAGACCCGTCCCAATTTCCCAAAGCCATTTGGTTACAGGGTCCGGTCTGTTATGCTAGCCCTCTCTCTCCCGAGACTGGCAATTTGTCCACATCGGATCCTAAGGGTGGGTTCTTGGCTACTCCCTCGCGTGACATTCTGTAGGTCCGTTGTTGGAAAAAAGGGCTCGCTTCCCTCTCAGATGTCCCTCTCTTTCTTTTTAGAACATGCCTCCATTCATAAGGGTTCTGTCCCCGTCTATACTGACGGGTCTAAGACTGATACTGGAGTAGGATTTGGTGTTGTCTTCCCTTCCTTTAGTAGGGGCGGTAGCCTTCCTGGCGTTACTTCAGTGTATACAGCATAACTGACTGCAATTTTGTATGCTCTTAAAATCATTTTTACTCTCTGCCAATCCGTTTTTGTGATTTATAGTGACTCACGTAGTGCTTTGTCTGCACTGGAGTCTTTTAATGCATCCCATCCATTGGTTTTATCAATTTTAGAGTGGCTTTTTCTTCTTGGCCGCCGTGGCCGCCGTGTAGACTTCTGTTGGGTTCCTGCACATGTTGGTGTGGTGGGCAATGAGAGGGCAGATACTTTAGCTAAAGCTGCGTCTTCTCAACAGCCCCCAGCTGACTACTCACTACCTGTTTCTGATGTAACACCTTACTTGCGGTATGCAATTCGTACGTGTTGGCAGAGACAATGGGATGGTGTGTCTCAAAATAAACTAAAAGAAATCTTTCAGAGAGTGGTTGTGCCAAGGGTTCTTCCCTCTATGTCTCGGCGACTGGAGGTGGCTCTTGCTGGGCTTTGCATTGGGCATTCTCGGCTTACACATGGGTTCCTCATGTGTGGTGAAACTCAACCGTACTGTGATGACTGCCTCGTTCCCCTTACTGTCCGTCACTTGCTGGTCGAGTGTCCGAGTCTGGGGGGCCTGCGTCAGAGGTTCCTTCATAGGCATGGGGGAGCAGATGGTGCCTACTGTTTATCCTCGATGCTTGGTGAGGCCTCTAACGATTTTACTAATGTTTTTAGTTTTCTTCAGGAGGCGGGCCTCCTTCCACTTTTATAAGTAATTATTTTATAAATTATTCTTTTATTATTTTTAGTGTTTTATTCCTACTAACAGATATTAACTTTATTTTGAATAGACACTTTTTATTTTGCCGTGCCTTCTACTTTGTCATCCGGCGGCATATGACCCTGGCAGTTGCGCCGCCAGATTGTAATTATTTTCAATCAATCAATCAATCAACCAAATGAACATCAATATTTTCTCTTAATTTGGTCTCTACAAAGCACATGACATCAGGTTCATGTTCTCTCAAGAAATCGTTAATTTCGATCCTTGTCGATATGAAACTAACATTAGTATATATCACCTTCAAACTATTTTTGACGTTTTTAATACCCTCTTCTCTCCTACTCTCTGTCCGTACCACTTCCTCAACTTCTGATCTTTCACAACTATCCCCCTTAGTTTCCTTCACTTCTATTTCCTTAAATACCATTTCCTTACTTTCATATCCAATACTCTCCAAAAAAAAGTATTACATTCTTCCTCTGTCCTCTTATCATTTTTTTCCTTTACTTCTTCCTTTAATGATTTTAAAACTTCTCTTTCTTCTTCATTCAGATCTTTTCTTATTATAATATTTTCCATCCCCGCCTCTTTACTTAATTTCCAGGTCACTTTAAGTATCTCATTTATTACACTTTCTGATGTAAACTTGACTCTCATTGGTCTTGTTTCCCCTTTCTTATAAGGCCCTATCCTCCTTACTTCCTCAATTTCTTTTGCCCACTTGTCTCCTTCAGGGTCAATCTTGCCTAATATTCCTCTCCAGGTTCGTGTCTCTCTCGTGTCTTACGAACCTAACCTTTTCTTCCTCTTCCCTGTTTCCAAATACTACCACACATCTGCTCCTTTCTACAGTTTCTCTCACTATTTTCTCTTTTTTCTTCAGTATTTTCACTACATTTTCTTCCATTTTTTTCTTGTTCATTTCCCTTTCTTCCTGGATGATCTCTCTTAAGCTGACCACTTCTTTCTGTTCTTCTTCTACGTGTGCCCACTTTGCCTTATGTTCTTCTAATACATTACTCACCTTCTCCGTTTTATTAGTACTCTCTTCTAGTTTCCTCTTCAATTCAACATTTTCCCGCTTCAAATTTCTAATCTCTTCATTCGCTGTTTCATTGGATTGGATCAGACTCTGTATGGTAGTTTCCGTATTTTCAGACACATCCTTTATCACTAGATTCTCTACTTTCTTTTCAAGTTCACTAATCCTCATAATTAATATTTTAACCAGGTCCATGACATTGGTATTTGTATCAAATCCTTGAAATTTTAGTCCCTCATTGTTTACATTTTCGGCCATGTTTGATGTTGGTTAAATACCAAAACAGATGTTACCGAAAAAAACTACAAACATTCATGTATAGTCTAGCCAATAAATCTTTACATTTTTGGTAGTCTATTAACTTTCATTATTTTAAATTTAAACAAGACCTTAGGAGACAGGACAGACAAAATTCCTGAAACTACTTAAGGTTAGCAGCGATGGCTGGGACGTCTGCTCTCTTTGGCTGTTTTTCCGTGTGTGTGTGTGTGTCTGTGTCTGTGTCTGTCTGTCTGTCTGTCTGTCTGTCTGTCTGTCTCCAGATGACTGAGTGTAGACGTACCATTTTCACATCCCAGAATTTTAGCCATGTTGATATAAGACTGTATGTTTTAACATAATCCTTGAGTGAATGAAGAAAAAGTACATACACTAGTGAGTGGTTGCAATGATGTGAAAAACGAGAGGCAGACAGCATGCAATGTGTATGTGAGTGTGCGTACGTGTTTGTGTGTGTGCACTCAGTTGATCTAATGTAATCACACTATTTCACATCCCATAATTTTAGCTGTGATGACTTATGAAAATCTGATTTAGCAAAATCCTCTAAAGTCTTTTTTTTTTGGGTGGGGTTAGCATGTATCTATGTGGTCTGACAGCAAAACTTCAGGGAGGATTGTCACAGATGGGGGCCAACTTCTGGGATTTTCCCATGCAAAGTTTTTGTTTTGTACATTTACTGGGTCAGATCATAGTTTATTTATATGGGCAAAACGTGTTTAGTGCAAATCGGGCTTGAATAAATTGAGGGTTTACCATACTGTTTTCCATTCCCAAACAGCACACACCTTATCCACCCACCTCTCCCTCACGGTAAGGTGAGAAACTATGATAATTTAATACAAGCAGCAACAACATACCAAAAGGAGGTCAAGGAGCCTACTCAGGAGGGGAGAAAGTTCCAGGAGCCTTTCACCACTCAGGAAGTATGTTGGAGGAAGAATACGGCACACACTGGAAGTATAAAAATTCTCTAACTTTCTCTCATAAACCAATTTTGAATGAGTAAAATGTAATTAAGAACACAGTCCAATCATGTTCAACACAAAAATGTAAAACACAAACCATGTTCAATGTGTATGTTTGGCTACTGGAAAAAATAAATAAATAAATAAAAATAAATAAACACCCTATGCAAAATCCACATAAAAGTGCATCAAATTTACTGTTTTAGCCTCCTGCATGAATAACCTAAGCACCATCCTTGTCACTGCTAATACACACAACAATTTATTATGCTACATGAAATATTACCAATAATATGTAATAAGTAATGATCAGGGGTTTTTCAATGCATATCTGCTTCTATTAGTGGTACGTGGGGGTGCTCACCATTCACTCACTCGATGATAACCTAAGCACCATCCTTCTCACTGCTCATACACTCAAGAAAATTATTATGTGACACAAGAAATCACCAATGAGATGTGAAAAGTAATGATCAGGGGTTTTACAATGTGTATCTGCTTCTACTAGTGGTAGGTGGGGGTGCTCACCATCCACTCACTCGATGTAGTGCTGCTCTCGAGTGCCTGCCCTTTGCATATCTGCTTCTATTAGTGGTAGGTGAGGGTGCTCACCATCCACTCACTCGATAATAACCTAAGCACCATCCTTGTCACTCCTCATACACTCAAGAAGATTATTATGTTACACAAGAAATCACCAATGATATGTGAAAAGTAATGATCAGGGGTTTTACAATGTGAATCTGCTTCTATCAGTGATAGGGGGGGGGTGCTCACCATCCAATCACTCCATGTAGTGCTGCTGTCGAGTGCCTGCCCTTTCCTCCTTTCCTTCTTTGCTTCCTACCTCTTTCTTCCCTTCACTCTTTCCTCTTCCTTCTGTCTATGGGTGACCCTACACTGAGTGACAAGACAAATGGTTTCCTGTACACCAGGAAACCATTTACTGTGCTGGGTGGTAACCATATAACCAAATTATGGCACCTGAGGGTTTAGTGGGTAAACCATAGATAGGTACTGTTTCTGACTTAACTTATTTAGGTACAGTAATGTGGGGTCTGACAGACCCTAACATTAAAAAATATAAAAAAATACTTACACTGCATTTATTAGTAATTCCTTATTTCTACATGAAACTAGATCATATTTCTTTATTTTAATGAAAAAAACCAAGTCCATTTTTCACTATGTTTTCTTAACTTCATTTTAAATCAGAACTTCCATTTTTTTCTACATTTTTTTTTTTTTTTAATGCCTTATGAAAACTGAAAAGTTTCTTCTTCCAACGGTGGGTGGTCCACACATCACCGATGGTGGGAACTCCTTTTCAGAAATAGAGAAACAAAGCAAATGAATATTTCACCGGAAATTGAGAATGTACAAAATCACCTACAAATTTTTACGTATTTTTGGTTACCTCCAATTACTACTTCCTCATTTGCATATTTTTTTTTACGTCCAGGGCTCCATTTTTAGTCTGTATATGCTGCAGGCATCTGTTAATAGGACAATCCAAGAAAGAAAAAACTTTTACCCGCACTAGTATCTAATTGTACTCCCCAGGCGCTGACAGTGGTGGCAGCTGGAGCACTCTATTCCCATCTGCAGTGGCTGCAGTTAGATACTAGTGCAGGTAAAAGTTTTTTTCATGGATTGTCTTATTAACTGATATCGGCAGTATATAGACTAAAAATAGAGCCCTGGATGTAAAAAATATGCATATGAGGAAGTCACATGAAAGGTAATCTAGGGTCTCTCAGACCCGAACAAGTTATGTGTTAGGTAATCTGGGTTCTGAAAAATCCCAATGGCCCTATAGGGCCAAATTAGAGCCATGCTTGGGGTTTCATTTGCTCGGGACTTGTCTTGGAAAGATCATATTACATCTTTTGTAAAATCTGCTTCCCAAAGATTGGGTGTTCTAAGCCGACTCCGTTCCTTCTTTGCCCCTGCACAATTGTTGACTCTCTACAGGGGTTTTATCTGCCCCTGTGTGGAGTACAACTCTCATGTGTGGGGAGGCTCCCCACATACAGCTCTTCTCAATAGGGTGGAGTCAAAGGCTTTTCGTCTCATCAACTCTACCCCTCTTACTGACTCCCTTCAACCTCTGTCTCTTCGCCGCAGTGTTGCATCTTTATCTCTTTTCTATCACTACTTCAATGGTCACTGTTCCTCTGAACTGTCTGCATGCATTCCTCCACTTCTATGACGGGCGCGTAGCACCCGTCTAGCAGCAAACTCTCGCCCCTTTTCTGTCCAACTCTCTAATGCAAGAGTTAACCGTTACTCCCAGTCCTTCATTTATGCAACAGGTCAACTCTGGAACTGTCTCCCTCTGTCTGTATTTCCTGCTTTCTATGATCTCCAGTCTTTCAAATGCAGTGTCAAGGCATCTCAAAATGCATGGATCTTGAATTTGGCTCTCTCTTGTATTTTGTTTTTCTCTTGGAAGGAACAGTTTTGCAGGCTCATTGCCTTTGGTTCCTTCTTCCCCACATAAAAAAAAAAAAAAAAAAAAAAAAAAAAAGTCAGGAGGATACTTGGAAGGACAAGCTTTTTGGATTTAAAAGAAATAAACACCACATGCAAAAAAAAAAAAAAAACTCTGGGGTCTGTCAGACCCCACATTAACTATCTAGGGTTAAGGTGCTCCAATCGGATTTAGGTTGTGCAGGTTTATATCCAAGGGGTGGTTGGGGTTTACTGCTCACCTTATGCCACTCGAGGATGAGTGAGGCTGGCCACTCCCATCTTAAATGTCAGGATCACCTTGCCTAGCCCTTGTCTCCTTTGTCCCTCATGAGGCAATACAGGATTACATGATGAATGAAATGAATGAATTTGCTTCTATAAGAATATTCACATGAAGCAGGGAAACAAGTGTACAGAAACTCCCACAGCACAGCAGTCAACTCTGTAGTCTCAGAACCTCATCCCCCCTTCCAACCAAACCCTTCTTTCATCAGAGTAATGACCTAAAAGTATTTAAATTCGCAATGGTGATGTGACTAACAGACAGGGAGTGAGATTGTGCTGGTATGGGAGTTTACTTATTAAGGAAAAACAATGATATGGCTATGGTCAGGTTACTGTGAAAAAAAAAAAAAAGGGAGGGGAGGGGACAGGTTAGGGTTCTGATCAAAATTGCCATAGGGATGCACTGGCATAGTTATGGTTGGGACAATGTGACAAAAAGGCTGGTATTGGGCTAGACCTCTAATCAAAATACCTTTCCTACATGTACTGTATTCTGGTGTAATGCTTAACACAAAAATGTCCAACACCATGGTTTTCCTCAATGTAAATATACACTGGCCATGACTCAGGAAATATTTACTTTCTGAGGACAGGAAGGAAAGACTACTATCCACATATCAAAAATGGAAAGTATGACAGGCACAGTGAGGAAATGAAAGCCCTGCATGGCATAGGGATGTAGTTCCCTCACTGCTCAGCATGTGTTAGACAAGCAATCTTGTACCTCTTGCAACATGGAAGCATGGGGGGTTGGGGGCCACCACTACTGAAACCAGACTGAAATAAAACCAACTAGGCACCTTGTCCTTCAAACAAAGCAATAACATAGTAGTTAGCCCTGCCCTACTCTCGAAAACGACTTACAATAGTCAAGATAAAACACAGCAAAGTACTCGATATGGTCCTCCAATGTACATACCTCATAAAGGCCATAAGCTGAGATGTAGATACAGTTTTAGCTACAAGCTGTTGATGCCAACTCTCCAGCAGGCAGAGGCTGAGGCTGCCAAGACTCTGCTGTTCTAAGGTTTGAAGCAACAGCAGTAAGTCATTACAGTTAGTCTGAGTGGGATGACAAATGACTGTGTTAGAAAGGAGTTTTTCTCTCTCTGTTAGCTTCATCAGCACAATGACATCTTTAATACAGGTATACCCCAGTTTAACGATGTAAATGGTTAGGTAAAACCCCATCGTTAGGTGGGGTATCGTATATTAGGGTACTTCTAACATGTAATGGGAAGCATTTATCAGCCCTGGGTTTCCCTCCAAACCAAGTCCAAAACTCACGCAAATGAGTCCAAAAACAAGTTTAAAGCCAATGTAAATGGCATAACAGCTGTAAAGGAAGCTAACCTAAGCCTAACACCTGTAAATATCTCACTAAAACCAACAAACAAAATCTGAAAATCATCAAAAATGTCTGAAAAAAATCAAGCTTAGTAAATTATACACCAAAATGATAATGTTCACCCCACCTATGGCTAAAACACATTAATCCAAGTCTAAAAACAGTTTATAAATCAACCTAAACACAATTTTAGTCTAAAATATAATCAAAATCGATTTAAAAAATCAAAACCCATTGTTAAACCTTGGTTTGGCCATCATTAGGCAGGGTATGGTAATATTCCTACCCCCATCACAAAGCCAGGGTATCGCATCTAGGTCGTGTATCGAGGTATTACTGTACTTTATGCCTTCTACCACCAGAAGACTTCCATCTACAGAACTTACCCAATAAGTTGTGACATACTTCAATAAAGGATAAGCCCCTGACAGTGCCATCCCTCAACATACATCAATTAAAATTTATTTCCTGTGTGTGTGTATTTACCTATTTGTAGTGTACAGGAATTGAGCAATGCTCGTGTTGTCCTGTCTCCATATCCACATTTATCAAGTCTACCTTTACACACATGAATATTTTTCTCATGCACCACCACTTTGTCTAAGTCGTTTCAAATATTTAAGTATTTACCTAATATACTGTACCTAATTGTGATATACACGGAATGTACTATGCTCGTTGGTTTCCGTCGCTGTTTCTCAAAAAGTCAAATTTAGCTTTAAACTCGTTTAAGTTTTTAGACTGGACGATCTCTTTGTCCAGGCTATTCCATAAGTCTATACTTCTGTAAAGAAAGCTATATTTCTTGATATCCTTCAAGCAGCTTAACTTTTTCAATTTTATTCCGTGTCCTCTTGTTGCTCTCTTATCCCATACAAACAGATCTTCTTTGTCAATTTTATCTACTCCCACCATGGTCCTGAACACTGCAATCATGTCTCCCCTCTTTCTCCTTTCCTCTAAGGAAGGCAAATCCAGCTTTTCCAGCCTCTCTCTGTATGACAGGTCTGCCAGACTGGGGACCATCTTGGTTGCTGTTCTTTGTATTCTCTCAGTCTTGTTTATATCTTTCTATTTGTGTGGGGACCACACTACCGCTGCATATTCTAACCTGGGGCGGATCATGGCCACTATCAATTTTTTCATCATCTCCTCATCCATATAATGAAATGCTACTCTTATGTTAGTCAAGAGTTTATAAGTCTCTCCAACTATCTTGTTAATGTGCTTTTCTGGTGACAAACTATCTTGGACCAGCACTCCCAAATCTTTCTCTTCTCTCCTTTTTGTGATTAATTCATTACCCAACAAATAATTCAGTGATGGCCTCCTGGTACTTTTACCCATTTCCAATAGTTTACATTTCTTTACATTAAATTTCATTTCCCATGTCCGGCTCCAATCGTGTATCCTATCCAAATCCTCCTGCAGTATTTTACAATCCTCCTCAACCTCTACCTTCCTCAAGATCTTTACATCATCAGCAAGCAGACTTGCATAACTGTTCACTCCATCTACCATATTTACGTAAATCAGGAACATTACTGGCGTCAACACCGAGCCTTGAGGGACTCCACTTGTTACTTCCCTCCATCCAGACATCCTATCCTTTATTACTGTCCTCATTTGTCTGTCTCTCAAAAAGTCTCTCATCCATTCCAGAAGTTTCCCTTTCAGTCCTCCTATATATTCTAGTTTCCACATTAGTCTCTTATGAGGTACCTTGTCAAAGGCCTTCTCTAAGTCTAAGTACACACAATCCACCCAACCATCTCTCTCCTGTACCACGTCAATCGCTCTTGAGTAAAAACTCATCAAGTTAGAAAGACATGACCTTCCACTTCTGAATTCAATCTGACATTCAGAAAAAATATTCTTCCAGATATTTTATCCATCTGTCTCTCAGGATTCTCTCACACAATTTTGCGACCATGCTGGTTAGAGACACTGGTCTATAATTCAGGGGTTCTTCCCTGTTTCCTCCTTTGTAAATTGGTATCACATTTGCCCTCTTCCATTCTTGTGGCACTTTCCCCTCTTCCAGTGAGCACACGATTAAACTTTGAATTTTATCCGCCAGTTGTTCTCTGAATTCCTTCAGTACCCAATTAGAAATTCCATCAGGTCCTGGGGCTTTCGTTACATCTTGAGTTTCCAGTAATTTATACACTTCTTGTACCTCCACTTTTATATCTTTTATCACCTGAACATTTCTAATCACTCCCTCCCCTTTCCACAAGTTCCTTTTCTTTAGTGAAAACTGACTGGAAACGTTTGTTCATTATTTCTGCTTGCATTCCCGCATCCTTATAGACCTCTCCTTCTACTTTCAGTTTGGTGATTCCTTCCTTTTGTTTCAGTTTGCCATTAACAAATCTATAAAACAGTTTGGGTTCATCCTTGCATTTGTCTATTATACCTTTTTCAAAATTCCTTTCTTCTTCTCTACGTATTCTTGTGTATTCATTTCTTGTTCTTTTATATTCTTCCTCTGTTCTGTTGTTACCTCTCTTTCTCCAATTGTTCCACGCCTTATCTCTCTCTTTTTTTTTGTTATCATACACCTTCTATTAAACCACTCCTTTTTCCTGTTTTCTTTCCCTCTTATTCTTGGTACAAATTTTTCCACTCCCAAATTATAGAGGTCTAGAAAGATATCCCACTTCCTCTGTATCTCTCTTGTTTCTCTGAATTTTTTCCAATCCCCATTTTCGAAAAAGTTTCTCAATCCTGTAAAATTTGCTTTCCCAAAGTTGTATCTTCCCTGTCTATAAAGCTCATCTCTTGGCTTGATGTTCCCTATTAACATCTGGAACTCAATGACCACGTGATCACTTTTTCCTAAAGAACAGAGATATTTCAATGATTCTATTACATCGGGTTCTTTGGTAAACAGTAAATCTAACCTTGCTGGTGTGTCCTCACCTCGAAACCATGTCTCTTCTTTGACCCATTGCGTCATCACATTATTCATTATTATATTTAATAACATAGTGGCCCACGAATCCTCGCCAACTCCTGAGTACCATTCCTCCCAGTTTACCTCTTTACAGTTAAAGTCACCCACCAAAATTATATTATTGCTTTTCTCAATTATTTTTTGTAAATAGCTAGCCATATCTGACAACATCTCATGGTATTCGTCATCCTTCCATGCTCTCGTCTTAGGGGGAACATACCCTGCTGCCATATCTCTCTTGACTTTCTCTCCAGTTTCTAATTTCATATATATCACTTCAGCCCTGCCTTCTCCCATTTCCACGGTATCTACATTTATGTTGTTCTTCACAGCTATCATCACTCCTCCTCCCGTTTTTTCTTTTCGGTCTCTTCTCCACAGATTGTATTTACCGTCTCCCAAATGAACATCAATATTTTCTCTTAATTTGGTCTCTACAAAGCACATGACATCAGGTTCACATTCTCTCAAGAAATCATTAATTTCAAGCTTTGCCGATATTAAGCCATCAATTTTAGTGTATATCACCTTTAAATTATTTTTGATGTTTTTTATACCCTCTTCTCTCCTTCTCTCCGTCAGTACCACTTCCTCAATTTCTGATCTTTCACAGCTATCCCCCTTAGTTTCCTTCGCTTCTATTTCCTTAAATACCACTTCCTTACTTTCATGTCCATTACTCTCCAAAAAAAAGTATTACAGTAATCACTCTAATATCCAGACGCCCAATAACCGAACATCCCCACTACCCGGACCTTATCGTCCTGGGATCCAACATTCCCAAAATGGTCCGAAAACCCCAATAAAATAATAAAAAAAAAAAAACGATTTTTTGCCGTCCGTAATTTGAACTTGCCGCGCGCGCCACGGGAGAGCATTGTTTTGGTGCGTCATTCCTCCGACGTCCGATAGAGCGCCGCTGCATCCTTCCCACTTCCCGCCTGTCTCCCACCGTGACTGGACCTACGCTCTTCGCAATGGCTGCCCACGTGCCCGCTTTTGTGGTGGTGCCGTACTTGCTGCAAGGTCTCCTCTTAGTGTGTGTGATGATGGCCCTGCCACCTGAGAAAAGGAAGAGAGTGGTGCTGACTCTGGAAAAAAAGAGGGAGATATTGGAGAAAGTTGATGCGGGTTGGTCTTCTTCCCGCATTCTCCGCGAGTACAACCTGGTCCGGTCGACTTTGTTCGATATCAAACGTTCCCGAGACAAACTCATGCAGTACACGGCTGACTTCTCGTCGTGAAGCAAACACAACGTGGAAAGGAAGGTTATGTTTACCCCCAAGTTTGCAGAAATCGACCGATCCACGTTGATTTGGTACCGACAGCAACGTGCAGCTGGTGTGATGGTACGTGGAACGGAGCTGAAGGCTGCTGCTGAGAAGTTCGCATGGCTTCACGATGGCCTAGACTTCAAGGCATCCGAGGGTTGGCTCTTCACGTTCAAGTTGCAACATGGCCTTACTAACCGTAAAGCACATGGCGAAGCACTGGACGCTAATGAGGATGGAGTTGACGAGTTTCGGCACAAGGTGAAAGGCTTGATCGACAGGGAAGGCCTCACTCTCGGTCAAGTCTATAACGCAGACGAAACTGGCCTATTCTATCGTTCACTGCCAATGAACACTCTAGCCGAGGAGACGGAGAAGCGTGTACCTGGCCGCAAGCTTTCTAAGGAACGGATATCTGCTTTGTGTTGTGCCAGTGCTAACGGCATGCACCGGCTTAAGCCCGTTGTTGTTGGCCGTGCAAAGCAGCCTCGGTGCCTTCGTGGGGTGATGGATGTCCTTCCTGTCGTCTGGTACCATTCTTTGAAAGCATGGTTCACAGCTGTGATTATCAAAGACTGGTTTCATTGTCCCTTCGTCAAGGAGGTCATCCATTACCAGACGAAGACACTGGGAATCCCTCGCGACCAGGTAAAGGCTCTCCTTCTGCTCGACAATGCACCTGTCCACCCGTGCGACAAGGACTTGGTTGCTGAGAATGGCCGTATTAGGTGCATGTTTCTGCCACCTAATACGACTGCTCTCATTCAACCCATGGACCAAGGAGTGATCGTGGCAACAAACCGCCTGTATCGTCGGAAGTTCCTGGACGAGGTGATGGTTGTTCTCGAGGACGAGGACGAGCACAGGGAAGGACGTGACACACAAGGCAAGGGGACTTTGGAAAACCTTCGCCGCTACAACATCAAGTCTGCGCTGTACAACTGGGCTAGTGCATGGAAGGAAGTCCCTGTGAAAACTCTTGAAAATGGTTGGTCTCGTCTGCTTCTTGGAACGGATGTGGAGTACGATTTTCTAAGGTTTGACGTGGATGACTTCCATGCATGGCTGCGTACGCACGGCGACGTCGTTGATGTGGACGATGTTCGTGAGTGGTTGGACGACGACGAGGGCGATCCTGGGTATCAGACGTTGTCTGATATCGAGATCGCATCTTCGGTTGCTGGTGTCAGTCCCGAACTTGAAGATTCCGACGACGAAGGCGACGATGATGCGGACTCCTCTCAGCAGGACACTACTCCAGCCATCCCCAAGCTGAGCGCACTCCAGGAACATCTAGAGTTCGTCCTAGACTACCTGGAACACCCGGACTGCGACGGGGAGATGGGGCCCTTGGGACTCGTGGAGGAAGTGCGTGCTTTCAGGCAGCGCATCATCAATCGCCAGAATCGTCGGTCCTTGCGTCAATCAACCACTGACAGTTTTTTCAGGCCCGTGACCCCCATTGTGCCAAGCCCTGGCTCCACTCCCTTGCCTCCCCAAGACAGGCCCTCATGCTCCGAGCCACAGCCCAGCACATCAGCCATGGTGGAGTCACCGTTCGACGTGAGTTTGCGGCTTTCCTCAGAGTCTTCTGCAGTGGGTACGCCATCACCACGACCCAGCGATGCACCCCTTGGTTGCCTGCCAGTGATACTCTCAGACTCTGACAGTGAATAAACAGCAAGAACTTCTCCACTAGACCACATGGGAATTTTGAGTGTTGTGCAGTGAAAAAAACGGTGTGTTGTGTTAAGGTTTTCGAGTTGAGAGAAAAGACTCAGTGGAAACTAAATTTAACGTAAATAAACTTATTTGTTTTGGCTTTGGAAATTTTGAAAAGATTAGGAAAAGTTAATGTGCAACACAAAATTAAACTGGAACATTATTTGGACTAAAGTGAACACTGTGAAGAGAACGGACTTCTGTGTGTTATTGACTAAGTTCAGTGCAAGACTTCAGGAAGAGTGTACTGCAAGTGCTTCAGGAAATCGTTCTTACTGTCAGAGTCCGAGAGGAGGCGGTTATTCATCGAGGTGGCCAGGGACTTGCTGTAAGTAGCCACAATGTTTCATACTGTACTTTTTTCCATACTATACTTACCAGAATGTTTCATACTGTACTCGGGCCGAACAGGGTAGTACTCCCGAGGGGAATGGGAATGGTGGTGATAGGGAGAGCTGGAGCTCCTGTTTCACTAGCTATCTAACCATCCCCCTTTGCTGACCTTTTCAGTGTGACAGTAACATGGAGAGTAGACCAGCATACTCTCCCAAACATTTCCTCTAACTATCTATGCACTACACCACATGCACTTTACATTTCACACAACGTATCCCACTATGCTACAGGGGTTGGCGCCAGCAAGGGCATGCGGCCAGAAAACTTTGCCCCCGCTACCTAGTGGCGGACTTCTGGGGGGAGGCGTGGCGGGGGTTCCGCCGGCATAGATCATGGGTCCAGAGCGAGATGGGGCTCGGGCCTGTGCTAGAGGGTACAGGGCATTGCGGTTCCCAGGCTGCCGCTTCCGCCCAATAGAGAGGGGCCCGAACCTGGGAGTAGCGTCCCAGGAGGCTGCCCTATCAGTGGGTGTATAATGGCGGGATAGTTGCAGTGCCAAGACGCGCTTGGAGGGTGTCCCTGCAGCTGTCCTGGCAGGGTGCCCCGAGGCCACTACCACAGCCACTGGTAAGCTGGTGGGCTAGGGGTCCCAGATCCATTGCCTGGACCTGGGACTGTGCGGTGAGTGGGACCTGTGCTGTGTCTGTCCCCATTTATTAATACTGAAGATGACAAAACAAAAAAGGTTTCAAAGCAAGCCTGAGGACAGTAAATCACCCGTGGGGATGAGGGTGGGTTCATGGAATGTGGGAAGTTTGAGGGGAAGAGCAGGGGGAAGTCGTTGAGGCATTCAGTAGGAGGTGGGTGGACGTGGCGTGTTTGCAGGAAGTCCGGTACAGGGGTGGATCAGCCAGAAAGATTGTTGGGAAGGACTGTTGCTATAAGTTGTTTTGGCAGGGGAGGACAGACGGATATGGAGGTGTTGGTGTGATGGTTGCGGAGAAATGGGTGGAATATGTTATGAATGTTTTGAGAGTAAGCGATAGGATATTGGTTGTGAAAATTCTGTTGGGAAGAAAGATAGCTGTGATTATATCGGCATATGCTCCACAGGCAGGATTGGATGAATCAGAGAAAGATAGATTTTGGGATGATTTAATACGTGTAGTGGGTGGTATGCGGGATGATGAGATAGTGATTTTGGGAGGGGACTTAAATGGTCATGTAGGTGAAGCAGCCCAAGGTTATGAAGGAGTGCATGGGGGATGTGCATATGGTCTAAGGAATGCAGAAGGGGAAAGAATACTCGAGTTTGGGGAGGCAACGGACATGATTGTGTGCAACACATATTTTAGGAAAAGAGACAGTAGGTTAATTACATAAGAGTCTGGGGGAAATAGCAGTCAGATAGATTATTTTCTGGTTAGGAGGGCCGATAGGAGGTTAGTGAGGGATGTTAAAGTTATAGGAAGTGAGGAGTGTGTGCAGCAGCACAAACTATTGATTTGTGATATGGTGCTTAAAGAACAAATGATGAAAAAGAGGACTTATGTACCTAGGAGGAAAATATGGAAGCTGAAAAACCAAGTAGTAAGGGATGCCTTCTATAGCGAGTTGAGGAGAGTGGTGGCTGAACAGGGAGCTGTAGACAGAGGCGTTAATGAACAGGTACAGAGCCCTCAAGAACAATTTCTTGAGAGTTACTGATGTAACATGTGGCTGGACAAGAGGACCACCAAGACATAAAGTAACTTGGTGGTGGGATGAGGGTGTAGAAGCTGCAATTAAGGAGAAAAGAAGGCTTTTCCGGGAATGGAAGAAGGGTGGTAGCAAAGAGGAATATTTGGCTGCCAAGCGTAGGGCTAGGAGAGAGGTATACAGGGCAAAGTCTGAGTCACAGAGACAATTACTTGATAACCTAAATCATGGGGAAAGAAAAAATATATTTAGGGTGGCAGGTCAGGTGAAGAGGGATAATCGGGATATCATAGGTGAGCAGTGTGTGAAGAATGATGAAGGAAGGGTAGTGGTGAACAGTGAGGATATTAAAGATGCATGGAGAGAGCATTATAACCGGTTGTTGAATGAGGAGTTTGACTGGGACAGGGAAGGTTTGGAGCCAGCAGATCCAGTGTCTGGCCCTTGGCCTTTGATTGATACTGCTACTGTGAGTGAGGCAATAGGCAGGATGAGGGTGGGGAAGGCAGCAGGTGTGTCTGGGTTGACTGCCGAAATGTTGAAGGCCTCAGGCGATATAGGGGTGAGTTTAGTCACTGACCTGATAAATAGGATTATTTATGAGTGTGTTGTCCCAGATGATTGGCTGAAGAGTGTAATTGTAAATGTGTATAAAGGGAAGGGTGATGCCCTGGAAAGAGGGAATTATAGAGGTATAAAGCTTTTAGATCAGATAATGAAGGTAATGGAGAGAGTTTTAGAAGGTATGATTAGAGAAAGAGTGAATATTGATGAGATGCAGTTTGGGTTTATGCCAGGTAGGGGGACCACTGATGCCATATTCATTGTTCGACAGCTTCAGGAAAAATATATTGGTAGGAGAAGGGATCTTTATTTTGTTTTTGTTGATTTGGAAAAGGCCTTTGACAGAGTCCCTAGAGAGGTGGTGAAGTGGGCAATGAGAAAGCTTGGCTTGGAGGAGTGGCTGGTTAGGGTGGTTATGGCCATGTATGTGGGTGCTCACACCCAGGTGAGAGTGAATGGAGATTTGAGTGATGAGTTTTCCGTGAATGTTGGTGTGCATCAGGGGTCAGTCTTGAGTCCCATGTTGTTTATCATGGTACTTGAAGCCCTTTCACGTGACTTTAGAAACGGACTCCCGTGGGAGTTGTTGTATGCTGATGATTTGGTGTTGATTGCAGAGAATGAAAGGGAGGCGGAGGAAAGGTTTAGGAAGTGGAGAGATGGTATGGGGCAAAAGGGTTTAAGGGTAAATGCAGATAAAACAAAAGTGATGATATCTAGGGTTGGTGGCGGTACTGTCAAAGACGAGGGAGAGTGGCCATGTGCAGTTTGCCACAAGGGCGTGGGAAGTAATTCCATCTTGTGCGGTGTGTGTGATAAATGGGTGCATAAGAGATGTAGTGGTATCAGAGGTAGACTGCGAGATAATGCTGATTTTATGTGTACGGCGTGCCGGGGTGAGCAGGTGGAGATCGTCAGACGTGAAAGAATTGAACTTGCTGGTGAATCTCTTGAGTGTGTGGAAGAGTTTTGTTATTTAGGAGACATGTTGTGTGCTGGAGGTGGGGCTGGAGCTAGCTCTGTGGCTAGGGTGAGAAGTGGTTGGAAGAAGTTCAGGGAGCTCTTGCCTCTCCTGACATTGAGGGGGCTCTCCCTACGTGCTAAGGGGTCTTTGTATGCAGCGTGTGTTAGGAGTGTAATGCTGTATGGCAGTGAGACCTGGGCAGTGAAGGAGGAAGACATTCGCCGGCTCAGACGTACAGAAATGACAATGATTAGGTGGATGTGCAGTGCGTCCCTGCGTCCAAGGCCTGGAGGGGCTGGGTTTACAATGGAAGAGTTGAGAGGTAGGATGGGACTGGAGTGTATTGGTGTTGTGATGAGGAGAGGTAGATTGAGGTGGTTTGGACATGTGGAGAGGATGGGGGATGATAGTTGGGTGAGGAAGGTGAGAAGTGTTAATATTGGGGGTGGGGTTATGAGGGGTAGACCGAGAAAGACATGGGACGAGGTCATTAAGTGTGACCTTAGGGTTAAGGGACTGAACAGGGAGGCTGCAATGGATCGTGCAGCATGGAGAGCCGCCATTAGGTGACCAAGGCCGACACATGCAAGCATGTTGGAGCCTTTAAAAACGAACGAATGTGCAGTAGGAATATGTTTTTCAGAGTTAGGCTAGGTTAGGGTCCATAAGTACCAGAATGTTTATTAATGTATGAACATACTTCTAAACCCTCATTTTATGTTTCTTTTGCATTTATTTCAGTCATTTATGTGCCTTATTGATGTGATTTGGGTGTTAAATAATTGCTATGCATGTCCAGAGGGAGTTATATAGGTGTTTCTCTGAGTTAGGGTCCATAAGTACAAGTCCATAAGCTGAGGCCCAATATCCGGACAAAACCAATAACCGGACCTACCAATGGCTCTATTACGTCGGATATTGGAGTGATTACTGTACATTCTTCCTCTGTCCTCTTATCATTTTTTTCCTTTACTTGATCCTTCAATGATTTTAAAACTTCTCTTTCTTCTTCATTTAATCTTTTCTTATTATAATATTTTCCATCCCTGCCTCTTTGCTTAACTTCCAGGTCATTTTGAGTATATCATTTACTAAACTTTCTGATGTCAACTTGACTCTCATTGGTCTTGTTTCCCCTTTCTTATAAGGCCCTATCCTCCTTACTTCCTCAATTTCTTTTACCCACTTGTCTCCTTCGGGGTCAATCTTGCCTAATATTCCTCTCACCAGGTTCGTGTCTCTCTCGAGTCTTACGAACCTAACCTTTTCTTCCTCTTCCCTGTTTCCAAATATTAACACACGTCTGTTCCTTTCTACAGTTTCTCTCACTATTTTCTCTTTTTTCTTCAGTATTTTCACTACATTTTCTTCCATTTTTTTCTTGTTCATTTCCCTTTCTTCCTGGATGATTTCTCTTAAGCTGACCACTTCTTTCTGTTCTTCTTCTACGTGTGCCCACTTTGCCTTATGTTCTCCTAATACACTACTCACCTTCTCCGTTTTATTAGTACTCTCTTCTAGTTTCCTCCTCAATTCGACATTTTCCAGCTTCAAATTTCTAATCTCTTCATTCGCTGTCTCATTGGACTGGATCAGAGTCTGTATGGTAGTCTCCGTATTTTCAGACACATCCTTTATCACTAGATTCTCTACTTTCTTTTCAAGTTCATTAATCCTCATAATTCATGTTTTAACCAGGTCCATGACATTGGTATTTCTATCAAATCCTGGAAATTCGAGTCCCTCATTGTTTACATTTTCGGCCATGTTTGATGTTGGTTAAAGTACCAAAACAGCTGTTACCGAAAAATACTACAAACATTCATGTATACAATAAATCTTTACATTTTTGGTAGTCTATTAACTTTCTTTATTTTAAATTCAAAACAAGACCTTAGGAGACAGGACAGACAAAATTCCTGAAACTACTTAAGGTCAGCAGCGATGGCTGGGACGTCTGCTCTCTCTTGCTGTTCGTTCGTGTGTGTGTGTGTGTGTGTGTTCTTACCTTATCAACCTAATTGTGTCTTTACAGGAATAAGTCAAGCTCGTACTGTCCCATGTCTTAAACCATATTTATCGCACGTATCCATAAAGTTATGAATTGTTTTGGCACACAGTATTTCATTCGGTAGTGCATTCCACTGATCAACTGCCCTATTTGGGAAACTAAATTTCCTTACGTTTTTATCGCCTCTCTTTTTTTTTAAGTCTTTTGCAGTGTCCTCTTGCTGATGCTTCCCCATAGGCTATGTAACCTTTTATGTCTATTTTCTCCTTCCCTGATATGCATTTATGTAGCAAAATCATGTCTCCTCTTTTCCTTCTTTCCCGTAGTGTAGGTAGATTCAGTTTTTCTAGTCTTTCCTCACAGCTTAGATCCCTTAAGCTTGGCACCCATCTTGTAGCGGCCCTTTGAACTGTTTCAATCGTATCTACGTGTTTTCTGAGATGAGGACTCCAGACTACTGATGGTGCTAGGCAGGCTCCTGTGAAGGGTCTTCATAAGCATCAATCCAAACCCGCTCGCTCATCAGGTGTACAGTCCTGCACTTAATCATTCCTCCATTATGGGTTCTATCATCGCGTGGAAATGTCGGGGTTTATGTGCAAACTATGAGGAACTGTGTCATCTTGTTTCTCAATTTACTCCTCTGTGCATGTGCATCCAGGAGACCATGGTGGGTGATACTGTTCCTTCTGGTCCTTCTGGCTACCATGCCTATTCTAATCCTATGCCAGACCAAGGTCATCATGGAGGTGCTGCTATCTTCCTTCACAAGGATATTCCATACAGTCATCTGGACATCTCCACTCCCCTGCAGGCTGTCGCTGTCTGGATGTTTTTACGTCGACAGTATACAGTTTGCAGTCTTTATCTTCCTCCTAGTGCTACTGTTGAAAAGGTGGATCTGGAATGCCTTATTCATAACGTTCCTTCTCCCTTTCTGTTACTAGGAGATATGAATGGTCAACATCCGCTATGGGGAAGTAGTGAGGCCAACCCTCGGGGTGTAAAGCTGGCCTCTTTAGTGGAAGATGAGGAGATAGGCATTTTCAATACTAATAAAATGACATATTTTCATAGTCAGACTGGAACTTTTACTGCCATTGATTTGTCTTTATGCTTAGCTGATGCTGTTTTAGATTTTACCTGGGATGTGTTGCCAGACCTGTATGGCAGCGACCATTTTCCATTACTTTTAACTACTAGTGCTGGTGGACCTCAGCCATGTCTTCCTCGCTGGCTTCTGGATAAGGCTGACTGGCCAAGTTTCAGGGAATTAAGTTCCATTTCCCGTTCTTTCAACAAGTTTGGCTGTCTTACTGAGGCTGTGTCATATTTCAATACCGTGTTGCACTCAGCAGCCCTGTTATCTATTCCAAAAACGAAGGGTCAGTTTCCTAAACGTCCAGTTCCTTGGTGGAACTCTGAGTGTAGTTCCGCAGGGAGAGCCAAACGAGTCGCCTTCTCTCGACTTCGTTGTCACCGTAGGAATCCTCAGTATTTGGTGGCATATCAGAGGGCACGAGCTCATATGAGGCGAGTTTAAAAGGAGGCCAGGCGTTCATCCTGGAAGAATTATGTTTCCTCCATCAATTCGAGGACTTCCATCACCCGGGTGTATAACACCAGGATTTTTTATCCCACCGTTGTTCATCAGTGTAACGATGAGAATTTTATCCCATCATTATTTATCAGGTTTGTTCTGTTTAACTTACTTGTTGATAATACAAAGGGTACTCAACTTAGTCTCCCCTCAATGACTGATAAAATATTCACCAAAGAAAAAAACAAACAAAAAAATGGGGGGGGGGGGTAACTTCGACTTTGAATGATAAAGGTTAATTGCATAAAGGATATTTTTGGTAGCATTTGTATTTTTAGCCGAGTCAAGAATAAGTTAGTACCATGTGTGTTAGTCGTTCCCAAAGCGGAGGAATCTTGAACTGGAAGGGGAGTGAGTCATGCGTGAGAGGACAAAATTCCCTTGGTTGGATATCATAATTGCATATACTTTACTTTAATAACTCTATACTTGTTCAACAACAGACATTTTTTTTTAATTACATGACCTTTAATAATATGAAAAGAGTTGTAAATTAAGTACTAGTTTGGGCAATAGTAATACAGTACTGTTACCAAGCGAAACAATTTTAATATTTAACAATGACTCCTGAGTTCATCACATTTCATTCTTGATTATCAGTTATTCTTGGGCTCGTCAATAGCCTCAAGACTGGGACATTCAATGACATGGACTGTCTTTTCGGGCTGGCATAGCCTCGAACCAAAAATATTCACTCATGTACTATTACGTCGGGCCAGTCTAAACTCATCACACAATTCACTAATATTTCCTAATCACTCAGGCTTGCTTAGCCTCGAGGAACAATTCAAAATTACATATCCTTACAACCACTAAATTCACTTTAACACTCCCAATATTTCTAACATATTAATAAGAGAGAAAAAAAAAACGGTTGATGAGTTAAATTCGCTTTTCCGTTACATGATCACATTAACTTTCAAAATTCTGTACATTATCTACTATCAAAAAAAAAGGTTCACCTGATTGATTCATAATTCAATTGCTACTACATTCAGTTATAAATCTATTTGTGGGTAGTGTAAGTGTGTGGGAGTATGGATGGGGTATATGTGCAGGAGTAGATGAGAATGAGAGGGCAAAGGAAGGAGTGTGTATAGTTGTGAGTAAAAGATGGAAGAAGAGCATAAGACAGTATGGATCAGTTGGGTCAAGGATTGTGTGGGTAAAGTTGAAAGTTGGAATACAAATGTGGGCGATTGTGTGTGTGTATGCGCCAACGCAAGATCGTGCTAGAAGAGTGAGAGAAGAGTTCTGGACAAATGTGGAAGTGTGCATGGAAAAGTTTGGAAGGAATGAGAGAGTGTTTTTGATTGGTGATATGAATGGTAAAGTTGGTAATGTGAAGGTGGATGGAATAGTTGGTGAGTGGGGTGTGCCTGCTGAGATAGATGAGAATGGGAGTGCGTTAGTGGACATTTGTGCTGGGAGGGGGTTGGTGATAGCCAATACCCTCTTCAGGCATAAAATGATCCACAGGTATACATGGCGAGTGATGAGAAGGGTGGGTGGTGAACAGAATGAAAGGAAGGCAATGATTGATTATGTGTGTGTGGATGAAAGGATGCGAAGATGTGTAAAGGATGCAAGAGTGTATAGAGGTTGGGGGAGTGGACTTTCTGACCACTACTTGGTGGTGGCCAGAATTAGGATGCAAGTAAGATGGAGGAATAGAAGAAGGGAAAGACAAGAGGAAGGAGTAGTTGCAAGGAGAGTGGAAAGGTTACAAGAGGATGAGAAAAAGGCAGAGTATAAGAGAGAAGTGGAGGAACGATTGGGCAAATATGAATTGGAGCAGATGGGAGACGTGGAAGGTGTGTGTAAGATATTTACAGGAGAAATATGTGCAGCATGTGATGTGGTGTGTGGAAGGAAGAGAAGACGGAGGGGGGTGCAAGGAACAGCGTGGTGGACTGAAGACGTGAAACAAGCTGTGGCACAAAAGAAGAAAGCATACAATGAATGGATAAGAAATAGGGGTGTGGAAGAAGTTGAGAGGTGGAAGAGAGAGTTATATGTGGAAAGGAAGAGAGAGGTGAAAAGATTAGTAAGAGAGAGTAAGAAGAGAGTGGATGAGGAATTTGGAAGGAATTTGAGTGTAAAGTGGAGGGACTGTAAGAAAATGTTCTGGAGAGAAGTGAAAAGAGTAAGACAGGGTGGAAGTGAAGTTAGCAGGGGAGTGAAAGATAAAAATGGTAGATTACTAGTGGAGAAGGGAGAAAAAGTGAGCAGATGGAGAGAACACTTTAAGGAATTGTTGAACGTAGAGGATGGAAGTAATGCGAGTATAAGTGGCTGGGGAATGGCTGGGAGAAGGAGGGAGGTGAGAAGACAGGAAGAAATCAGTAGGATAGAAGTTGTGGAAGCAATGAAGAAAGTTAAATCGGGGAAAGCCCCAGGAATTGATGGAGTGTGTGGTGAAATGCTGAAGCATGGGGGAGAGATAGTAGTAGAATGGATGTGGAAGATGTGGAGATTGGCCTGGGAGGAAGGTAGAGTCCCGGAGGATTGGAAGTCAGGTATAATTATTCCCTTGTACAAAGGAAAAGGGGAAAAAGAAGTGTGTGGTAATCATAGGGGCATTTGTCTTCTTAGTATAATAGGAAAAGTGTATGGTAGGATACTTATAGACAGAGTTAGAGAAAGAACAGAGAAATTAGTTGGAGAAGAACAGGGAGGCTTTAGGAAGGGAAGAGGTTGTGTAGATCAGATATTCATTCTTAGATCTTTAGTGGAAAAGTTTCTAGAGAAGGGAAAGAAGTTGTATGCAGCTTTCATGGATTTGGAGAAAGCATATGACAGGGTGGATAGACAAGAATTGTGGAAAGTGTTAAGAATATATGGAGTAGATGGGAAGTTGTTGAATGCTGTGAAGAGTATGTACGATGGTGCGAAGGCTGCAGTGCGTGTGGATGGTGAACTAAGTGAATTTTTCTCTTTGAAAGTTGGTTTGAAACAGGGATGTGTCATGTCTCCATGGTTGTTCAATCTGTACATGGATGGGGTAATAAAAGAGGTACAAGGTAGGGTAGTGGATGTTGGAGTGGCCCTGGTGAGAGAGGATAGTGTTTGGAAACTCCCTGTACTGTTGTTTGCAGATGATACTGTGTTGTTGAGTGAAGACGAAGGGGAGCTGCAAGGCTTGATGGATAAGTTTGAGAGAGTGTGTAAGAAACGGAACCTAAAGGTGAATGTAGGGAAGAGTAAAGTGATGGTCTTTGAGAGAGGTGAAGTTAGTGAATGTACAGCGAGGTTGGATGGTGAGGAATTGGAAAATGTGAGTACGTTTAAGTATTTGGGTAGTGTGATGAGTAAGGATGGAGGTTTGGAGGGTGAAGTGCTTGAAAGGGTACAGCAGGGAAGAAAGGTTGCTGGTTCCTTGAAAGCAGTGATAAGAAACAGGGAAGTGAACATGGAAGTGAAAAAGTTACTACATGACAGTATTGTGATACCAACTCTAACGTACGGAAGTGAAGCTTGGACATTGTTGGAAGGACACAAGTCAAGAGTGAGAGCAGTGGAAATGAGTTATTTAAGAGGAGCCTGTGGAGTCACGTGGAGAGACAGGCTGACGAATGAGGATATAAAGGAGCGTTGTGGTGTGGATGTGGATGTGATAGGAAGCGTTATGAGGAACACACTGAGGTGGTTTGGCCATGTGGAGAGGATGGAGGGTGAAAGACTGACGAAGAGAGTGTATGTGAGTGAGGTGGAGGGGAAGAGGGAGGGGAGGCCGAGGATGAGATGGAGGGATAGGGTGGAGAGGTATATGAGAGAGGGGGGTGTGAGTTGGGAGCAGGGCAGTGAAATGGCGGGGGACAGGGCGACTTGGAGGCGATTTGTTTGTGGCCACCCCAAACGGGATTGAGGCGTCTGGCAATAGATAGATAGATAGTAAGTGTGTGTGTACACCAAGTCTATGGGCAATATCACATGATGGCCTCGGGCAACCCCAAAGTCACGGTGTCTGTGGACTGAAACAACGTCTGTTACTCGCAACGTCTGGTTAGCCAATCTCTACGTTAAGCTTTTAACAACATTACTTCGTATTGTTCACGACAAGCAAGAATTAAAACACGCAAGGGGGGAGAAAGGAGGAATGTGTACGGCTCACCTGAAACAACATCTGGTTAGCCAATGCGGCTTAGCTGGGCACATAGGGATGCTACTGCTAGTCAAATGAGACTGTGTTTTTGCGATATGATGGGTTTTAATTCTCTTCACTATTTATATAGTAGAGTACACATGACGTTAGGACTTTTGATTGAATTGGGGAAAATTTGGGATTCATTCCTTACTACAGTTAAATACTGAATTTACCACCATCCTGCCCTGAGTTTGGGGTAGCTTATGCCATCTAGTGACGGCTAAGGCAAGCGGAACTACTTGATCCTCACAAATTACATTATCTTTGCCTTTTCTGACCATTAATTTCACATATTTGAATTCTAGCAGCTTCATTAGTAAGCATTTCACAACAATGATACGGAAAGAATTGCATACCCATTATTATTCTGTTTAAGGTTTAAACTTGGCGCCCGGCAACGACGCACCACAAGCAAGAGGATGTTGCCCACATCTGTTATTCGTTACTTACAGATGGGTGAACTCCCATAGCTCAACACTCCCAGTTACACTACCTATGCATAGATACAGAGATATATACATATAAAAATAAAGTTGTCCCTATATCGATCATTAACACATGAACTACTACTTAGAACAGGAGCCTTACAGACTAGTATTCAGATTACACTCTATCTAACTTAGAAATTACAGTACTTCTAAACATATACATGAATACTAAATTTGTGGCATTACAGGTGTGGAACCGGGTAAGGAAAATTTACTGTTCACTCCCCTCCTGTTTTATCTGCAGCAGGTGGAACTGTGGCTGATCCATTTGCTGTTGCAGAGTTGCTTGCTGATCATTTTGCCAGTGTGTCAAAGAAGGATGCAGATACGCCTTCGGCTTGCCACCATCGGCGCCTAGAGTCTCGTGGTCTCAGTTTTGCATCTTCTGGAGGAAAGCCCTACAATGTTCCATTTTCAATTTCTGAACTCCAGGCGGCTCTGTCACAGTGCCATGATTCCTCTCCTGGTTATGATGATATTCCTTATGCCTTTTTATGCCACCTGTCTGATGAGTCCCTGTTGTTTTTGCTTTCACTGTTTAGTAAGATCTGGTGTTCTGGGGAGTTTCCGGCTTGTTGGGGTGTTGCTGTAGTTATCCCCATCCCCAAACCAGGTAAGGACCACTTACAGGGGACGAATTATTGGCCTATTTCTTTGATGTCTTGTATATGTAAAGTTTTGGAAAAGATGGTCAATGTTAGGCTTGTGTGGTTTTTAGAGAAAGGTGACTTCTTATCCTCTGCTCAGTATGGTTTTCGAAAAATGCGATCTACCTCTGATGCACTACTGTCCTTGGAATCTTCTGTCACTGAGGCTTTCTCCACTAACCAACACAGGTCATGGTCTTCTTTGATCTGGAGAAGGCATATGACACTGCCTGGCGTCATGGTATTTTACTCTCTCTTCATGAGTTTGGTCTTTGTGGACGCTTGCCTATTTTTATTCAACAGTTTTTATCTAACCGAATTTTAAGGGTGCAAGTGGGAGGAGTGCTTTCTACTGCCCGAGCACTAGAAGATGGAGTACCACAGGGGAGTATCCTTAGTGTTACTCTGTTTGCTGTAGCCATTAACAGTGTCATTAGTGTACTTCCTGACGGTGTACGAGGATCACTATATGTCAATGACCTCTCGATTTCCTTGACCTCATCTAGAATGTCTCGGGTAGAGAGGAAGTTGCAGCTGGCTCTCAATTGAATTTCTGACTGGGCAGAAACTCACGGTTTCCATTTTTCTTTAACAAAGACAGTGGCTATGCATTTTTGTTGTCTTCGAGGGGTTCACCCTGACCCTGACTTGTATCTCTATGGTAGGAGAATATCTTGTGTGGAAGAGACGCGGTTTCTGGGTCTTTTGTTTGATGGACGACTAACCTGGGTTCCTCATATTCATTCTGTTAAGGTGGCTTGTCTTAAAGCTTTGAGTCTTTTGAGGGTCTTAGCTCATACCTCTTGGGGTGCTGACTGTCAGACCCTCCTCCTCTTGCATAGGTCTCTTATTCTTCCCAAACTTGAATATGGGTGTGAGGTCTACTCCTCTGGAACAGATGCACGTCTCCGGTTGTTAAATTCTGTGCATCATGCTGGTGTGCGTCTGGCAACCGGGGCATTCAGATCATCCCCGATTCCAAGCTTATTGGTGGATACTGGTGTACTCCCTTGGATTTGCGACGCCAGTTGCTAATGATGAGGTGTTGGTATCGTCTTCACCGCATTCCAAACTCAGTTTCTTGTGCCATCATCTCCCAGGATTCCCGATCTGCTTTTGACACCCGTCCTAATTTCCCAAAGCCATTTGGTTACAGGGTCCGGTCTGTTATGTTAGCCCTCTCTGTTCCGAGACTGGCAATTTGTCCTCATTGGATCTCAAGGGTGGGTTTTTGGCTGCTCCCTCGTGTGACATTCTGTAGGTCTGTTGTTGAAAAAAAGGGCTCACTTCCCTCTCATGTGTCCCTCTCCCTCTTTTTAGAACATGCCTCCATTCATGAGGGTTCTGTCCCCGTCTATACTGACGGGTCTAACTCTGATATTGGAGTAGGATTTGGTGTTGTCTTCCCTTCCTTTAGTAGGGGTGGTAGCCTTCCCGGCATTACTTCAGTGTATACAGCGGAACTGACTGCAATTGTATATGCTGTTAAAATTATTTTTACTCTCCCCCAATCCATTTTGGTGATTTTTAGTGACTCGCGTAGTGCTTTGTCTGCACTGGAGTCTTTTAATGTATCCCATCCATTGGTTTTATCAATTTTAGAGTGCCTTTTTCTTCCTGGCCGTCGTGGCCACCATGTAGACTTCTGTTGGGTACCCGCACATGTTGGTGTGGTGGGCAATGAGAGGGTAGATACTTTAGCTAAAGCTGCATCTTCTCAACAGCCCCCAACCGACTACCCACTTCCTGCTTCAGATGTAACACCTTACTTGCGGTACGCAATTCATACGTGTTGGCAGAGACACTGGGATGTTGTTTCTCACAATAAACTAAAAGAAATCTTTCAGAGAGTTGTTGTGCCAAAGGCTCTTCCCTCTATGTCTCGGCGATTGGAGGTGGCTCTTGCTAGGCTTCGCATTGGGCATTCACGGCTTACACATGGGTTCCTGATGAATGGTGAATCTCAACCGTACTGTGATGACTGTCTTGTTCCCCTTACTGTCCGTCACTTGCTGGTCGAGTGTCCGAGTCTGGGGGACCTACGTCAGAGATTCCTCCATAGGCATAAGGGGGCAGATGGTGCCTATTGTTTGTCCTGAATGCTTGGCGAAGCCTCTAGCGATTTTAGTGATGTTTTTAGTTTTCTTCAGGAGGCGGGCCTCCTTCCACTTTTATAAGTACTGTACTTGATATTTTATAAACTATTCTTTTATTATTTTTCAGTGTTTTGTTCCTCCTACCAGATATTAACTTTAATTTGAATATGCACTTTTTATTCTGCTGTGCGTTTTACTTTGTCGTCTGGCTGCATATAACCCTGGCAGTTGTGCCGCCAGATTTTAATTATTTGCAATCAATCAATCAATCAATCCTCCGATACTTCCTTCAATACGTTCATTATATTTACCATCTCCTTTTTGTCTCTCGATATTTTGTTTCTTATTTCTTCTTCATTTATACCAGTGATTACTATAGATTTTGTTGATATCTGCTGAATCTCTGACCAGTTTTGGGTTGTTTTTAACGATTTTCACAACCTTTCTGATGCTTTTTTCTTTGATGGCTGTTTCTAAGTCTTTCCTTACTTTGACCATTTCTGTATACGTAGTATCTACAGTACTTCATCTTTGCAGCTTTCTCATCATTTCATTTACCTGGGTTATCTTCTCTTCAATATCAATGCTTTGGTCTAGTAGATTGCTTGCCTGCCTAACTGTCTATGTATCATTTCTGAACTCCTCCATAATGCTCTCATGGTTGGCAACCATACTCGCCATTTCACTAGTCTTCCTTCTATGTGAAACTACCTCAACTGAAAGCTCATTTATTGTTGTGTCTTATTTGTTTAATTCCTTTACAAATTTTTAATTATCTTCCTTCGGCATGCATCATTCCTTCTTAATTTCATCTATTTCACTTTGAAAAGTTTTCTCCAGTTTACTCACTTTCTCTATTACAGGTAACTCGCACGGAACACGAGGGTTTCGTTCCTACCGTGCCGTGTTAGGTGCGAAATCGCGTATATTTAAACTACTCCGTATTTTGCTCCCTAGACCCCCCAAATGTGTTGTTTTGCTGTTATCTGTCACTAGAAAGCACTTTAAGTGGTTAGAAGGTTTATTTAATGTTATAACTCACAAATACAGTACTCCACAGCAAAACTTCAACACACAAATACTGTACGTAAACACAAGGAAACATTCCGACGCCGATCATAGGTAATAAATTAGGTTAACTGGTACCAGTGCTTTAACCTACAAGTACATACCAGAACAGTACATATTTAACTTAGAAATGCAGTACTGTGATATCGAATGATTTCAGTACATAATCTGTTAGGAATGGCTGGAAAAAAAAAATGTTATGAATACATTTTCACCTTTTTGATATATGTTTATGGTAGTTTCGAGTTATTTTTTACGTTATCGTTGTGCCCATGCTTGGAAAAGGGAGCGAAAGAGTTGAATTTTCAGTCCTAAATGAGAAAACTGCACGTCCTCCAAGGCTAGACTCTGCCACGGGAGAATAAAGTGGAGGGTCAGTCCGATTAGCAATAAGGAAGTTGTGTCACAACTTCCAGCTCCCACACCACGAGAATGGCTAAAAATAGAATCGTAATGCAGTTTCAGAACTAACAATAAGTCTAATTATTACGAATACAGATACAAAGCAGAAATAAATACGTTTACAGACAGGGAAAACGTATTTCTTCCGTCATAACATGTTCATCTTTCTCAATCATTTTACGTTCATCTTTATCATTTTACCTTGTTATTTTCGCAATATATATTGCTGTCTCGTAAACAGGGTGGTTGTTTGTGTTTTGCAAGGGAGGAAAAAGGTTGTATTTTCTGTCTGGGTCGAGATAATGGGTGTAACTATGTGTGGTTAGGCATGGCCACGAGCGAAAAAATCGTACATCCACTCATCACGATAGCCGGTGGTGAACTGACAGTTGAGTGACATGATACATGAGACGGTGAAGTCAAGGTCATGTCCCAGATTTTCGTTCACTTCCCGAAAGTTTTCACAGTTTTCTACAAGTTGCAAACCATTACAGCAAACCTGAGCAAATAGGTAAAGATACCAAGACAAAAATGTATTTTTCTCTTATTATAAGTCTTTAACGAACAAACAAACAAAAGGCAATATTCCGACGCCGATCATGGGTAATCATATAAATCAGGTTAACTGGTTACAAGGCTTTATTTAATGCTTTAATTGCTTACAAGTACATACCAGAACAGTAAATATTTAACTTACAAATACAGTACTGTAGAAAAGCAGTACAGTAAGAGTTTAACGAACAAACAAAAAAGGCAATATTCCGACGCCGATCATGGGTAATCATATAATTCGGGTTAGCTGGTTACAAGGCTTTATTTAATTATTTAACTTTATTTATGTGCTTACAAGTACAGTACATACGAGAACAGTAAATATTTAACTTACAAATACTGAACAGCACTGTGGAAAAAACGAACAAATAAAAAAGGCAATATTCTGACGCCTATCAGGTAAACTGGTTATAAGACTTTATTTCTTGCTTTAACGTTATTTAATAGTACTTTAAGTTGCACATAAACTTACCAGAACAGTACAGTACTGTAAATATTTAACTTACAAATATTGTGCTTCTGTACTCGGGAATGTCTCACTCACTGAATAATTTCCCGCCTAGATCGTCACGTAATCAAAACAAACCGCGCGCTGCGGTGACGTTCGAGGATTTGATCTTTCAAAGGCCTCTCCAGCGTTAATTTGTAGTTTTCATAATGGTTTTTTAATCTTACGTTGTCTTATATGTATCCCAGCCCTTACCGTGTATAATTGCGAGCGCGTTCCGTGAGATCGTGTTCCGTGCGAGTTACCTGTACTTTATTATGTTTCCATTTCAACCAGTTCTGGGTAAAAATCATCATCCTGTCCTTATCCCTTTTTTTAACTCCTTCCATATTCACTTTACTAAAGTTTGTGCTCCTCTTGCAGTAATTTTCACTTAGAAGATAACTTCTACTTACAAGTTTGCATATCCCTGCTACCCGCCTGGTGACAGATGACACCCAGCTGATGATCCATTTCACCGGATTCTTGCACTAACTGGATGTACCATAACCTCTTTAATATTCGGACGCCCAATATCCGGATTTCCCAATGTTTGGAAATTTTGGGCCCGGGCCTTCAGAACCCCAAAATGACCAAAAAACGTAAAAAAGCCGAAAAAAAGCCGATTTTCTTTTTCTTCATCCATAATTCGAACCTGGCGCATGATGCGGACCAGCTGTGTTTTGCCACGTAATTCCACTGACGTCCGGTAGGGTGATACTGCCTCCTCCCCATTTCCTGCCTATCCGTCGTTGTGAGTGCACGCTCCTCACCATGGCCGCCCATGTGCTCGCTTTTGTGGTGGTGCCCTACCTCCTGCAGGCCCTGTTGTTCCTCTGCTGCCTCTTCCTCGTGTGCGTGATGATGGCCCTGCCACCTGAGAGGAGGGAACGAGTGGTTCTGACTCTGAAGAAGAAAAAGGAGATATTAGAGAAAGTGGACGCAGGATGGTCGACGTCACACACCTTCCGTGAATTCAACCTGGCAAGCTCAACCTTCTTTGATATTAAGAAATCCCTGGACACGCTCACCAAGTACACGGCTGACTTCGCATCGAAGACCAATCGCAACGTGGAGCGGAAGGTTATGTACACTCCCTGGTTTGCAGAAATCGACCACTCTACACTGATTTGGTACTGACAACATCGTGGTGCTGGTGCGTGGTACAGAGTTGAAGGCTGCCACCGAGATGTTCGCAAGGTTACACAACACCCCCGACTTCAAGGGATCTGAGGGTTGGCTCTTCGCTTTCAAGTTACTGAATGGCCTTACCAACCGTAAGGCCCATGGAGAAGCTCTGGACACCAACATGGAGGGAATGGAGGAGTTTCAGCACAAGGTGAAGGGTTTGATCGACAGGGAGGGCCTCACTCTTGGTCAAGTCTGCAATGTTGATGAAACTAGTCTATTCTATTGCTTGCTGCCAACGAACACTAGCAGAGGAGATGGAGAAGCGTGTACCTGGCTGCAAGCTCTCGAAACAACGGATATCTTCTTTGTGTTGCGCCAATGCTAACGGCATGCACTGACTCAAGCCCGTTATTGTTGGCTGTGCAAAGCAGCCTCGGTGTCTTTGTGGGGTGATGGATGTCTTTCCTGTCATGTGGTACCATTCCGTGAAGGCTTGGTTCACAGCCAAGATCTTCAAAGACTGATTTCATCAGCACTTCATCAAGAAGGTCACCCATTACCAGACAAACACACTGAGAATCCCACATGACCAGGTAAAGGCCCTCCTTCTGGACAATGCACCTGCGCATCCGTCCAACAAGGAGTTGGTGGCTGAGAATGGCCGCATTAGGTGCGTGTTTTTGCCACCTAATATGACTACTCTCATCCAACCACCGGACCAAGGAATGATCATGGCAATGAATAGACCGTAGTGTCAGAAGTTCCTGGACGAGGCGATGGTTGTTCTCGGGGACGAGGACGAGCGCAGGGAGAGACGGGACACCCGAGGCCAGCGGACTGTGCAAAACATTTGCTGCTACAACACCAAGTCAGCCATTAACCACTAGACCAATGCATGGAGGGAAGTCTCTGTCAAGACTCTAGAAAATGGTTAATCTCGTCTGCCTCTCGAAGCCAGTGTGGTGCACGACTTTCTAGGTTTTGACATGGATGACTTCCATGCACGTCTTCGTGCGGCTGGCGACGACATTGATGTGGACAAAGTTTGTGAGTGGCTGGATGACAACGAGGGCGATACTGGGTATCAGATCATGTCTGATATCGAGATTGGATCTTCAGTTGCCGGTACAAGTACTCAACTTGAAGATTCCAACGAGGACAGCGATGTTGATGCAGACTCCTCTCAGCATGCCACTACTCCAGCCATCCCCAAGCTGAGCACACTCCGGGAGCACATCGAGTTCATTCTTTACTACTTAGAACATCCGAATTGTGACAGGGAGATAGGGCCCCTGGGACTTGTGGAGGAAGTGTGCACTTTCAGGCAGTGCATCATCAATTGCCAGAATCGCTGTTCTTTACATCAATCAACCACTGACAGTTTCTTCAGGCCCGTGATGCCCGCCATGCCCAGCCCTAGCTCCACACCACTGCCTCACCAAGACAGGCCTTCCACTTCCGACCCACAGCCCAGCACATCAACCACACAGTGGAGTCACCGCTGGAGATGAGTTTGCGCCTGTCTTCAGAGTCATCTGCAGTGGTTAGCCCATCACCATGTCCCAGCGACGCATCCCTCGGCCACCTGCAACACCTACTCTCGGACTCTGACAATGAATAAACAGCAAAAACTCGCTATTAGACCACATGGGAATTTACAGTGTTGTGCAGTGTAAAGAACAATGTACAGTGTTAAGAAATTTGAATTCACAGTGCAAAGATTTAAGTGCAGAGAGCTACTGCACACTGTAGGTTTCAAGTGCAAGAGCAAGTAAAAAAAACAATGTGCAATGTTAAGAAATTAGAATTCAGAGTGCAAAGGCTTAAGTGCACAGTGCAACAGTGGTGATTTTCAAGTAGAGTGCAAGTGAGAAAAGAATGCGCAGTGTTAAGAAATTAGAATTCTGAGTGCAAAGGATTAAGTGCAATGCAACATTGGATTACTGCAGGTGCTTCAGGTGCACCTTATTACTGTCAAGAGTCTGAGAGGAGGCAGGTTATTCATCGCGATGGCCACAAACTTGTTGTAAGTACCCTGAATACTGCTAAATATTTTCCATACCTCTAAATCTTCATTCTCTGGCTCCTTTTCATTCATTTCATGCTTCCTGTCCCTTATTTGTGTGAACAGGGTCTTAAATACAGTAACACCTTAATATAACGGACTTCAATAGACCGGAATTCGCTTTATATGACTCAAGGAGCTACCAGACTAAATTCCTATATATCGGAAAAAGTCCGATAAAGCCAGAAGCAGTCTGGACCGCCTGACCACTTCAGCTATGTTCACCACAATAAGGTAAATAAAAGACATGTTTATCAGAGTATAGTACAGTATTATTATATATCTTATACCATTTGATTAATGTTGTGAAGTTATAACACAGTAAAGTACAGAAATGGTAGTAAAAACAGTTTAAAAACCATTCATGCAATCCAGACTAATGTCTGATGTATTGGTAAAAGTCCGGATTAGCAGGGGAAAGTCCAGATGTCGCTTTTATCGGAATTTCGCATTTTTCGGAATGGTTTTGGGCCCCAATTAGTCCATTGTAGTGAGGCCTTACTGTAGGTGCTATGCATGTCCAGTTGGGAGTTATATAGGTGGTTTTCTGAGTTAGGCTGAGTTAGAGTCCATAAGTACTAGTCCAGGAGGCTGGGTCCCAGGACCCTGAATACTACTAAATATTTTCCATACTCACCTCTAAATCCTCATTTTCTGGTTCCTTTTCATTTATTTCATGCTTTCTGTCTCTTATTTGTGTGAATTGGGTCTTAAATAGGTGCTATGCATGTCCAGTAGGGAGTTATGTAGGTGGTTTTCTGAGTTAGGCTGGGTTAGGGTCCATAAGTACCAGTCCAGGAGGCTGGGTCCCAGTATCCAGACGATCCCACTTTCTGGACATGCCTTTGGCTGTATTACATCGGATATTGGGAATTTTATTATTTGGGGAACACTTTTGCATATATTTGCTTTACTACATTAAAACATCACTTAATTTAACCTGCTACAGAGCTTGACTCATATAAAGATACTATTTAGGTGTGGCCCATTGCAGCCAAAGGTGACCAGCGCAGAGCGAGGTGACGGACATCCTCCTTGTGTGTGTGTGTGTGTGTGTGTGTGTGTTTGTGTGCGTGCGTGCGTGCATGTGTATGTGCATCGCGCGTGCGTGTGTGTGTGTGTGTTCTTACCTAATTGCTCATACCTAATTGTATTTTTACTGAAATTAGTCAAGCTTGTACTGTCATGTGTTTTGAAACATTCTTATCATGTCTTTAAATTTATTAACTGTTTTGGCACACACTATTTCATTCAGTAGCGCATTCCACTGATCAATTCCTCTATTTGGGAAACTGAATTTCCTAACATCTTTATTACATCTCTTTTTCTACAGTTTTCTAGTGTCCTTTGTTGCTTCCCCACAGGTTATAAACTCATTTACATCTACTTTCTCTTTTCATGTGATGCATATATATAGCACAACTCCCAAATATTGCGAGCTGTCTCTTAATATTCACAACATCTGAAATTAACAATGCTGATGACGCCACCACAACAGAAGATGTGATTACTGCAGCATCTATCGAGGACACATTACAGGATGTGAGACAAGAGGAGGTTACACCAATGCCAGCAACACCAAAAACACCAGGAAGAGCTCTCCATGATGCAGATCAGCTGAATCTTGGCTGCCATAAATGCCTTAACCCTTTGGCTGCAGTGGCCATGACAACCTACTGTATGTGCTCAGTGTGGAGAAATAGGGAAAAAATGGAGTTTTAACCCACTTATCCTTAAGCTTAAGAGCTACAATTTTTATCAGAGAAACATCAATCTTTCTACTATTGTTTGCATTAAACTGCATGTCCATAGGTACTCCCAGCCCGGAGAACAATTTGAGAGAATACAAGGTGTGTTTTGACCATCTGATGCGGGAAATACCCCAGCGAGATGGAAATTTCCACCAAACTACAAGATTTTTTCCGTGCAAAATAGGGTTGCTGCCACATTACCTCATCACAATAATTAGAATAATAAAAAAAATAAATAAATACGTCTAGCCAGTCTCGTATAATTTTATTACAGTATTCCACAGCGTTTACGCTAGACTTTAGCGAAACAGTAGTGATGTGCGGAATCATTATTAAAAACTTCATGAAAGACTTTTACCACTTACTTTTATAAAACACTGGTATAATGTCATAAGCCATTTCATAGCATAGCTGCACAGTCTGCAGCCGCAAAAATGTTAGCTAACTAATGCGCTTAACATATGACTTCACTGATTATCACAAAAATATCACTAAATCACTTGTATTTTATCACAATAATTCACAATATAAAATAACACTTTCAGCCACTCTCGTAAGATTTCAGTGCAATCTGGGTGCGTATTACAGGTTACCCTCCACACTCGGGGGGGGGGGGGGGGGGCACAGACCCCTGCAAATGTGGAATTTAAGTGAATGTTTGGTGCGCCCTGCACCAAAGGCCTCTACAGGTGCAAATCACCCCCTCGGAGCAAGTGTGCACATACTGTACCTAATAAACCTTATCTGGGACCTGAAAGCAGCATAAAATATCACAAATATTAACAGACCAACTATATAAAAAAGTTTAATAACAAATAAGTTTGGATTGAGTATGGCTGTACTAAGTTGGGGTAAATATGTACCTGGTGACTTCCACAGACTCCTGCGACTGTGTGCATCTCACACACATCCAAGTGAGTGTGGACAAGTCATCAGCTACATCTATCTCTATCTATTGCCAGACGCCTTAATCCCATACAGGGTGGCCACAAACAAATCGCCTCCACGTCGCCCTGTCCCTGCCCATTTCACTGCCCTGCTTCCAACTCACACCCCCCTCTCTCATATACCTCTCCACTCCATCCTTCCATCTCATCCTCGGCCTCCCCCTCCCTCTCTCCCCCTCCATCCCACTCACATACACTCTCCTCATCAGTCTCTCACTCTCCATCCTCTCCACATGGCCAAACCACCTCAATGTGTTTCTCTTAACGCTTCCTATCACATCCACATCCACACCACAATACTCCTTTACATCCTCATTTGTCAGTCTGTCTCTCCATGTGACTCCACAGGCTCCTCTCAAATAACTCATTTCCACTGCTCTCACTCTTGACTTGTGTCCCTCCAACAACGTCCAGGCTTCACTTCCATACATTAGAGTTGATATCACAATTCTGTCATGTAGTAACTTTTTCACTTCCATGCCCACTTCCCTTTTTCTTATCACTGCTTTCAAGGAACCAGCAACCTTTCTTCCTTATTGTACCCTTTCAAGCACTTCACCCTCCAAACTTCCATCCTTACTCATCACACTACCCAAGTACTTAAATGTACTCACATTTTCCATTTCCTCATCATCCAACCTCACTGTACATTCACTGACTTCACTTCTCTCAAAGACCATAAATTTACTCTTCCCTAAATTCACCTTTAGATTCCATTTCTTACACACTCTCCCAAACTCATCCACCATGCATTGCAGCTCCCCTTCGTCTTAACTTAACATCATGGTACCATTTGCAAACAACAGTACAGGGAGTTTCCAAACACTGCCCTCTCTCTCACTAGGGCCACTCCAACATCCACTGCCCTACCTTGTATCTCTTTTATAACCCCATCCATGTACAGACTGGACAACCACAGAGACATGACACATCCCTGTTTCAACCAAACCTTCAAAGAGAAAAATTCACTTAGTTCACTATCCACAAGCACTGCAGCCTTTGCACCCTCATACATACTCTTCACAGCATTCAACAACTTCCCATCTACTACATATATTCTTAATACTTTCCACAATCCTTGTCAATCCACCCTGTCATATGCTTTCTTCAAATCCATGAAGGCCGCATACAACTTCTTCCCCCTCTCTAGAAATTTTTCCACTAAAGATATAAAAATGAATCTCTGATCCACATAACCTCTTCCCTTCCTAAAGCCTCCCTGTTCTTCTCCAATTAATTCCTCTGTTATTTCCCTGTCAATAAGTACCCTACCATATGCTTTTCCTATTACAATAAGAAAAATGCCCCTATGATTACCACACACTTCTTTTTCCCCTTTCCCTTTGTACATGGGAATAATTATACCTGACTTCCAATCCTCAGGGACTTTACCTTCCTCCCAGGCCAACCTTCACATCTTCCTCATCCATTCTACTACTATCTCTCCCTCATGCTTCTGCATTTCATCACACACTCCATCAATTCCTGGGGCTTTCCCCATTTTGACTTTCTTCATTGCTTCCACAAATTCAATCCTTCTGATTTCTTCCTTCTACCAGCCATTCCCCAGCCACTTATACTTGCATTACTTTCACTCTCTATGTTCAACAATTCCTTAAAGTGCTCTCTCCATCTGCTCACTCTTTCTCCCTTCTCCACTAATAATCTACCATTTTTATCTTTCACTCCTCTACTAACTTCATTGCCACCCTGTTTAACTCTCTTTACCTCTTTCAAGAACATTTTCTTACAGTCCCTCCACTTTACACTCAAATTCCTTCCAAATTCCTCATCCACTCTCTTCTTACTCTCTCTCACTAATCTTTTCACCTCTCTCTTCCTTTCTACATATAACTCTCTCTTCCATCTCTCAACAACTTCCAAGCCCCTATTTCTCATCCATTCATTATATGCTTTCTTCTTTTGTGCCACAGTCTGTCTCACCTCCTCATTCCACCATGCTGTTCCTTGCACCCCTTTTCGTCTTCGCTTCACCCCACACACCACCTCACATGCTGCACATATTTCTTCCGTGAATATCTTGCACATACCTTCCACGTCCCCCATCTGCTCTAATTCATATTTACCCAATCGTTCCTCCACTTCTCTCTTACATTCTGCCTTTTTCTCATCCTCTTGTAACCTTTCCACCCTCCTTGCAACTACTCCTTCCTCTTGTCCTTCCCCTTGTCCTTCCCTTCTTCTATTTCTCCATTTTACTTGGACCTTGATTCTGACCACCACTTGGTGGTGGTCAGAAAGTCCACTCCCCAAACCTCTATATGCTCTTGCATCCATTACACATCTTCGCATCCTTTCATTCACACACACATAATCAGTGATTGCCTTCCTTTCCTTCAGTTCACCACCCACCCTTCTCATCACTCGCCATATATACCTGTTGATCATTTTGTGCCTGAAGAGCTATTGGCTATCACCAACCCCCTCCCGGCACAAATGTCCACTAAACCACTGCCATTCTCATCTATCTCAGCAGGCACACCCCACTCACCAACTACTCCATCCACCTTCACATTCCCTACTTTACCATTCATATCATCAATCAAAAACACTCTCCCATTCCTTTCAAACTTTTCCATGCACACTTCCAGATTTGTCCAGAACTCTTCTCTCACTCTGCTTGCACAATCTTGCACTGGCACACACACACAGACAATTGCCCACATTTGTAGTCCAACTTTTAATCTTACCCACACAATCCTTGAGCCAACTGATCCATACTCTCTTATATTCTCCTTCCATCTGTTACTCACAATAAATACTCCTTATTTTGCCCTCTAATTCTCACCTACTCCTGCACATGTACCCCATCCATACTCCCATTCTCTCACACACACTCCTCTCCATTTAATTTCAGTTAATCCACATACATCCCAGGGTTGGAAACCCCCTTCCCCCCCACCCCCCCCCTTTTTTTTTTTTCCAACCCACTGGGTTTTGGGGGGTTTTGTTTTTTTATTATTCCTCATACTTATATGTAAATCAGTTAAAATAAGCAATTAAAAAGTAATTTAGAGCAAAACAGAAGGCTTTAAGTGTTATCTGAAGAACAGACACTTGTTTACGACATAGTTTTTGTTACAAGGTGGTCCGGTTGGACAAAGCCTCTGTTAACTTGTACTGTACAGGAAATGGATGGGTGAGGTAGGCTTGACTACTCCTGACTCAGTACTCAGTGTCTCAGTCTCAGTTTCTCCTTGGCAGTGAGAGGACGACAGCAACAAAATGCCTGCTGGTAGCGGCAGAAAAAAGGCAACAGAAAGGGATGAGGTTGATATGTTAGAAAATTATAAACAGAAAGCAGCCTGCAAACACTGCAACCAAACAATAAGATCTTAATGGGTTTTAAAATTTAAATGTATATGTATGTAGACCTCATTTATCAATATTATGTAAACCTACATTTTTGTATGTAAAATTTAACTATATTAAATAAAATCTCATAAAAAAAAGAAAAGAAAAACACAAGCTGTTTTTTTTTTTTTTTTTTTTTTTGGGGGGGGGGTTAATGCCAACCCTGATACATCCACTTTCGCACCCTCAAGCACCTGGACAATCTTTCTCTCTTTCACCTCATCATTTGCACCCCTTACATTCCACACTGCTATCCGTATCATGTCCTTGTTTCGGTCCTTAGTCGTCATCTTTTAGTCAGTCCTGGTCTGAGGCTTCTTGTTCGTATTTTTAGTTAGCTGTTTTCTGGAGAAGGGCACTAACCCTCCGCCAACCCACTTGCTGTCACGTAGGGAACACGTGTCAGTTGGTTATAAGGTTACCACCCAGTGTTGTAAATGCTTTCCTGGTTTACAGGAAATCAGCTTTTCCATGCACACTTCCACATTTGTCCAGAACTCTTCTCTCACTCTGCTTGCACAATCTTGCATTGGCACATACATGCACACAATTGCCCACATTTGTAGTCCAACTTCCAATGTTACCCACACAATCCTTGGGCCAACTGATCTATACTCTTTTATATGCTCCTTCCATCTGTTACTGAAAACAATACACACTCCTTCTTTTGTCCTCTAATTCTCACCTACTCCTGCACATGTACCCCATCCATACTCCCATTCTCTCACACACTCTCCTCTCCATTTAGTTTCAGTTAATCCACATACATCCACTTTCGCTACATACTTATCCCAACTTCTTACAACCACACCCATTAAATTCAGAGTTAACTCACCACTGTCCCTGAAGTTTTGGCGGACGAACTCTGATGACTTGTGATGATGATGATGATGATGAACATGACATCGATGACACTGAAGATGATTAGCCATGCAGTTACCGATGACGGATGACTGGATGAGATGATGTGGAGCGTAAATGCATGGCACAAGGAATCGACATGTGTGTAAACTCCACCTCATCTCCACCGCTAGCGTTATCGCTGAGTGGTGGTGGATCGTCGATATTGCCCTCAGAGGCAGGTATAGAGGATGATGCATCGTGAGAGCACAATTATTGGGCACAATAATGAAATTATGGGAGGTCTGGCGTGGTAGCGTAGAGGCAGTAAAGCGACCGTGACAGTGGCAGGACACAGACTGAGGGAGAGACAGAGGAGCACTGCAGCGCGGTGGTTTGATGCGGGCCTGGTTTGGCGCAATGACTCGCATGCGTCCACACTCCTAAACTTTACAGCCGCGAACAGAATCTTGGCCCCACAGAGCGGCAATCTGCAAATCTTCGAGACCCGCAAGTGTTGAATCTGCGAACGTGGAGGGCCGTCTGTACTTCATATTATTTACGAGAGAGACAGAGAAAGAAAGGCAGAAAACCGGTTTAGACCAGCTCATCGGGGGTATGTGTACACGTGTGTGTGTCTGTACGTATACTACTATTAAATGCTAGGGTAATTATCAGTTTAAAAGTTTAACCCCTAAAATTGGAGTCACTCATCCATGAAATGATTTTTCCACACAAGTTATGGGTATCAATTAGTGCGAAATCAAATAGCACGCGCTCACACATCCACCATGTAGGCGCATTAATTAGGACCAAGGTGTATATTCATTTATATTATTTCATCATCATCCCCCATATGTGCTGCTCTAGACATAGAGGGCACTTGACCTGGTGCCCTGATCGTGTGAATGTATCAGTGCCTGTAATGTTGTTAGGTGGGACGGATGAGACATTTTCCAAGGTGGTGACTGCCACGGAGGTGTTGGGGGTTGCAATGGGGGGGTGTTCTCTGTACTTACACATGATTAGTCACCAGCAAACACTAACAACCTTTCAAAATGGTATGTAATGCATTTATTTAATAGGAATGAAAAATACTGTAAGGTTCTTACCTGACTCTGACTGACAACAATGCTTAAGTGGACAGGGGAGGGGGAGGGGCTCCAAGGCTTGAGGCAAACTATGGCTTTTCAGGATGAGGTGAGTGTGGTAGTAGTGGGGACAACAGGGTGGACCAGTGCGTCCGCTTGCTGCTAGGTATGGGTGGGAAACGCTGTGTTTGGCTTGTCATGCTCGAATATGATTAGCTTCCAATCGCGACAAGCATAAACAATGCCGCGAGCTGTAAAACTCCTCGGAAATAAGTCACTTGAGACAGCAGCCGCAGCGACCGTGACTATCAAACTGGTTACCGTAATATACCAAGCGATAATGGTTTGGCTAGAAAAGTACCGTGAATTAGAAACCATAACTAACAAACCCACAAAATATGAGAGTTGACTGTATATGACTGTATTCCTCAAGTCACCTAATGGCTCTGCTCATGTCATCTATGTTGTTAACAACTGCAAATGTTTTTAATAATGTCCTAACTCACTCAAACATACACAAATGTATTCATCATCATCATCACCTAATCCTGTGTTGCACCAAGAGGAGTGTAGAAGCCCAGGGCTAGGCAAGTTGGTCCTGACATTTAAGATGAGAGTGACCAGCCTCACTCATCCCTGAATGGCATTAAATGATCAATAAACCACCCCTTGGATATAAACCAACACAGGCTCAATCCGGTTGAAGTGCCTTAATTAACCACTAAACCACCAGGCACCATAGTTTGGTTATATGGTTACCACCCAGCAGAGTAAATGGTTTCCTGGTGTACAGGAAACCAGTTGGTTTGTCACTCAGTGTAGGGTCACCCATTGACAGAAGGAAGAGGAAAGAAAGAAGGAAAAAGGACATAAAAGGAAGGAAGGAAAGGAGGGGGGAAGAGAGGAAAGGGAAGCCACATGAGAGCAGCACTACATCAAGTGAGTGGATGGTGAGCATCTCCACCTACCACTACATAAAATGTAGGAAAAACATTATTCCATTTCTTAACCTCTGGCCGCGCTGATCACCTCATATGAGGCGAAGGGCCTCTGTGTCTTAATTTCAAGCATAAGGAAGCGTCAGGGGTTTCCATGGGAACGCTGAGTCTCCTGCTATGCCATCAGAGCTGTTGCCAAGCCCTGCCACACTGCAGTTGCCAAATACTACATATTTAGTTGCTAAGGCAGTTCTCGTTTGTAGCCCGGCAATGGTGGATTCAGGCAAGTCTACCTCCCAAGGTGTTGGAAACCTTATCACCACCCTCACACCCACCCAAGAGGCATATTTTACAAGAAGACGAGGGTGATGAAAACTCTGAGCTCAGAAATACTTGATCTGATAACAAAGAATCAACTTATTATTAAAAAAATTAAAAAGTCCGAAAACAACAACTCAACGAAGGTAATTGGGTTGATAAGAATTAGTGCGATGGGGGTTAATCAAATGAAAATCAAGTTATACAAAACAGAGTAAAAAAAAAAAAAAATAGTAACAGTCACGCTTTTCCAGGTGATATGCAAGGACCTGAGGCTAAGTAACTGTAGTTCTGAAATTCATATAATTAAATCCGTGGATTGTGAGCCACAGCTCAGGCTGGATAGTGTCGCATTGCAAGCCACAGCTCAGGCTGTGCTGGTTGTGCATGACCGTAAACAACTTGACCCCTACGCAAACTAATGCATGGCGCTATGCAAAGACAGAGAGAGAGAGAGAGAGAGAGATTTTTTTCTTTTCATCAGATGATGCCCTGGATGTTTATCTTCAAGTTTATAATACACAAAAACAAAAACAAAATTCTGATTTGTTTTTTTCATTTTTTCACTACTCCCCTACGTAAACTTATGCATGGCCCTACGCAAAGACAGAGGGAGAGAAATTTATTTCTTTTCACCAGATGATGCCCTGGATGTTTATCTTCAAGTTTATAATAAAAACTAAAAAAACTTTTTTTCCCTTCATTTTTTGCACACCACAGGGTGGGATACAAAAAGGTAATTGCACAATCCACGGGTTAAAAGTAGCTGACCAGTGTACAACCCTACTGGCATTCCATAATAAAAAACTTCCATCTGCCTCTGGGGAATACATATCAATACTATCTATCTACAACCAGATGCCGTAATCCTGGAAGGGGTGGCCAAAAACAAATCTTCTCCATGTCCTCCTGTCCTCCAGCATCAGGCTGTCCTCCCTCCAACTAACCTCCTCACTCATATAGCTTTCTACCCCATCCCTCCAGCTCATACTCAGTCTTCCCCTCCCAATCTCATGGTCCACCTCACTCACACAAACTACACTCTCCTGGTCAATCTCTTATTCTCTACTCTCTCCAGAAGTCAAAACCATCTTAGTTACTTCACTTAACACTTTCCATCAAATCTACATCAACACTGCAATGCTCCTTAACTTCCTCATCTGTCTACCTCTCCACAAGCTCCCCTCACATAACTCATTTCCACTCCTCACCAATGAACACATACCAGTATAAAAATATGAAAAATAAGCTTACATGCCATAATCCAGCCTCACCTTCTTTAGTCCAGTTTTCAAGAGGGCAAAGACCATTTCAACCACCAGGTTTCCTAGCAAGGGCAGATTACTGGTGCCTTGTGTGTGGGCAGTTGTGACCTGGGCATCCAGGTGAGAAGCAATGGTGAGATCTTGGAGGGCCCGCTTCCTAAGATAAGCCTGTCGCACATTAACAGGTGTGTCTTCCCATCCTGCCTCAAGCTCAAACTTCACCCAGACATCTAGTGGCACCTGGAAATTGCATTCCAGAAGATTTTGTAAATTACATATACAGTCACAGGCAAAAATTTCTAT